>NC_143569.1:38202857-38812142 GCF_054136105.1 Typopeltis vanoorti
TCTACACATGTTTTGTGGACTTGGAGAAGGCAAATGACCGGGTTCCTCGGGATAAGCTTTGGCAAGTAGTACAGGAGTATGGAGTGGATGGTCAGCTATTAGCTGCCATCAAGTATGAATGCCCAGAGTTTTGTGTCAGGGTAAACAGTACAAAGTCTGAACCTTTCACAGTCTCCGTTGGCCTCCACCAAGGGTGTGTTCTGTTACCCCTCCTTTTCATAATATTTATGGACTGGATTGATAGGCACAGCCGAGGCAGTGAGTGTGTCAGAATTGGAAAATGTAGCATTGGACATCTGCTTTTTGCAGATGACCTAGTTCTGCTTAGCTCTTCCACAGATGACCTCCAGCGGACCCTGGATAGGTTTGTAGCTGTTTGTGCAGACGTCGGAATGAAGATCAGTGTAGCCAAAACTGAAACATTTGTGGTCTCAAGACAACCATCCCAGTGCACCCTTAATGTAAGTGGAGTCCCAATGAGACAGGTGGAGAAGTTTAAATACCTCGGGTCCATATTCACGAATGATGGAAGATGGGACGTAGAGCTAGATATACGAATTGGCTTAGCAAGCTCAATATTGCGGGAGCTTGGCCGTTCGGTAGTACTGAAGTGGGAGTTAAGCCAGAAGGCAAAGCTGGCTGTCTTCAATACAGTCTACGTCCCCATTCTCACCTATGGTCATGAGAGTTGGGTAATGACCGAAAGAATGCGGACACGAATCCAAGCGGCTGAAATGAGGTTCCTTCGAGGGGTTGCGGGGCTGACAAAACTCGACAGAGTCAGAAGCTCTGCAATTCGGGAAACTGCTGCTTCTCCATGTTGAGAGATCACAGTTACGCTGGTATGGGCACCTGGTCAGAATGCCACAAGAGAGGCTCCCTCAGCAGGCCCTCTTTGCCAAGCCAGAGGGTTGGAAGCCACGTGGAAGGCCAAGGACTCGCTGGATAGATTATATCCAAAACCTTGGGTGGACACGTTTGGGAATCCCACCAGAACATCTGAGCTTGGTGGCAGAGGATCGTGACCATTGGAAGTTCCTCTTGCAGCTGTTGCCCCCACAACCCAATTAGGAAGAGTGGGCCTTGAAGATGTATGTATGTCAACCTAATTAAAGGGGGGGGGGGGAGTTCAGACTCTCTAGCATTGAAATTATTACTTAAAGTATATCTATGCAAGTGTTTATAATAAATGTATTTCTTTATGTCAAAGTTCATGAGTCTGTTGTTTCTGAGATTGAATTACCACTTATAAAACTTTCGGACTTGTATGAGTGAAGGGAGAAGCAATTTACGTAAGATAGAAAAGGGGGGGGGGCACGACTGCACATCACGTGATCCCTTTGTTATTTAGCATTACTTATTTGAGTATCAAATTTAGTTGCTGGCTGGTGCAGTCATTCTAAACAAAATATAAATTTGTCGGCAACGAAATAACTGATATGCATGAAAGATAAATAATAATACATATAGAATAATATAAAAATATAACAAGTGCAGAGCGACGATGTAACACTGTATTTATCTAACATGCTGGTTATCCATTCCATGCACCTATTGACAAACTTAATTTTACAGTTTACTGAAAATCTATCCAAACTAGACATTATATCTAGAGATGTAGAAAACAAGACAAGTTGTACAAAAGAGATCTATTCTATGATGATATATTCAATTGCTAATCATATAATTTTTATTTATTTATTTATTATCATTATTTTATTTTATTTTTATTTTTTTATCAGACACACACAAAGTTGCAAAACTTGTATCTCATCAACCCTATGGCACATAAGCACAGCATGTGGACTAAAGATTTTTTGGTTTCTAATTTGTTACATTAGTCCTCACTATCCTATATAATAGAAATGCCTTACTCTCATTCCACTCATTAGGAAACATGTATATGCAAACTTTGCAATAGTTCTATCTCTAACTCACCTTCTCCATTCTTTTATCCAGTTCTCCCTCAGCATCCAAAGAAGTAATAGGTCAGTCTGGAATGTAAATCTTAATTAAATGAAAACCTAATAACTTAGTTTTCATTTAATTTTTTTTTAAATTCATTTAATTTGTAATGGACATGACAGTTTCCTACCATCTAGATTCACTACAGTTATTCTTCCATGGTCATTATTCCTTTTACTTACTACCTAGCAATAAAAATCTCTGATAAGCTTGGTCTGTTGTTGCTAATTTCTCTTTATAATCTGATTATGCCTTTCTCAACAATGCTGTTATATTCTAGCATACTCCTTATGCTCCGCCAGGATATCATCATCATTGCTCTTCCCACAATACTGGATCCAAAACGTTTTATATGGCTCTTGCTTTGAAGTTTTATTCATCCATTAAACTCCTATGCAATTTATTCTCTTAAAAAAAGAGAGTAGATGTTAAGATGGATGAATGAGAGGTCGTCCCTGGAAATTGTATAAAAATGTGGTGAAGAAGGGTGTAAGGAGTATATTTTTTTCAGGGAGAGTTGTTAGTTAGTCTAATGCATTGCCTGAGTGTGTTGTGAGTGCAGGTAGTGTAAATTTATATATATCTGGACCACACATGAAAGGTCACAAGACCTACATACTAGTGCCGTGTGTGTGTGTGTGTGGACAACAGGAATAGAAGAAAGGAGGAGTCTATTCACATTTTGTGATCTTGGTTGTAATCTCTGGGGAATGCAGAGTGGGGAAGACTGTTCCAAAGGACAGAAGTAGATGGAATAATAGAGGAAGCAATGAAGTTGGCTTGATGAGTTTTAAGATGGACTGTAAACGGGTTTAGAATGAGTTTTACGATGGACTGTTGGTTAGCAGCAACTTGTATTAATGATTGTGGAGGAATAATAGTGGCCAATTCAACAAAGCACTGTCCATGAAAGTATCTGTAGAAGAGGCACAAGGCAGAAAATGAATGTCTATGAGAGAGAGATAGAGAGGGAGGGAGGGATCATTAATTAGCCGAACTGCTCTCTTCTGGATAGAATTGAGCAATCTTAGAGAGGATTTTGGAGCACCACCCCAAATATGGGAGCAAATTCCATGGCTGGGCAGATTTGGGTTTTGTATAGAGTTAACAGCTATGAAGTAGTCGTGTGAAAAAGTAGACCAAGTTTTTTGACGGCTGCAGAAGCTATAGTTGAAATATGGTTGTGGCAGGAAAGATTGAAGGTGCAAGTCAGTCCAAGGAGAGAAATCTGATTGTGTTTGGATATTGCAATATTACTGAAAGTAAGGGAGAGTGATGCAAGCTCTTTCTTGCAAGAGATCAGACAGAAATGAGTTTTGGTGGCATTGAAGTTTACAAAGTTGTCCTTGCCCAACTAGGATATAGCTAGGACATCCGAGTTCAGGTTCCTGGTAGATCTTGAAGATTCTAATACTTGAACACTAACAGGTTTGTTGAATGAAAAGGAATGGAGTATAAGCAAAACTATGGATAGGATTAGAAGTCTGTAAGTGCAGGTCATTTATATGCAAGAGGAAGAGAGTGGGTGAAAGAACACAACTCTGGGATACTTCTGCATTGATGGGGAAATCTAAAGAGCGTAACCTGCCCACCATGACACATAGTGAGCATCCAGTGAGAAATATGGCGACTCAGTTACAGACCATAAGATGACAGTTTGGTGAGTAGGTCCCTGTACCAAACCCAATCAAATGCCTTTGAAATGTCGAGGGCAACCATGAGTTTCTCCAAATTTCTCCATGGTTTGAGTCCATAGGCAGGTGGTGAAAGCATGATCAGTTGTAGATTGCGGGTGACTGAATCCATACTGCTGGTCACTGATTAGTTGGATAGTAGTTCGTTGGTTGACTTTTATCACCTTTCTTTGGGATAGGCTGGATGTGGACCTGTTTCCATGTTGTCAGGTAGATGCCAGCTGAATAGGATAAAATGAAGAGGCGGTACAGGATAGATATTAGTTCTGGGGCATAATTTTTAACACAATAGATGGGATATTATCAGGACCAGATGCCTTGTTTGTGTTCAAGTTAGATTGGTATGTATTTGAGGGTATCACTCTCACTGTATGTGGAAAGAGTGGGAGGGGGGGGGACAGAAAGCAGAAACCTGGCTCTTGCAACAAAACATGGCTGCAGCCACTTCAGGTCTCTAATAAGCAAGGTGATGGTATTTCACCTAATGATGACAGACATCTACCACCTAGAGGTTAAGTTGGCATTTCCTCCAACTAGGGAAGATATGTCTTTGCAGCGGCAATGCCGCAAAATAACTTCAAAGCTCATTATGATAGACATGTTACTAGTTGAGTGAGCTTCCCACAATGAATCTGTTGACTCCATGGAGGTTACCAAATAATAAAAATAACAATTCTGTGAATGCATTATTTTTTCTCCCTTCAAACACTATGCAACTATTTCCCATGCATTGTAGATTCCTTGACTGCGTTGTTTTTCCTGCACAGGCATGTCTTAAGCTTCCTGTTCAGTTTATTATTATCACCTGCCTTACAGTTCCACATATGTTCTTTCTTAGTCAATGTTCATGCATGTAGTGTTGCTTTCCAAGTCAAAACTAAATTATCACTCTCACCCTACGTGGAAAATGAATTTCATCATCTAATGCAAGATCAGTGCCTTGATTACTCAAGTATTTTTGCAATTCTTAAAACATGGTCATCAAACAGGAAGATAAAGTGATTCTTCAACCAAATCGCCCACCATAATTTTCACTTTTCTTTCTAGTACTACTCAGAATTTCAACTGCTTAATTTAATATAGGGGTCTTCAACCTTTCAGACAGTGCGGGCAGCATTAAAAATTTCAATGAAGCCCACGGGCCACTAAGCTATACTGCAGTATTTAGAATTGTACGATGCTTTCCAGATTCACAAGGAATGCTGTGCATTTGATACTTCACATAAAATCCTATAAAAATAAACAAACTCAGCTTTAAGAGTGTACGTAGGAGTTGAGTTCACGATACGAATACAATCAATACTTGAAAATAGATAATTTAATGAAGAAAACATTGATTTTTTACAATGTCAATGGGCAACTTGGCAATGTTTTTCCTTGACATTGTAAAAAATGAATGTTTTCTTCACTAAATTACTTTAAAAAAATGTATCCTTCAGCAAAGTATACATGCTTTGAAGATGTGCACTTTGTTGGCATCAATGGTGGAAGTCGCTATTTGCAGGATATTCTCGAGATGTTGGCCGGTAATCTGAGTTCTTGTCTTGGACTTCACACGCTTCATTCTGGAGAAGAACTGCTCACAAAGTATGCGCTTCCTAACAAAGCAAACATCTTTAAAGCATGCCGGCGAAGATTAGGGAATGATTCATCAGAAATGTAGTGTTTGTAAAATGTAAGCAAAGGCACATTGAATCATTTTTTTCTCAAAGAAGAGTTGTTTTGGAGTTCAAGCAGCTCCATTTGTACCTGAGCCTGGCATTTCGGCAGCACTGACACTGAATGGCATTGAAAATAAATCTAAACAAGACTGTTGGTTACAAAAACCACTAAATCTCTCTTCGAACTTACTTTGCAACATGGCTAATTTTGTAGCATATTCATCAAGAGACGAACAGCTGGACTCCGTGAGAAGCTGAAAATGAGTTAAGTCTTTTTTTGCAAGTTGTGCCTCCCAAAGATTGAGCTTGGCCATAAAAGCTTTGATGTGATCAAACAGAGTGTGCACCAGTTGATCTTTGGATTGTAGCCGTGTATTTAGGTCATTCATATGCAATGAGATGTCGGTCACAAAGGCAAAGTCTGTCATCCACTTCATATCGTTAAATTCCACAATCGGATTCCCCTTGGTTTGCATGAACTGCTGTATTTCACTCCTTAAGTCAAAGACTCTTTTAAGAACCTTCCCTCTGCTCAACCAACACACATCACTATAATAAACCACATCGCCGTGATCCGCTTTGCACTCTTGGAAATGACATTGATTCAATCCTCTTGCCCTAATAACGTTGACGACAGTCACAATAATTTTCATGACATTCTCAAATCCAATAGTTTTCGTGCACAAATTCTCCTGGTGGATTAAACAGTGGTAATCAGTTTATTATCTACTCATGGGTTTCTTGCTTACATTGATGGCAATACGAGAGAAGCGAACAACTCAGTAAGTTGCAATGATCACATATTCATAAGAAACAGAATGGCCTATGAGGTATCCTCTGCAATCTACTTTAGCAAAATAACAGATCACCATTCGATACTGTTGAAACTAACTTTACCTAATAGCGTTGACATATGCTGTGCAGATAGTCATAAAAAATTTGAAATAGGCACCAATTACAATAAAATTGAGAACTACATAAAATATCATCAGCTGCCTCAAACCGACATATTAGACATAAATCAGTTATATGAGGAATTTATCAAAATGATTAAATATGCAGACAGCAAATCGCAATATCACAAAAGAGTTACTACAAAAAAGGATGTTCACACACACTGGATAACAGATGAACAAAAAAAAATGATAAGGACAAAAGAGAAGCTCTATCATAAGCACAGGAAAAATCCCTACAATTTAATGTTTGAACACGACTACAAAAATTTCGCTAAACATCTAAAAGAAAAAATAAAACAGGCAAAAGAACATTTTCTTCTATCAAAATTTCTTTCTTGTAATAATGATAAAAGTAAAGAATGGAGGTTGGTTAATATGATAATAGGTAGCACAAAACATGCGAATTCCCAGAGGGCAATGATATCACCGATGTCCTTAACAAAATGAATAACCACTTTACAAACTATTGTAAAATTTATGATATTTTTAATTTATTATATTAAATCTTTATCAAATTCAGTTCTTATCAAATCCTTAAATCTTTTCGTCTGCTGCGCCTTTGTAAAATCTACGTTGAATTCTATGTTATCTCATTTAAACTAATCTCCTTAACTTTGATTATACTCTTATCTTAAGGCCGCAAATATTAAAGCTCACAGAACAAAGAAATCGCATCAGGCAAGAGCTAATCTCTTTTATCTGATCTACCGATGTGTATTCTAAACAGAATTTTGGAAAATTTATTTGATTTCTAGCTGCGCCACCAAAATTCGTGGATAGGAGATGAATTTCCCTCCGAAGAAAAACACAGTAAAACACACGGAACTTTCCTCTCTTATCTATCACTAAATCTAGCAACATATACTTTTCTTATCTACAGTCTTGGCAATCTAACTTTAGGACACACAGATTCGAATTAATGAGTAGTGCATTGAAAATAGAAATCAGGCAAGTTATTTAAACATGAAAACAATTTATTTATCATCAAAGAAATGCACAAAAGGTCAATACTAAATTCCAAGTAAATTAGCTTCTATGCTTCAATTAAAAACTCATAACTATGTTTACATTTAGTCCCTCGATATAAACAATTTCTAGTCAGACGACATATCTATATTTTTACCTTTGGTAACACTTAGTTATACTCAAATCATTCTCATAAATATTTGCAGGCTTAGATAATAGCTACAATATTAAACACACGATGTTTCACCTTAGATTTAAGCTAGGCTTTCTCTCACATATAACAAAACAATTCAAACATCAGCATATGGCCTAAAGTCCTCAAGTATCATATAAAAGAATTCCCTTAAATTAAACACCGTCACAATCTTGTCTCTAGCTAAAACAATGGAAAGATCTTACTTTGTACAGATGTCTAGTCTTTTCTGAATGATCCCTGAAATCACTTCCTTCTATTACTGTCCGACTTAGCACTGCACTCAGGTACCTTCTCTGGGATTTGTGAGATCTCCTCTGAACATCAGGAATTTGGCGGTATGAAAATCCGGTATCTAATTTCTTCTAAGACAACTTAACTTAGTTGCGTCTCTTCTGGCATCTACCGCCTGATCACAAGAACTCAACTCCAGAACACTCCAGTATTGACGTAGCAACCCTCTATTTATCTAGTTCCGATGACCTTGGGTTCGCTTACGTTGTAGTCCCCTGGGTATTACGATGTTCTGCACCCGCCACTATTTTCAGTCGTTGCATTAAGGCAGGAAACCCCCGTGTAATGTTGACCTTCATGATGGTAGTTGCTCCAGGTCATAACGTAATACGATAATCTGTCAGGAATTATCGCTGACTAGAGGATTCTTTAGACACAATTTATCTTACACTCATTTTCCTTTGTTCTTTTACAATAACTTTTGGCAGTTACAATATCCTGTAATTCACAAAATGATATTTTCCAATTTACTAAACATAAAAAATTTTACTACTATTTCACACGTACTTTTAGTGGAATTTCGTTTACCAGTAAAATCGGTATAATAAACTGTTTTATTGTGGAAATACTTTTATAGGGATTATATTGATCAAGTGCATATAACAACAACTAAGTTATACCAACTAGTTTCACCAACTAAGTCTGTTGTACGGCATACCAACTAAGATGTACGGCACTAAAAAGTAAAAAACTGTTAAAAACTATAATCAACCGATTCCAATTATATTAAACAAAGAACAGAGCGCGTACAATACATTCATAGAGCATGGATGATATCACTTCTTCTTATTTAGGAACGTTCTATAGTTGGCACTATAATTCAGTTCTGGCGAGTTGAAGGATCTGATAAGGGTCTTCCAGATCACGGGCAAGATTAGTCCTTGGTTCCTGTGAAGGTTTTGTATATAGCGGGCAACTGTTGTGGGCTCCTTAAAAATTCGGGAGCGGAAGTCCTCCTCCATGTAAGGAATTGTGCTTCTATCCCACTCTATGGGATAGAAGATGCTTTCCTGAAGATGCCAACAGACTTAGTTGTTGTTATATGCACTTGATCAATATAATCCCAATAAAAGTATTTCCAGAGCTTTTTGGTCAAGAAAATTAAACATTTTTTTAACATGAAACTGTTTTATTGTCAAAAAAAAAAAAAAAAAAAAAATCGTGCATAGAAGGAATTTTATACAAAAATACTTTATATATCGATTTAACTGGTAAACAAAATTCCACTAAAAATACTTGTGAAATAATAGTAAAATTTTTTGTTTAGTAAATTGGAAATATTATTTGTGAATTACTGGATATTGTAACCACCAAAAGTTATCGTAAAAGAACAAAGGAAAATAAGTGTAAGATAAATTGTGTCTAAAGAATCCTCTAGTCAGCGATAATTCCAGACAGATTATTGTATTAAGTTATGACCTGGAGCAACTACCATCACGAAGGTCAACACTGCACAGGGGATTCCCGCCCTAATGCAACGACTGAAAATGGTGGCAGGTGAAGAACATCGTAATACCCAGGGGGCTACAATGTAAGCGAACTCAAGGTCACTGTAACCAGATAAATAGAGGGTTGCTACGTCGATACGGGAGCGTCCATTCCGGAGCTGAGTTACTGTGGTCAAGCGAGAGGCGACGAGGGTCGAGAAGCTACCTAGGCATGATGTACGCTATGGTAACAGGGTTTTGCTACGTATCATGGAAGATGATGCGTAATCGCCATCGGAGACCTGCATTCCAGACAGTAGATACCAGAAGAGAGACACAACTAAGTTAAGTTGCCTTAGAAGAAATTAGATACCGGATTTTCATGCTGCCAAATTCCTGATGTTCAGAGGAGATCTTGCAAATCCTGGAGAAGGTACTCGAGTGCAGTGCTAAAGTCGGACAGTAACAGAAGGAAGTGATTTCAGGGATCATTCAGAAAAGACCAGACATCTGTACAAAGTAAGATCTTTCCATTGTTTTAGCTAGAGACAAGATTGTGACAGTTTTTAATTTAACGGAATTGATTTATATGATACTCGAGAATTTCAGGCTAAATGCTGATGTTTGAATTGTTTTGTTATATGTGAGAGAAAGCCTAGCTTAAATCTAAGGTGAAACATCGTGTGTTTAATATTGTAGTTATTACCTAAGCCTGCAAATATTTATGTGAGAATGATCTGAGTATAACTAAGTATTACCAAGGGTAAAAATATAGACGTGGTCTTACTAGAATTGTTTAGTTTGAGGGACTAAATGTAAACGTAGTTATGAGTTGTTAATTGAAGCATAGAAGCTAATTTACTTGGAATTTAGTATTGACCTTTTGTACATTTCTTTGATGATAAATAAATTGTTTTCATGTTTAAATAACTTGCCTGATTTCTATTTCCAATGCACTACTCATTAATTCGAATCTGTGTGTCCTAAAGTTAGATTGCCAAGACTGTAGATAAGAAAAGTATATGTTGCTAGATTTAGTGATAGATAAGAGAGGAAAGTTCCGTGTGTTTTACTGTGTTCTTCTTTGGAGGGAAATTCATCTAGTATCCACGAATTTTGGTGGCGCAGCTAGAAATCAAATAAATTTTCCAAAATTCTGTTTAGAATAAACATTGGTAGATCAGACAAAAGAGATTGGCTCCTGCCTGAGGCAATTTCTTTGTTCTGTGAGCTTTAATATTTGCTGCCTTAAGATAAGAGTATAATCAAAGTTAAGGAGATAAGTTTAAATGAGATAACATAGAATTTTACAAAGGCACAGCAGACGACAAGATTTAAGGATTTGATAAAGATTTAATATAATAAATTAAAAATATCATACATTTTACAATGTATAATACATTGTAAAATGTATGATATAGGGAATTAAAGTGAGCAAGTTTTAGATTGGAATCAGGGTTATCAAAAAAAAAAAAATTTTCGCCTTCTTTTTTTTTGATAACTGCCTGATTCCAATCCAAAACTTGCTCTTTTTTTTTTTTTTGATAACTCTGATTCCAATCCAAAACTTGCTCACTTTAATTTACTATACTGATCAATTAAATGTGTGAATTAAATCCTGTCAGCTGCACCATTGTTAAATATTGTGTGTTTGTTCTCTTACTTTAATTTTGTTTAATATCTATACCTTAATTTGTTATGATTTCCAATTGCATCTCCTTGTTGCTTTTATCGTTAACAATGTTACTTCTATCTTATGGCCGCAAATAGTATGGATCACGTGTGCAAGACGTCAAGAACAAATTCTTTGTCTGATTTACTGGTTATATTCTCATTTTAAATTTTGGAAAATTTGTTAATAATATCCCACAACCATCTGAACATTTCTATTTAGGACCACATGTCTAGAATTTTACCCCCCGCCCCTTCTTAACTGTACATACATCCCAATTGTCATCAAATAATAAAAACAAGCTTAAGGAATTTCTACATTAATAAACTCAAGCAGTTTCACAATAATTTGAGCTAGGCTTTTTCTTACATAGAATTAATTAATTCAGATATTAGCTCAAGGCCTAAATTCCTGCAACATTAACTTTAAATCAATTTAATCAATTCAAACCACTGCCACAATCTAAGTTGATTTCTGCCTAAATAATGTAAAGTTCTTACTTTTCACAAAGCCTGGTCCTCTTAGGTTGATTCGAGTGATTATCTCTTCTTATTCCCACTAGACCTCGTCACTGCACTAGGACATCCCTTTCGAAAATTGTGAGACTTCTTCCTTGTTATCAGCCGACAAATTAATTCCTACAGCTTGGACATTCGGCATCTGGTTCCTCCTAATACGACTTGCTTTAGCTGCATTGTTCTCCGGGTCTTTGCTTCTTGAATGAAGGTTTCCGATTGAGATAACGATTCATCACCCACGATTCCAGTGAAACCCAGTTGCCGTTACCAAACATCATACTTTCTGCAGAACTCCTCAGCTTACGATGACTTTGATACTGTCATGAGTCCAAACTCTCCTGTCGGAACACCGTGTGACTTCCTTGTCCAGAAACGGAACTTCACCCAGGAACGGAAAAAACCAAAAGCCACGTCTCGACGTAGCACACTGCTATTTATTTGGTTCCGATGACGTAGTAATCCCCTGAGACTCTTGATGTTCTGCACCCGTCATCCTCATCGATCGGTGCACTCAGGCGGGAAACCCCCTGTGTAACGTCGACCTTCGTGTTTGCAGTGGCCTCAGGTCAACTAAAATTCTGTCTGGAATTTTAGTTGATTAGAGGTATAAAGAAATAAATTTTATTTCTTAATTGTGCTCTTAGCTTAATAAAAAAAAAATGTGGTCCAATTACCGGAATATGCCTTATGAACTTCTAAACCACAGAAACCTCCACTTATAAAACTTGACATTATCATTAAATATAAATTGCAGTTCTTTACAAATATCATTAATAAATCCTTTGAACACGGTAAGTTTATAGAACACTTAAAGACTGCTTCAGTTGTACCGTTATTTAAAGGAGGTAACAGAAATGAAATCAAAAATTACAGACCAATATCTATACTATCCACAGTCTCAAAGGTTATTGAAATTCTAATAAAAAATGCTTAAATAGCTATCTAAATACAATATCCTTTTATGCGACTAATCGATATGAGTTTAGATCTGGATACAACACCAAAAAAGAGCTACCGGAGTTTCATAAAATGGTCTGTAGTGGAATAAATAAAGGAATGCACACAGCAGCCGTTTTTTCATGATATATCTAAGGCATTTGACTGTGTTCATCATGACCTATTGCTACTGAAAATGTCCAAATATGGCATCAGAGGAATTGCTAATGACTGGTTCAGATCCTATCTGAATAATAGAAAACAATATACCAGCTACGACACATTCAATAGCGCAACAAAAATAATAAAATACGGCTTCCCACAAGGATCTGTACTAGGACCCATCCTATTTTTAATATATGTTAATGATTTATGTAAATACAAACTTTTTGGTAAAATGATATCCTTTGCCAACAACACGACATTAATATACATCGAAACAACCCTTGAAGATCTAAAAAATCAGATTAATAGTGATATGTTAAAAATAAGTAAATGGTTTAGCAATAATGGACTTAACAGTAATACCGATAAAACAAGATATATATACTTCACGTTAACAGAAAAGCTAGACCACGATATAACCATAAATTGGCATGAAAGGAAATGTAGTGACATCCTAAATTGTAACTGTAGCTTAATCAAAAAAACAAAATCAGTCAAGTATTTGGGTCTCCATATCGATAGCAATATGAAGTGGAATTCCCACACCACTTTCTTAACAAATAAGTTTAGATTTATAATTAATAGAATATATTATGTTAAAAAATTTGTAAATGCAGCATTCTTAAGATGCTTATACTATTCCTGGGTAAATTCCTCACTGCAATATGGCATCACCTGTTGGGATGGAGATTATTACAACAATCTGCTTCCATTAATAAGAATACAAAACAGAATAATTAGAGCCATAACCACTATTTTGCACATTCAACCAACGATCTGTTTGTCATGCATAATATTCTACCACTACAGAAACTATATCTCTATTTTTGTCTATTATACGTAAAAAGGAACATTGAAAGTTTCTTGGTATATAATGTAGACTATGGATTACGCTGCAGCCGGAACATGCTAGTAGTACCCAAGGCAAACAAAGAAATTTTTCATAAATCCCTCAAATACCTAGCGACAAGCAGCTACAATAAGCTCCCAAATGAAATCAAATCTATAACCTCAGCTTATGCATTCAGAAAAAGATTGAGAGACAACCTCATGGGACTAAACAATGTTGACAATTACTTTAAACGTATAGTATTAGAGATCATTATAACTCATATACCATATCCAATTAAAGTACCAATATACTAACCAGTTCATTCACTTAGGAGACTAATATATATGTACATCAAATCAAACCGTGTAAGGCGAGCCCTCATAGATACGGTCACTGGACTCACAGTGACTGTTTCGAACTAATTTAATTCTCTAGTAACCAGTATGGCTACGGCCCTTGGTTACACATAAATACACAAACTAACTTACTTTATCACTAAAACCAGTAACTTATTATAAACTACGAAAAGTATCCGAAATGTATTTTACTCTATTTGTATATATAAGGAAACATTTATTAACTGTAACAAAATAAATAGCCAAAAATAAGTGTAATTACCAACAGAAAATGATAGTAACACTTGAACTGTATTATATAATATTGTACATTGAATTGCACAACTTGAATTGTATTGTATAGTACTATACATTGAAGTGTACAACTTGAATTGTATAATACTGTACATTGAATTGTACAACTTGATTTGTATTGTATAATACAGTATAAATATCTTGTATACATGATGGGAATGATAATAAACTGTTAAACTGTTAATGGACGAAATCTTTTCCTTCTAGTTCCGGTTCATTTTGTAGCAGCGCAACAAACCCTTCGTTCTTTTGCACCATAGCAGGAGCACCATCAGTTAATACACCCTCGAGGTTAGTTAAGCTGGGGTCGAAACGCTGGAGCGTTTTCTTCGCGGCTTCAAGAATATCAGTGCCTTTCGTCGTCATTCCCTTCATAGGTACAAGCGCTAGCAGTTCTTCTGTCACTTTGAATTGTTGATCAATGCCATGGGAAAAGATAGCCAGTTGTGCTATATCCTTCACTTCTGTGCTCTCATCTAAAGCAAGTGAATATAACATAAATTCAGACGACTGTTTTTTTTAAGTTCCTTCAATGTCATTGGCAAGTTCTTCGACATGTAGTACTACAGTTATCCCCAGACAAACTTGGTTTTTTTAAACACTTCCTTATTATTTGGCACAGATATCCCCAGCAGCGATGAGACACTCTTTCACAAACTCGCTGTCCAAGAAGGCTTTTGATTTTTTAGCAATTTTTTCAGCTATTACATAACTTACTTTGATGCATGCTTCCCTCTCTTCCCTCTGCCTTTTAAGCATACCCTGCTGGCATTTTAAATCAATTTGGAGATGGTTCACTTTATCCACACGAAGCCGCCTTCGAAGGTGATCAAAATTGGACGCATGCTTTGCCTCATAGTGTTGTTTTATATTGTATTCTTCTAATACTGACACTGACTCATGAAAAATTAAACTCACTGGCTTATCGTTGATCAGCACAAAAAAGTACAAATTGGTCCACTTTTCATTAAAAACCTGACAAGAATCGCTTGATTTATGCATTTTACTCGTAGATGCCATAGTGATGGAAGGTGAATCCAAAGTGGCTGTGTAATGGTTACTATCCACTGAATATGTCTCGTACTAATGAAAAAAGTCTGGCAATATAAAACCACAATAGGCTATGGCTGACACGACAAACCTGCGTGCGCTTATACACGAATATCACACTGTTCTCGACTGACTGAGTGTAAATGAGATCCTCTTGTATTTATATGAAAATAACGAAGTATCGAGAACCTTCAAGATTTATCTGGAAGGCACTAGACAGTGCACTCGAATGAACTACTGCTTCAGCCATCTACCTGCGACATTAGTACTAGTACTTAAGTACCGCTTGGCGCTGGTAGATGGCTGAAGAAGCATGTCTATTTAATATTTATTTTTATAGGATTTTATGTAAAGTATCAAATGCACAGCATTCCTTGTGAATCTGGAAAGCATCTTACAATTTTAACTACCGCAGTATGGCTTAGTGGCCTGCGGGCTTCATTGAAATTATTTTTTATTTAATTGCGTTTTAATGTTGGGTAGTTATTTTTTCAAAATGGCCGGAGGGCGATGCATTGAAGATCACTGTTCTAGACTGATGTTAGCTGATCTCCCAGTTTGACCATAAGAATGTTACAGGAACAAGGAACCTCCTCTATCAGTTCCAGGTGTTTACAAAGTTCCTTGTTCCTGAAACTTATCTTATTATGGTCATAATAAGATTCATTCAAACTGGAATAGCTGCTAACATCCACCTAGAAGAACATAAAAAATATTAGTTGCAAAAGTTGCATCTGTCACGATAAATATGGTCAGTCAGGGTTTGCTATCATGTCTTGGATACTTTGCACAGAACCAAATGAAAAAACGTACTATGCATCACTACAAAAAATACAGATTTGAAAGACTTTTTTTTTAGAATCAGCAGCAGAATTAAAAAACAGACCTAATCTTAATAAATACGGTAGTATTAAACTGAAATTTTTAGGCAACTCTGGGAAACTAATTCTTAGCCCCCCCACCCACCCAAAACAGCTAAGATCCTCATAGGACTTTAGGCTTTTAGTCTAATCTTTTCCACTTAATGTTTGGCAAATTTGTGTGATTTTGCAATTTTAATATTGCTTCCCTGACTCTTAGTGACTGATATGAAATATAGGAATGATTAAATGTGTTGTTTAATTATTCATATGTGCTGTATTTATTCCATTAAAACCCCATAATGAGTGTATAAGGTGAGTCACTTATCTGGATTAATATGCATATAAATATGACAATGATGCAAAAAATGAAAACAATGCAAACAATTTTAAGAATCAGAGGAAGGAGACAAAAAGGTTTTCTAATGAAAGAAAATGAAAAATAACTCACCAACTCTTAGAGTTGCTTTCAATTCCTGGTCTTTTGCAACTAAAAGTTCTGCTAACTGTGACTGCTCAGTTGCTGAAAGTTTCTGATTTTTTGGTGCAATCAAATTTTCAAACAGTTCTCTTAAAAATAAAAATAAATTAAAAAAAAACTAAATTAATAAAATAAAGTTAAATAAAAGTAAAATTATCATCACTAATTTAATATGTGAATTAATTTATCATTGTTAATTTAATAATTTCAAGGAAAAAGCACTGTTAGAGCCCACAAACTCTAATAATGTTTTTCTCTTTCAATCACAATGTTCGTTCTTAATTTTTATTGTTTGCACCATTTTTTTTAAACCAGAAAGAACTTAGTTATAATGACAATTTTGGCTGTAGCATCTTTTTCAAATTTTATTAGCAACTTAAATATACATATAAGTGCCAAATGAATCTAACTAGTCTCTCTGACATATCCCTTCCATCAAATATCTGTCTATCTATGCTGTTTCACAGTCCATCCACTGTGAATGATATTAGTTTGTAACAGCATCCAACTGTGTATTTCTTCCTGTTAATCTCCATCTCACATCAAACAACCTTGAACAGAATGCTCAAAATATTCATGCCATCAAGAGACGCCTCTAATCTAGATGGATTAATTCCTCTGCAATCAATAATACTCCCCCCCCCCAATCCTGCCTATCTTTCCTGAATACACTGAACCTATCACATTCTCTTCCTGCAACGATATCCTTTGCTGTCAGCCAGATCGCAATAATGTCAATATTTTTCATTTCCACATTTACCATTGCAAGAACTCCTCATTTTGGCTTTAATGTATACATGTCATAGCTGACCAAATGACTGATAACTCTCAAAACATGGCCATCAAACAGAAAAGTGGAGTTGATTTTTTGGTTACCCCCCTCCCACACCCCAACCATACTTCCATAATTTTCACTTTTTCTTCTTGACAAAAGTATTCCCCAATTCTGGCCAAGATGCTACCATTTTCTGACACTTTCTCTGTCATTACACTCGAAATTTCAACCTCCTAATTTAATGCACATGCCCACATCTTCCTACAACCATAACACATAATCTAGCTTCTCTGAAATGTACACCTTCACTCTTTCTCTGAATAACAATTTCTCCAAGCACCTTTATCATGGTGATTATTCACAATAAAGGATGTACATGATGTGAAGGTAACGGTGCATTTTATTGAATGTGTATTTTGCTTTTGGGAAAAATTGGAAAATGTTGTTCAAGGTGAGATGTAGAATTTACACTTGGTGGGGATATATTGTTGGAGGTGGAGGAAATAAGAGATCTTGGGGGGGGGGAGATAAAGATCTAAAATTTAGAGGACACATTGCTAAAATTGTGAAAACAACATAACGAATTCAGGGAATGATACAGAGGATACTGATTTGTAGAAGTAAGGAGATTCTTGTTCTATTGTATAAGGCTCTGATTAGGCCACACATGGACTACTGTGCACAGATTTGGCCATCTGGTTTTCAAAAGGACAAAGAGATATTAAAAAGGGTCCAGAGGTGACTAAGGTAGTTTCTGATCTCTGGAATGGTGAATATGAGAAAAAAAGGTTGAGAAGATGCAATTTATAGAGTCTAGTGGATAGGAGGAAGAGGGATGATATGATAGAGACATACAAGTTGGTAAGGGGTTGTTATAAGATCTACTGGATAGGAGGAAGAGGGGGGGGTGATAGGATAGACCATACAAGTTGGTAAGGGGTTGTTATAAGATTAATGCTGAAGAGTTTTTCATAAAATGGTGAGAGATCAGGGGAGAACAAGAGGTCATCCCTGGAAGCTGTATGAGGAGGATGTGAACAAGGGAATGAGAAGCAGGTGTTTTGCATGCAGAGTTGTGAATGATAGGAATGCCTTGCTTGAGAGTGTGGTGTCTACAGAGAATTTGAATGTGTTTAAGGTGTGGTATTATGAACTGCGTATGACAAAGCAATCTCCTATATGAGTCTGACTCCATGGGATCTTATAATAATAATAACAACAAGATCCAACACTCTTATACCCACGGTCCCCTCTGTTACATTCTGCTTAAAGTAATTATCTCCGTATTGTATGCCCACACTTCATAGAACTGACTTTGGCAGATTGCCAAGAATAGTCAATTCATGCCAAAGGGGAGAAAGAAATAAAGGATGTATGAATTAGTCACCAACAAGTAAAATCATGTGCTTTATACGTATATTTTCCAACTGTTGTACAAGCAAAATAGTTACCACTTTAAGAACTAGAATTTTCATCAATGAAAAGCTAATTTTCTAACGTATAATAATAAACACTCGTCTCACAAAATGCATTGATTACCCTAATATCGGAATGGATTCTCCTTCTGACATGCGCAGAAGTGTTGAATGGTCTCGCATCTGTGGGTGTACAGTATGTGTATAAATTCCATTTCCTCCTTCTAAACTATATGTTGAAGATGAATTCCCCCATAATAATTACTAGTCTTACACTCATTGTATTAACCTGCTAATGCATATCTTCCATCATCCTTTCACCCCCCCCCCTTGCCTATAGCAGCAACCAGTTCTATATTTTGTTCTGAAGATGCCTTTAATTCTAGGGTGAAAATTCTGTGCCAATAAAAAATTTACATAAGTAAAATCCATATTATGATTAACTAGTTATTATGTCTTATGTTCTAACTCATTAAATTGAATAAGACTTCAGCAACAGGGAATGATGAGATGTCAGTATCAATGCTATGATCTGGGTATTACTTTGACTGTGCCCATATTATAATATTATAATTATTATTATTATTATTAGTGGGATTATGCTAGAAGAAACTGATTATGTCAGGGATTTTATGAGTTTTTGTAAATAGGAAGATGAAGTTCAAGGGTTACATAGCAAAATTGCAATGCTGAAACAAACCTTGGCATGAAAAGATAAAGAAATCATTTTTGGCCTCTTTACAAGGCACTGATAAGATTTCACTTGAAGTACTGGATGCAGGTTCTGTTTCATGGGCTCCATGCTGATTTTGATACAGTGCAGAGAGTGCCAAAGAGAGTGATAAAATTAATATGGGGGACTGTGGAAGAATATTATAAAGACAAAATGAGAATTTGTGGACTGCAGCCACTAGCAAACAAGAGGAGGGAGGAGGAACTGTAAGACTAAGGTTCACAAACTTCTAAAAGATCATACAGGATATCAGTAGATGGAATTTTTCATTTTATGGAGGGTGGGGAAAGGAAAAGAAGGAATCCGTAGAAGTTGAGAATAAATGTAGTGAAGAAGAGAGCGAGAGCTAAATTTTTCTCTCAGAGTGGTGCACGATTGGAATAGATTGCATTTGGAATTGTGATTGCAGGGTAGTGTGAATGAATTTTGGAACAGGCATTACTGGTGCAGGTAATGTGGCCTTCCTCAAGTTCCTCACTCTCTGAAGGTCTGTGGTAATAATATATAAACTGCTTACTTCAAATGATATATTTCAAAAGAGGGTTCTCTTAATCAGATATTTCAATACTAAATTTCATTAAGATCTAGAGTTCAAACTTATATAAACCAAAAAATGTTAGGTCAGTCTGTTACAGTCCTCTCCATTTCTGATAACACTTGTCTTGATTGGCCAAGTTGTTAGTGTATCCACTCTCCAGCCAAAAGGCTGAAGGTTTGAATCTTGTCATGGGCATGGATGTTTGTGATTGTCTGTGAAAATACTAGTTGTGGTGGGTAGTAGATGGCATTGGTGTAGATGACGATGGTAGTTGTGGTTCATTGTAGTTGGTGGATTGAGTGGTGGAGGCAGAGAGCTGAGTCCTTGGAGGTGTCATGTAATAATAATAATAATAATAAAATTTTGGATATCAAAAATTGTTTTCTTTTCTTTTTTTCCCACAGAAAACCTGTGACAATAATATCTATTCCCAACCGTTGAATACACCTAGGTTTGCATTTGTTTTCATTTAAGCAAATTTTAAAGGCATCAACATTTTTCTTCACTGGTGATTATGTCATCTATTAGCGAGCTGTGGAATGCAGTCTTAGCATTTACGCTTCGATTAGAAAACCTGTTTCGAATCTATTCTAGGATGCAAGAAGCCATTATAATACTTTATCAACTAAGTGCGTCTGTTGGTCTCATGTAGTGGTGATAGAGTTTAACCTCCTTCGAACCGGTCAGAAAACAGCCAAGTAACAGATATAACATACTAGCCTCAAACAAATCCGTTGCTATGGACGCAAAATCAACAGTCAACTTAGAGATTCTTATATGGCCAATAACAGTTTATAGTTAGGGAAGACTGTTGCAACGACGGCCAGTATGGTGGACAAATTACCAGTCATCTAAATAACAAGCTATTACGATAGTAATTTGGATTTCTTATCTTAAAAACGATAGAACACATTAACATGAAACATAACCATGGTGCCGGATACATAACTCTTTTCGGATATAACCTAAGTGCAAATTATGTAAATCTCTAAACAATTCGAAATGTTAACACTAAGCGAAGGCTAATTGCATCAATCATTAATTACAAAAGTACTCACTTTGCTATAAGCTCAATGTCATCAACAAGTTGCAAAAGTTTCTCACGCGTACCAATGACAGCCATGATGACAAATAGATGTTCCTTACACCCTCTAACGAATAATATTCTTCTCTTTAAAATCTCTAAATGAGATCCTGAAATATTCTATACTGGCCTGAGAGCTAAGAACTTATCAACCAGACAAGACAAAAAAAAAAAAAAAATAAATAAATAATAATAATAATAATAATAATAATAATAATTAGGTAAAACGGAATTAGCAATATTTATTATTTCATTTAAATAAGTTGAAAATTTACAAGAAATCGTTAACATTTCCCTTTTCAATAGCAACAGGTTAATACACTGACTACTTGAAGCTAATCTTTGGAAACAGTTAACAGTTGAGAATGTATTGTCAGCGCCACCGTATGCAGTTTGAAGAATGACAGTATATGGCATCCTGCAATTGGAAAAGCCTAAATTCGATTCTCGTCTTGATGAAAGAAATCTTTATTATTATTATTATTTGACGCCTCCAGGGAGTCCAAAGACTCATCGAGGGAGAGTGTGCCAACAGCATCGAACGATTGGTCTCCTTCCAACTACTAACCGCGCTCAAACTTACTTAACTGAGTCATTAGTAGCAGAGGCGCTACCAATCAACCAACCTTTTTCTTCAAATGAAGGTGAGTTAGCCAATCTCATACGGGGTCAGCAGATTTTCTTTTCTCTCAGAAACTCAGGTTTTTCATCTCACATGCAGACAAATCGGCTATGAAAATACCCGCAATTTACAAAAAAAATATAATAGTAGTAGTATTGGTAGCCAGTCAGTACCGTCGACAGGGTGTAGGATAGAGGCAGCCTGCCTCACGGCACGGCTTCATAACGGCGGTCGTTCAGCCATATTGTGGGAGACGCCGTCGCACTTGCTACGCTAACAATTGCTGTTAGCGTAGCAAGTGCGGAAAGAAGTTTTTCCAAGCTTAAACGGATTAAACATTATTTGCGAACAGCAGTGACCCAAGAAAGATTGGTTGGTCTAGCAACTATATCGATACAGGCAGACATAGCTTATAATTTAAATTTCGAAGAGCTTATAAACAGTTTGATTGTGAGATATCCCCGTGGAGCAAACATATAATTAATATTATTATGTAATCGTTTTGCATTTAAGGTTTCTCTTGTAATAAAAACAAAATAGCAATTGGAGATTTTCTTATATTTTTGTCTTATAATCCATCAGGAGTGATATTTAATTATTTGCCTCAGGCGCGATCTAATCTGGCGACGGCACTGTAGCCAATAGATGGCAGTATGCTGCCTCTGCTGCTGCTGATGATGGCAGTGGCGTTACGTGTAGATAGTGGATTAATTGGTGGAGTGGAGTTGAGAGTTGTAGAGTAGAGTGCCCTCCCTCGAAGAGCCCCTGGACTACTTCGAAGTGCCACGTAATAAGAATAATGTGATGATATTAGAATGCAAAGTTATTATCTTAGTGTCCAGGTTAAGTATGTAATAAATTTTTAGCAATGATCGTCGGCTTGTCGAGAGCTCCTGAAAAGGTTAGTAGTATTTTATGTTATCATTGGCAATTTTACTAGAATTTTACGTAGTATTGTTTGCTTTTTGTTTCTTGGTGTCTGTGCGATTTTTGTGTGTTTTCTATGTTATTTTAATTATTATTTTTAAGATAAGATATGGCACCGATAAAAAAATGACGACCAGGTCGCCAGGTTTGTTTAAGAGTTTTGATATAAAATAGTTTCTGCAATGTGCTGTCTGTGAGATGTATGTTTTGAGAAGATAGGTGGGAGTCTGGTTAGATGGTGATAGTGGAGCTAATATGTGCAGAAAGTGTAAGGAGAATGAGGATCTCAAGCGTCTTTCGGGTCGCGAGAGTGATATCATTAAAGATAGTCAGAATATAGAAATTAGCGATGCGATAAGGAATTGCGAGGTAGTACTAAATAGGTGTGAGAGCGCGGTTGAAAGTGTAAATGAAGGTAGAAATATAGAACGAATGGATGATTTAATTGATAATGAAAATGGTGAGATAGATGCAAGCAGTGAAATCGTTCGGTTGAGCGGAGCGATACACAGAGCAAAGCGACAACTGGAGCATATGGAAAAATGTGTGCTGAACGTACTAACTAATAAACGGCGAAAGTCTGTTATGAAAAATAATAGAATATTCTTAAACGTAAATAAAATGAAGGAGCGAGTGCTGTATGGAGATTCGCTATTAAGAGGTGTGATAGTTGAGAGTTTGACGAATTCGTACCAGCCGGGTGCAAACATAAAGGAGGTCAGCGAATCTATTTGAGTGCAAAAACAGAAGGTGAAAGAGATGATAATCGTGGCAGGAACAATTGATTTGAAAGAAGACAAAATGGAAATAATATAGGATGCGAGGGAATTACTTGAGGTAGCAAAAGAGAAGAGTGAGAAAGTTAGGATGGTGAGTATTTTTCCGCAGTATGACAGTGAAGTGTTTAGAAGGAGGGCCATAATTGCCAATGACTTTATGTGTGGGTTATTCATGAAGAGTGGTGTGGAATTTGTGGATGTGTGGAGTGAGTTCGATGGGCGAAAGGATTTATATAAAATGAATGGGTTATATTTGAATGGATTTGGTGTACAGAGGCTTGAAAAAGTGTTGATGAAGTGGAAGTGGATGCACAGACTCCGGGAAACTAGATTAATTAAGGGGGGGGGAGTAGATATGCAGACTCTAGGGAGGCAATTGTATGTATGAATGAGTATAATATGATCGAGCGAGTACGAAGGACAACAGATCAGAATGGGACAGTTAGTATAAGGCATCAAAGTAGGAATGGGACTAATGGGCTTCTGCAATTTATGTTCGCTAATGCCAGGAGTATTAGGAACAAGAAAGAAGAGTTTTTGGCCTTGGTCGGCACTTCCAGGCCACAGGTTGTTGGTATTAGTGAAACATGGCTGACAGAAGATGATAAAGCTATTGGGATTGAATACGACGGGTATAGTGTGTTCAGGAATGACAGGGAGAATAAAAAGGGGGATGAGTGTTATTGATTATAGCTGATGAGTTGCAGCCAATGAGTATAGATGTTGAACTGCAGGATATAGAAAAGAGCACATTTGAGACGATTTGGTGTGAGATAGAGTCTAGCAGAACAAAATATACAATTGGGTGCTGCTATAGACCAGGTGATGGAATAGATGGTGGGGATAGTAAGCATAGGCAAATAGAAGAAATGAGTGAAAGGAGGTTAATTATTATGGGTGATTTCAATTATGGTAACATTGACAGGAAAGAGGAGAGGGCACATGTGAGGAAGGCATTAGATTTTATGTGGTTATTAAGGGACAACTATCTGCGACAGCATGTAATGGAAAATACTAGGAGGGCAGAGAGTGCTTGACCTAGTAATTGCATCTGAGAATGAGGCGGTGACGAACATGACCATTTTGCCGCCAATTGGTGAGAGTGATCATAAGGTATATGAAGGAGATGGCTAAAGGAGTGGAATTTACAATTAGGACAGGGTACATGTGGAATTACCGGCTGGTAAGTATGACAAGCTTAGGAGTATGCTTGGCACAGTGCCATGGCATGTAAAACTGCAAGGGCTGGATGTTGATAGTGCATGGGAGGTGGTTAAGAACTGTTTGCAGGAAGCAATGGTTGACTGTATACCAAAAGTCCGAATAAAAAATTAAGTAGGGAGTAAATGGATGAATAACACTATTAAGCTTGAGCTGCAAAAAAAGAAACAATTGTGGAGGGAATTTAAGGAGAAAAGTGACCAGCAGATGCAGGAACAGTATCAAGCTCAGGCCAGGATGGTAATAAGGGTGGTAAGAAAAGCAAAAGTGGACTACGAAAGAAAATTAGTCATGCAGGCTAAAGAGAATCCCAAACAGTTTTTTCAATATATTGCATGTAATAGGAAAAATGTTCATGGCAGAATGATTTTAAAAAATGCTGAGGGTAGGGAGGTAACCGAATCAGTCGATATAGTGGAATTACTGAGCGAGCACTTTGCAAGAGTATATCATCCAGGTGGCGACATTGCAGGAATGGAAGAACCAACAGCTTATACTGGAATTGAGATGAATGACGTAGAGGTAAATAGTCTATTACAGAACCTTAATGTCTATACAATCTGTGGGATTGGATGGTATACCACTCTTTTCGTACGTGAAGCGGCTAAAGAATTGTCAGTGCCCTTGACCATTTTGTTTAATTTGAGCCTCGGGTCTGGGTCAGTCCGAAGGGGGTGGAAAGAGGGGGAAAATACTTCCACTGCACAAAGGTGGTTCCAAGGCTGCTGTTGAAAATTACCGGCCAATCAGCATAACAGGAATCATTATCAAGGTCTTAGAGAAAATAGTCAAGAGAAAAATACAAGATTGGATAGATGAAAATGGGATACTGTATCGGGGATAGCTTGGTTTTGTGAAGGGTAGGTCATACCTTTGTTACTTGCTCACGTATTATAACACAGTGACGGCTGAACTGGATAAGGGTAATGGGTTTACAGTGATTCTACTGGACCTTGCTAAGCCCTTTGACAGGACACCACATGGAATTCTAATCAGTAAATTGCAGCATATGGGGATGGATATAGGGTTGGTGAGATGGATAGGAGGGTGGTTGATGGAGAGTGCAGATGGCAATAGCGAATGCAGATGATGTCAAAAATTCGTAGGATGATTTGGATAGATTGGAGGTCCAGGCTAAGGAGAATGGATGTCAATTTAATGTGGCAAAATGTAAGGTTATACATTTTGGGGTTAAAAGAATAGCAGCAGTTTACTACATTGGTGGAACTGTACTCCAGGAAATTGATGAGGCACGAGATTTAGGAGTGTTGTTGGATAAGGAGTTGGAGTGTAGGGGGGGGACACATTGCAAAAGTGGCCAAATCAGCTCATCAAATCAATTGGTTGCTGAAGAACGTTGACAAGCAGAGACAAACAGGTTATTGTTCCTATGTATCGAGCCTTGATAAGATCCCATCTCGACTGCTGTGCCCAGATTTGGTCATCTAGGTTTCTTCTTGATGGGAAGGAGGTTGAGAGGATCCAGAGGCGAGTGAACAAGATGATAGCAGGCCTGTGGAATGAACCGTATGAGAACAGGTTGAGGATTTGTGGGTTGCAAAAATTGGTTGATAGGCGGAGGAGGGGAGATATGATTGAGACCTTCAAATTACTGAAGGGTTTCTATAAGATTTATTCAGAAGATATTTTTGAGAACAGGGCTGGTGGTGGGAGGACTAGGAGACATCCATGGAAACTGGGCAAAAGTGTGGTTAGTAAGGGTGTTAGAGCTGGGTTCTTTACTTTTATAGTGGTGATTGAGTGGAATGGGCTGCCAGAGTCTGTGGTGGATGCTGTGACAGTGAATGAATTTAAGGCAAGGTATGATAGATCTTATATGAATGTCAAATAGTTGTGATGAGTATGATTTGGGGCCTCCCTCGATGAGTCTAAGGACTCTCTGGAGTTGCCCGTAATAATAATAATAATAATAATAATAATAATAATAATAATAATAATAATAAAGAGCTGCGGCGGTAATGATCTGCTATTTTGCATATTATGACTGCTACGGTACAACTATTTGGTAATGCACAATTGTTTATATGAACCATTGAAGAAGCTACGATACTCTTTCCGACTACAGCAAAGTGGAGGATGTCTCCTTTTTCAAGTGAAGCAAATAGTAGAAGAAAAAACGATCGTTGAATGATTACATGAAGGAAAGCAGGGAAAAGATGTTAATTGAAGGTTACAAAAAAAAGTTGAGAATGTAGTAGATTCAAGAAAGCAGTACAAGGGGAAAGAAATGGCAAGGAGTTCAGAAGGTTGGATAAAAAAACGCACTCGATGATCAGGGCCGACTCTACCCACTGTGCAAGACGTGCATTTGAACGGGGCGGCAAGTTTTTTTGGGCGGCAAAGTTGGCATAAACTATATGAAAAATAAGGGAGAAGGGGTGGCAAAATATGCTACTGCACAGGGCGCAAAATTCCTAGGGGCGGCCCTGTCAATGATCAATATTTGAAGAATATTAAAGGGAAAAATTGAGAACTGTTTAAATTGGCAATGGCTTCAGCAATGTAGCATCAAGAAAGATGTTATTACAAAAAAAAAGTTGTGAATTTGGTAGATTCAAGAAAGCAGTAGAAGGGGAAAGAAATGGCAAGGAGATCAGAAGGTTGGAAAAATAATGCACGCAATGATTAATATTTGAAGAATATTAAAGGGAAAATTGACAACTGTTTAACTTGGCAATGGCTTCAGCAAGGCAGCATCAAGAAAGAGGCAGAAGGCCTGATTTTGACAGAAGGGCAGTGTAAAATGAAGTCAGGGATATTGGAACATATGGACTCCATAAATGACCGTATAAGACTACCACCATTAAAAGCTTACAACAATCTAAGCTAAAACAGCTCCTCTTAGACGCAAATGCTGTAATTGAAACCATCACAACCAACAGCATAAAGGAAACAAATCAGCTCCTATACAGCACAGCCTATATCATTTCAGTGAAGCTTGGTTGCAAACTGAAAGCGCATAAGCCGAGGATGAAACAATCTGCACCATGGAAAATCCGGTTAGAACGAAAGGTTAACAGGGTTCCAGCTGATCTAAGCAACTTAAAGAGTTTTAAAGAAGGACGGTTGAAAAATAATAATATCAAAAGCAAACTGATTAACACATATAATTTGGCCAACAAAACAATTGCTGAACTTACCGAAGAGCTAAAACAAAGAATTACAGCGACTGCACAAAAAATTAAAAGATATGAAGCAAGAATAAACCAATATGTACAAAATATGAAATTTCAACAGAACCAACGTCAGTTCTTCAAGTCTTTCCAGAGAAATACAAATGCAAACCATCATTCACCCGGAAAAGAAGAAACATTCAAATTTTGGAAGTCAATCTGGGATAATCCTATTGAACACAATAAAGATGCTTCATGGATTAAGGAAATAGAATCAGAAATGAAACAAAAACAAATGTAAAATGTCATTATCACTAAAGAAATGGTTAGTTCTCAAGCTAGAAAAAAAAAAAAACTGGAGTGCACCTGGCAAAGACGAACTACATGGATTTTCGTTAAAACATGTAACCAGTCTACATGATCGAATGGCAGAACAATTTAATTATTTGTTGCAGTCTGGCTCAGTGGAAGACTGGATGATATCTGGGCGCACTTTTCTCTTCATGAAAGATAAGGAAAAGGATGCAGACCCAAGTAACTATCGTCCAATAACATTCCTACCAACTATGCTTAAGCTGTTCACTGCAATCCTAGCAAATTCCATAAACCGTTACTTATCGGATAATCAGATTTATCCAATTGAACAAAAATGCAATTTTCAAAAATCTAGAGGAACAAAAGCCCAGATCCTTATTAATACAATTCTCAGAAACTCAAAAAGACGAAAAACTAATTTAAACATGGCATGGATAGATTTCTAGAAACCATTCGATTCCCTCCCACACTCCTGGATCCTAAAATCACTAAATATATTTGGAATTAGCAAAAACATATGTTCGTTTCTGGCTACTGCTATGAAATCATGGAAAACAACATTAATAGTGAATTATGAACGATTTGGAGATATCAGCATTAAACGCGGAATTTAACGTTAGATAGGGTAAACGGCCACGCCTACTCCCTTATGGGAACAAATAGGCGTTAGCTTTTTTTTTTTTTTTTTTTAAAGCGGAATTTTCCAAGGTGATTCGTTGTAACCACTGCTGATCAACGTTTCTTTGATACCTTTGTCTATGATTGTGAAGAAAACAAAACTTGGCTATGAAATTCCTAAATGTAATATTAAAATTTCCCATCTGTTGTATATGGATGACTTGAAACTATATGGAAAATCTGCCCAGCAAATAGATTCTTTATTGAACATAGTTCGTATATAGTTTCAGTCAGGACATCAAAACGGAATTTGGTTTAGATAAATGCGCAATTTTATCTATTAAACGAGGAAAAATTGATGACACTAGTAATTTTAATTGTAATCAAGAGAAATATATAAAAGCAATTTCAGCTGACGAACACTATAAATACCTAGAAATATTAGAAGTCACTGATTCTCCAGTTGAAAATTAAACAACAGGCAGCAGCAGATTACACCAAAAGAGTTAGAAATATTATGAAAACAAAACTAAATGGATTAAACACAATTATATACCAGTGATCCGATACACAGCTGGCATAATAAATTGGACAAAAGAAGACTTGGACAAACTAGACCCCAAAACTAGAAAAGTATTGACTATGCATCATGCATTACATCCACGAAGTGATGTTGACCGGTTGTACCTACCGAGGAAAATAGGTGGACGGGGTCTGCTGCAAGTGAGACAGACTGTGGAAGAAGAAGAAATTGGTTTAAGAAATTACATCGACAATAGCTCTTAGCCAATGCTTCAAGCAATTACACAAGAGGGCCTTCTAAAAGCAACATGAAACAAATCCGATTACAAAAAGGAACAACAAAATATCCGATATATGCGCTGGAATAATAAACCCTTGCATGGCCAATTTCTTCGAGATACTGAGAACAAAATTGACTTGAACAAGACTACAAGGCAATGACTACAACACCGACACATTAAAAAAGAAACAGAAGGATTTATTCTAGCAGCTCAAGAACAGGCATTACAAACTAATGCAATCAAAAAAAAATTTTTTTGATTGCATTAGTTTGTAATGCCTGTTCAACATCAATAATAAAAGCAATTGCAGATTATGCGATCAGAAAGACGAGAATGTAGAACATGTAATCAGTGCCTGCAGCAAAATAGCACAAACTGACTATAAATACCGCCATAATCGAGTGGTCAAAATAGTTCATTGGCATGCATGCAAAAAATATGGTTTTCCTACTTCTGATAACTGGTGGCAGCATAAAATAGAGACTGTATTGGAAAACGAAACAGCAAAAATTCTCTGGGACATTATAATACAAACTGATCGGCATTTGGAACACAATAGACCTGACATCACAATTTTCGAACATCGACAGGTTTGGATTATCGATATTGCATTACCCAGTGATAACAACATCAACAACAAAGAACTGGAAAAAATTACTAAATATCGAGATCTGGCAATCGAAGTTGGCCGACTGTGGCTTAAACACACCAAAGTCATTCCAATAGTTATCGGTGCATTTGGTGCAACTTCAAAGAAGCTGTCCAACTATTTACAGCAATTAAAGATCAATGAAGTGACCCCATATGACCTACGAAAAACGGCATTACTTGGAACAGTCCATATTTTACGTCGCTACCTGACGGACTATTCTTAGATTCTTGGGTAGATTCTGAATTGTTCTGAATCACTAGTCAAATTTTTATTTATATGATATCTTGTTTTGAGTGTGTATCAATTATGTGAATATAATAATAATAATAATAATAATAATAATAATAATAATAATAATAAAATTTTTTGGGGCCATCTGTCTCTGATTGGGTACCAGTGGAGATTGAACTGTCCACTCAGTCTCCAAAAGTTAGATAGGGCTAAATAGCCTCGCCTACTCCCGTATACGGGAATAAAAAAAGGCGTTAGCTGATTTTTTTTTTGATACAATTTTTTAAAATGTATTTATCTGCATTCAGCAGAGAGTTATCATCTCATTCATCATTAAATAATGTAATGTTACAAGTTTCATAAGAATAGCAGTTTCTATAAAATAATATAATTGTAAAAAATTGTAAGAAAAATTGTAAAAACTACAGACCAATCACATTACTAGTCATGCTTAGAAGATATTTATAAGAGTCTTACAGAGCAGAATAAAGTACACATATGAGATCATTCTTAGTGAAGAACAGGCAGGCTTCAGAAAGAATCGCTCCACATTACATCAGATCTTCATAATACAAACACTATAAGAATTATATTGGGAACATAACAAAAATATCTATTACTGTTTTATAGATTTTAAACAAGCATTCGACTCAGTAAACAGATTAACCTTATTAAAAATATTAAAACAGAAACAAATCAATGAAGATACCCTAGAAAAATAGAAAATTTCTCACAGAAAATTTCTCACCTTGAAAAATATTATTGTCTCACAGAAGCAATAATTAAATTCAGTACTATAAGAACAGCCCAAGGATGTCCCATATCCCCATACCTTTTTAACATCTACCTAGAGGATATGGTTAACCGAGCCTTGGAATGAGAAAAAGGGATCAACCTAAATGGTTATAACCTTAATAACATAAAATACATAGATAACATTGTAATGATAGCCGACACAAAAGAAAAAATGGTCAACCTAATAACCAAACTAAACAATTCGGCTAAAGAATACAGAATGACCATAAATACAGACAAAACAAAAATCTTGATAATTGAAAAAAATGTAGAAAAACTAAACTTCTCCTTGAATGGATCAACAATTGAACGGGTAAAACAATTCAACTATTTAGAAACAGTAATAACAGAACACCTAGGTAACACGACCACTATTAAACATAGAATATCGACTTCATGGTCATCATTTAATAAGCTAGGTAAAATCTGAAAAAATAATAAAATCTCCAAACCTCTAAAAATAAAATTATACAATGCACATATAATACCTACTGTGCTATATGCTTCAGAAACTTGGACACTCAAGAAGACAGAGATACGAAAACTGGAGGCTTTCGAAATGAAATGTCTCAGAAAAAAAAATGCACAGAAATGAAACTGTAAGACAATACCTAAAATATACAGACTCATTATTCGAAAAGATCAAAAGAAGACAACTTCAGTGATACGGACATGTCGAGAGAATGCCATCAAAAAGACTACCCAACTTTGTTCTGTATGCAAGAATAAAAGAAAAAAGGAAAAATAAGACAGACCAAGAACTGAATGGATAACAACAATAAAGGTCAACTCTGGATTACAAACATATAGACAGCTCACCAGCCACGCAAGGAACCGAGATTCCTGAAGGTTGTTGTGGAAACATGATCGACACAACCCGTCCCCGAAGGAACCGAGATTCCTGAAGGTTGTTGTGGAAACATGATCGACACAACCCGTCCCCGAAGGAAGAGAACAGTAAGTAATAAAATAATATTGCAAATTACATGAAAGTAATAGTTACATGATCTATTCATATTGCTCCATTAAATAGGGGGAAAAATATCTTCCTTTTTTTGGACCAAGGGGGAAGGGGCAGTGATGTTACTTCTAAGTTGAAATGGGGTTTGTGATACAGTCTCCCTGTTCAGCCAGAGTGGCAACCGTTGATTTCAATCTTGGTGAAAGGAAAAGATCTCGGATGTTGTTATGCCTATGGTGAATGGTGGTGATGCTCATGTAGGAGACTTCTCCTCCTTTGTTTAATGGCTGCAAAACAGTGGTCGTCTGTCTTTGTTAATGAAAGTGTTGTGATACTGCTTTTGTGTTGAAGACAAAAATACTGTATATTACTGCTTACGCAGTGATTAAGCAGTAGTTGATGATCAAATGGTATTTTGTCAGTGCGTCACACACACACACACACACACACACACACACACACACACACACACACACACACACACACACACACACACACACACACACACACACACACACACACACACACACACACACACACACACACACACACACACACACACACACACACACACAAAGGTTATATTCCTCTGGATGGAGACAAATGGTAGGACAAGGCCGCCGTTTCCCCTACACAAACGAATTAATTGGCTATTAACGGGGATTCTAAGTAGATATTCCAGATTGTTTGGCTTAATAGCAGAAGAGACATTTATCCAAAAAATTCGCGTTGAATTTGTGTAATATAACAAGAGTGGGAAGTGCATTGCAACCCATTCTGTAGTGAATATCAGCTTCGGGTTTAGTGACTCTAATGCGATATGGGAAGTCCCAGTGAAATGGTGTTTGGGGATAATATAGGTTTATTCAGTGCGGTGGTATGGTTGGATTGTTGTGTTAGGGTTCTGTAGATTTTGTTTACAATGGAGAGTGTAAGTTTCAACCATGCGTTGCGGAATTTTAGCAAATAGATAGTGACTAGATTTATCTAAGTCTATCCCCTGTTAAGCTATCAGGAATAGCCTCTTGAAAAGCACATCTTACATCCATTTTGGAAGGTGCCAGTTCAGATAAGACGTGGAGAAAGAATATCCTCGTGGTTCCCTCTGGATAATCTAACGACAGCAGCATTTTTTCCCATCATGGAGATAAATTTCAGTGATTATAACTATGCTACCGGGTACGGGGAGCCGACGTGACTCTTGATTTGGAAATGATGTCTGAGTTGATAAATGAACAATCATTCCACCCATTACAATAAATATTAATATCATCCAATGTAATTTCCAGGAAATCAAACTTCGACAAACCAGTAAACTAAGCATTACCAACTATAAAATCATACGACAAGGTAGGGACGTACTCATGACTGTAATCCATGTGTGGTCATGGGACCAGTTTGCCTGTTATGGGGAAAAACCGCGTTATCGCCTGAGAAAACTTCCAACTTCGTGTGAGACCGGCGAACTCACTTTTCGTCGATTCCTCACGTCACTGACGGAAATCAAACCAAGATCTTTCCTACCAAAGGGCTTCGTCTATATGGACTAATATACGGAGGCTCTCATGAACAAGAGCATTGTATAAAAATTTACTATTATTATCGTCTTTAAATGGCGTCCTTCCTGGTCAAGCGCCTTTCTGTGGGCACAACCTGCATACCCCCACAAGGTGGCCCTGACTACAACTCATCCCCCCCTCTTACTTAATCCTCCAAATACACGGCCCTACTATTGTTAACAATGCCTTCTATCGCTCGTCCTCAAAAAATATCTTGCCTAGAGAACACTCAGTTCATGAGTGTTCTCTAGGTCAATTTGCCTGTATGATAAAAAAACCAGAGTTTCCGAGAAGAGAAACCCTGCTAACTCCGTATGCGATCGGCTAATTCGCTTCAATTGACAAAGCCCTTATAAAGATTTCTCTCGTCCCAACATGATGGGAATCGAATTGAGGTCAAAAGTTGCATTGTACCTTCATCCTTCCAATTGTCTTAATTATTACATGCACAAGGGGTTGGAGGAATGCATGCAAAAGTGTAGGATGAATTATCAAAATTCATCTTACACTTTTCGATTTGTGATCGCTCTAAAATGCGATCACAAATTATCTTTCCCTATAACAATTGACGCTCCTTAGTCTCTCATTAGACACCATAATTTTCTACATATACTTTAAGAAGAACTGACCATAGTTTTGGTAATTAAAATCACCAAAATTTGGTCCTCTATTGTTTAATTTGTACATCAATGATATTGGAAATACCTTGAATGGAAATATCCACTTGTTTGCTGATGATGCAAAATTGGGAAGAGCGATAATCAATTCAAATGATGTGGATATTTTACAGGATGACTTAAATAGGCTGACGCTATGGACTGAGGTAAATGGCTGTCAGTTCAACGTGGCTAAGTGTAAGGTGATGCACTTCGGGAGGATGACATCGCATGCTGTTTACTATATTAACGGAACTGAACTGCAGGAAGTTGATGAGACAAGAGACTTGGGAGTTATTGTGGACAGAGAACTTAAGTTTAAAGGGCATATTGCTAAGATTGCCAAAACATCACATCAAATTACATGGTTGTTGAGGAACACACTAACAAGCAGGGATAGGGAAGTTATTATTCCACTCTATAAGGCATTAATAAGGCCGCACTTGGACTATTGTGCACAGATCTGGTCGCCAGGATTTCTTGGTGAGGCGGAAGTGGTAGAGAGGATTCAGAGGCGGGTTACAAAGATTGTTGCAGGTCTGTGGGATGTTCCCTATGAGGATAGATTGATGATCTGTGGGCTCCAAAAACTAGCTGATAGACGTAGGAGAGGAGATATGATAGAGGTATTTAAATTGTTAAAGGGATTTTACAGGATTGATACTGATGATATTCTTAAGACCAATACAGGATGTGAGAGAACGAGGGGCCATCCCTGGAGATTGTGTAAGAGTGTGGTTAACAAGGGTGTTAGGACTAGATTTTTTACTTGGAGGGTTGTGAATGGGTGGAATGCTTTGCCAGAACTGGTTGTGAATGCTTTAACTGTGAATGAATTTAAGAAGAGGTATGACAGGTATTGTGTAAATAATGGTTAGTGTGTCAATGTCGGGTCTCCCGCGATGAGTCTTTTGACTCCATGGAGACACCGTTAAAATAATAATAATAATAATAATAATAATAAAATTTATTATTGAAACGTGCATTTTATGTAAAGTTACATTAAAAAAATCCAATACTACCTTTTATTCCAAATGGAGCAGGCGAGGCTGTTCCAGCATCTTTAACTATTGAAGACTGATGGGCACTCAATCTTTACCGCTAGCCAATCACAGATAAGGGGCCCAAGACTACCACTAATTTTTAACGGTAACCAAAGAAGTACTCGTGTGCCCAAACGCAACAAATTGTCTGAAATAGTGTGGGTTCTACGGTCGATTTTCTTCAGCTTACCAGAGAAAAAACCGCCGGCGCTTGCTAGGGATTGACTAACTCGGAAAAGAAATGGTTTAAAAAATTCCTTAGAATAGAACTTAGAACGTCTCAAGGCAAGGATGGACAAAGTATAAAACAAGTGGGAACTCGCTTTTATGGTAAAACATAAAATATAAAATAAAATAACGCAGATCAACACCAAATGCAAAAGTGTAGGATGAATTATCAAAATTCATCTTACACTTAAACACATAGTGAGCTTCTTTATGTGGCTATGCAAGATAAGGAAAGCTTCGAAGGACGAAAACTTTTGGATGCGTTCTGCTTTGGCGTGTCGAATACTGAATCTCTACTGATTTGGACGTAGCTGAATATTTGCAAAACCTCTCGAATAAAAAAACAAAACTGGTAGTACTGTCGACAGGGTGTTGCAAAGAGACAGCCTGCCTAACGGCACGGCTTAATAAGGGCGTTCTTCAGCCATATGGCGGTAGGTGCCGTCGCTAAGCTAACAATTCCTGCTAGCGTAGCAAGCGCGGAAAACAGTTTTTCCAAGCTTGAACTGATTAAAAATTATTTGCGAACAAATAATTTTTATTTGTTGACTATACATACTGTTTGAATTGGACAGTACCGGTTTTTTCATATTTCCCGGCAGTCCCGTCGTTTTAATAAAAATGTCAGTTTTGTCCCGTTTTTAATAAAAATTTAATATTGGTCAATCATAAATTATTATTCATAACCTATAATCGTATATCGATATCATGGATTCCAGTAATTTGTAACCATGGAGTCGCATTGTTCGATACTAAATATCGATATCTGCAGTGATTTACTGAGAGAAAATAAGAAATACATGTTGGTCAGATGCGGCCTGTGCTCTGCTGTAGCGTTAGTTTTTGTTTTGCCTGTATGCTACCAGTGGCTTTGTTATTCAATAGCGGTGTTTTAAATTTCATATTTTTTAAAGTTTTAAGTATTATTTTTTAAAGTTTTAAATATTATTTTTTTAAAGCTTTATGTCTATCCTTGCAACGTTAAAGAGGGGTGAACTGCGGTTTTAATGACGATCTCCAGAAAGAATTCAAATTTATTAAACTGGACAAGCTGTGTAGCGATGGAACAAAAGTGGTATGCCAACATTGTGTTGTCCATTTTTCCGTTGCTCATGGAGACAGAAGCGACATCAACCAACATCTACGTAGACAGAAGCATAAGGATGCTGAAAACACTCTGGTTTCAGTTAAAAACATCAGCTCGTTTATGCTGAGACGTGATGGTGATAGTATAAACGATAAAATTGCAGCATGTGAAGCCTCTTGTTGCTTATCATACTGTGCGATAGGGACAAAGCTTCCCCTCAAATGACTGCTTGTCGACATTGATAAATAAAATTTATGTACCAAAATTTTCTTCTGCAAGTGCCAAATCAGAAGCAGCAGTTAGCAACGTTTTATCACCAAACATATTAGGCAAAGTAATAGAGGATTTGAATAAAACAAAAAGTATTACATTCAGTTTAGATGCAATCAAACAAAAACGACATCAAACTTTTTCCAATCGTTGTGCGGTACTTTTTGCCAAATTGTTGTGTTCAAGACAAAATTATAGAGTTTATTTCCTAACCTGAAATACAGTCCCCCCTCTATGTCTACCTAAATTTTTGTATGGGTTCTGCCACTGAAGAATAATGGTAAGCTCAATATTTTCATGTAATAATTTTTTTTATCGTCTTTCATTTTCATGAATACAGAATATTACCTTAATCCCCGTCCTGTTTTTGCAATCCCAACGTTTCTTTTTTGTCTCAAGGAAATATCGTCAGCCTAGTAATGACCAAGAAAGAATGGTTGGTCTAGCAACTCTATCGATAGAGGCCGACATAGCTTATAATTTAAATTTAGAACTTAAAAATAGTTTTATTGTGCGATGTCCCCGTAGAGCAAACATTTAATTAATATTATTATGTAATCGATTTGCATTAATGTTTCTCTTGTAATAAAAACAAAATAGCAATTGGAAGTTTTCTTATATTTTGGTCTTATAATCGATCAGAGGCGATATTTAATTGTTTGCCTCAGGGCGCCATCAAATCTGGCGACAGCCGTGTGGATGGTGATTGAACAGACTGCCATAGCCAGTGGTGCCTGTTGTCGGTGAATGATTTTACTATTACTATTAGTAATATGTGACACCTACAGGGAGTCCAAAGACTCATCGAGGAAGAGCGTACCAACAGCATCGAACGATTGAGTACCGCCTAACTACTAACCGCGCTCAAACTTGCTTAAGCCATTAGTAGCAGGGGCTCTACCAATCGACCAATTTCAAGGCAAATATGATAGATATTAATAATTAATGAATTTGAAATGGACCCCCCCGCGCTGGGTGTACGAACTCCATGGGGGTGTCCATTTGTAAAAATAATAATAATAATAATAATAATAATAATAATAATAATAATAATAATAATAATAATAATAATAATAAAAAGGCGTTAGTTGATTTTTTTTTTTATAATAATAATAATAAACAATATAACACTGATTAAAAAATGGTGTTAGTAAGGAAGTGCCATCAGTGCGGAATTTTTCAATTCGGAGATCGAGTTTTTCCTAGGAATGTTTGCACTGGTTAACAGAAAAAATTTCTACATGTGTGAGACGGAAATCATTACATTATGTGAGAAGTGCTATTACAGACTAGAGCAATTTAAAAACGAGATTAGTATCATCAACTCAACTAATGCCTTTTTATTCCCTTATATTGAGGAGTGTTAAGAAAAATGTGTGCAGGACAGACTGAAAAAAGTGATTGACTGGGGTGAATGAGAAATAAGTTAACAAGGAAGAAACACGTGTCAAAAGATGAGTGACTGGAATGGTTTTGTATGGAGATCAATCATAAGGAAAAAAAATCAGCTAACGCTTTTTTGTTCCCGTATAGGGAGTAGGCGAGGCCGTTTTTCTAACCCTATCTAACTAGCAAGTGCCGCCATCTGATGGTCCCTAACCCTAACACAATGTTTTTAAAGTCTGAAAATACTGTGGGTTCGACGGCCGATTTTCTTGAGTTTACGGGACGAAAAACCCGAATTTCGGGGAGAAAAAACCCGCTAACCCATGCCAAAGATCGACTAACTCTGAAACCGGTCGAGAAAAGGCTTAGAAAAGTTCCTCTAGTCGGTGACTAGATTTGAACGCCTTTCGTCGTGCAGTCAAGCGCTATAGAGTGCGAACGAGATCAATCATAGGGGTGTGGTAAATAACTATTATGGTATGGTGCAAAAAAAACCAGTACTGAACTTCGAACCCTTTAATACACGCGCTATGAGATATACATTGAACTGCATGCAGATTAATAGAAGAGCATATGCAGCTAAATGTAATGGCATAGATATGGTGTGGATGTTGGAAGAAAAGACATTAATTGTTGAGCATTACTTTCGTTCGTACGGAGTTGAGTTGGTAGAGTAAATGGTCGAAGCCTACAACACGCTTGTGAGCAGTTTGTTCGTAGTTTCCGTAAGCGTGCCCCAAGGAATAGTATCATCATTGCCTTAATCGAGAGGTTTCGACTTACCAGGAGTACGTCGAAACTATTTTGGTTCCATTCACCCAGGATTTGTATGGGATGTGTTTGGTGCAAAAAACATTTCATGCACAAGTATTTCATTAGGACGAAGAAACCTGCACACATCGCGTGGTTCTAGTGCATATTAATCAGAACACTTCCCCAGAAGGATCATTTAGAGGTTCACAGAATTCCCGTACCCTTCACGTTCTCCGGACCGCCATTCATTCGATGCCTACGTTTGGGGTATGTTGAAGGAATGAGTATTCCACCATGATCCGCCTTCAATCCTTGATTAATTAAGGGATAAATTACACGATATGTCTAGGAGATGTCCAAACCTATTGTTCTCCGAGATAACAGAGAACTTTTGCATGAGCAACGAAACCTGCTTTGGAAGCCAAGGTGCCATTTCGAGCACATAATCTATAATCTACTGTCGTTAATGCTTTATTCGACCAAGATTACACAGATAGTTGTGGATGTACATATCATGTGAAAACATATGTTTTTTTGTTAATAAACCCGTTTAATCCATAACATACATCGTTGTAGTTATTCAGTACTTTTTTTTTTGCGCCATACATTATACAAGATGTTTTCTAAGTGGTACATTGAAACAAAGATCTGATGCTTATAATGGAAGGAAGGATGGCATCCGAATTAGTGCCAATGGTGGTTGCAAACAACTTGGATGGTGACACAACTTAAATATAAAAAGGGATATGAAGAAGTAGTGGGAGGTGAAGAATAATAGTGTTTTTGGGAAAGTGATTATCTTGTTGTCCAGATGTGTTAATAGCGAATTCAGATGTACAGCAATGATACTCAATGAAAAGACAGATGAATTGTGTCAGGCAAAGGGTGTGGAATTTGTGGATATGTGGAGTAAATTTTAAGGGAAGTTAGCTTTGAAGATATTTGCAGTTTAATAGGTTTGGTGTGGATATTTGAAGTTACCGTTGTTTGCTAAAAGTACACAGAGTCAAAATAAAATGAGTATTATTAAGAATCAGAGAGAGAGAGAGAGAGAGAGAGAGAGAGAGAGAGAGAGAGACTAAGAAGCAGGTTGTGGAAGGACAGGAAATGAGATGGCGGAGTACAGTAATGAGGCAATTCATAAAGGTGGGATGAGAGGAATATGAATTGAAATACTTTTCCATTCATATCCTTCAGAAATACAAATTTATATGCTAATGAAAGTAATTTCAGAAATAAATGGACTGAGTTTGTAGTATGCCCAAAGAGAATTAGTGTAAATGAAGCTTGGTTGCCTGAGGAAGATACACTGTCAGGAATAAAAATTGAAGGATATAGAATTTTCCAAAAATATGAAAATGATTAGAGAATGGGGACGGAATGCTGTTAATGATAGTACAGGAATTATATCCTTTAAGAGTGGAAGTAGAAAATAGTAGTAATATGTAAAGTTATTGAAGTGTTTGGCATGAAATTCAGAAGAACAGAATATTATATCCAATATTGGAAGTTGTTGTAGGTCATGGGATGTGGGGGAGGACTGATTGTGAAACAAAAGTAATCAAATTAGTTGGTCATCTAAAAGGAAGGTGATTCTATTAGAAGATTTTAATTATAGGAATATGGATTGGAAGGAAGAGATAGTGTATTGAAACAAGGGGAGTGGATATGTTGGATTTTTGAGGGATAACTAAAGTAGAAGAATTTTTTAAATGTACTGTGAAAGAGTTTTTTTAAGCTGTTCAACATAATAGATATGTTACTGAGTGCGACCTAAGATCAATTTGTTTATCAAGTTGATAAACAAATTAACAAAGGATTGATAATACCTTACAGGTAATCATAACATAATACAAATACATAAGATAAGGTAAGCTTGGATAAGAATTTTGCAGATTCAACCAATTTATCATTATTTCTTGGAATATATCTTCAAATAATGTACATACTATGCAATTGTGATTTCACTGCAGCAATTCATCTAGATGTCATCTTCCTTTGGAACTTTTGTCTCTGTAATTTTTACTTTATCTTGGTTTCGTCATGGTAAAATTATGGACCTTTAACCATGTTAAGAGTAATAACTTTAACTTTAATAACAATACCTTGGTATCTGTAACATTTATTATACCCAAGGTAAAATACTTTCTACATTTATATCTCCTCCAGAGATTCTTATTTAATAAGGTTAAAACACCTTATGGCAACTTGTTCTGGTAAAATACTTATATGAGCTCTGTATTACTAAATCTTGATATTTCTAGCCTAGCTCCCACTGATGAGACCTCAATAAAGGTCGAAACCGGTCTGGGTAGTGGCCTCTTGCCTTTAATACAAAACATCATACATCTCCTCCTTGAAGATGTGTTTTGGCATTAAGGGTAAATATAAAGATTAGTGATCGGAGCTTATGCCACCTTTACCACGAGTTGCCCTGGTCCTGCACTACCTGTAGGATCAGCTAGACTTGCATCACTTGAAGGCGCAAACTTAACTTATTTGTCTGTTTGCTTACTTGGGAAATGGAGTAAAACCAGGTTTAAAAATTGCTTGGTATTCTTAACATATATATATATATATATATATATATATAGCTCAGTAGAAGTGGCATTTGCGCTCTACGATGCTTGACCGCACGAAGAAATGATTTGGTGGTTCAAATCTAGTCACCGACTAGAGGAAATTTTTCTAAGCCTTTTTTCGACCGGTTCCCGAGTTAGTCAATCTCCGGCACGGGAACTCGGGTTCAGTGATAGCTCTGGGCTAGCTATCTCTCTGATTGGTTACCAGTGGAGATTGAACTGCCCACTCAGTCTCCAAAAGTTAGATAGGGTAAACGGCCTCGCCTACTCCCTATACGGGAACAACATAGGCATTAGCTGATTTAGCTGATATATATATATATATATACAGTATATATATATATATTATTTTTAAAACCAGAGGTCAGACCAGTAGAGTAGAGGTTGACCAAATTAGCATTACTCAGGCATACTGATTGAATTGTAATGTAACCTTTTCCTGTATATGTGTATGTCTGTACACTGCAGATGATGACCTTAATATCAGGGACGAATTCTCAATACTTGCTGCGCAAGCTCATTACTTGAGAAAGAAGTAATATTTATCGGTTAATAAATGCATGCATTTATAAGCATTCCTTTCAGGCTTTTATTTTTGTAGACAGAAGATGTCTTAAGCTTGCATGGCAATAATTGAGCTTTACGTTGTGTATCGAAGGCCGATGCTTGCTCGTCTAGTCAAAGCTACCTTGCCTTGCTCGGTTGTCGGAGCTTCTAGGTCCTTGCTGCAGTACTGTGATTTCATGCGCACATAGCCATTTCTTCTCCCTTCACGTCGTCTCACTCTGTTGCTTAAACACAGGCCATATGCAGTGAACATTGCTCTATCCAATGAGCTTCAGCCAGCCTTTACAAGTGTGTGTGTTGCTTGGATAAATTAAGTTACAACTAACTTTTTATGACGATGTTATTGACCAGTTCATAAAGAAGAACCATAGAATAGAATTTGTATTCAAGTAGCTAAATTGAAAAAGATAGAATAGCATTTGTAAAATAAATGTTGTATTTGTAGGATTAACTGTACATAAAGTTGTAAATATATAGTTTTAAATGGTCAGTTATTCATTATTCAGCTAATTAGACTTCAATCATACCTCTCACTTCCTGTATGATAACAAGAGCAAGCTTGAAGTTCAAGACCAGCATATGAAGATTGAAATACTAGGAAATTAGTTATGATTCTTAATACAGTAGTAATCACCCTAATTTTACAATTCTGATTGCCATGTAATATTAAAAGAAAGGTGTAATCTGTTTTGTTCATCTTACACTTCCCATTGTGTTTAAATAAACAGAACAAGATTTTTTAAAATTTATTTTTATTTTTTTAATATCTGACCTACACACAAAAGGCCACAGGACCTATAAGCACATTAGTGCCTGTGTGGGCAAGAGGAAAAGAAGAAAGGAGGAATCTGTTCACATTTTGTTTGAACAGCCTTCAGCTGTTCAAACAAAATGTGAACAGATTGGGGGGGTGGAGACTGTTCCAAAGAACAGAAGTAGATGGAATGAAAGAGGAGGCAGTGAAGCTGGTTCACTGAGTTTCAAGATGGATTGTAAAAGGATAATTGTTAGCACTGGTATTGTTCTAATGATTTTGGAGGAATGATAGTGGCCCAATTAGAAGATTGACTGTAATGACTCTGAGAGAGAAAGGGGTCATTACTTAGCCAGATCATCCTCTTCTGGACAGAATTGAACAATTCTAGAGATGGTTTTGGTGCACCATCCCAAATATGGGAGCGATATTGTGTATTTTGGTTACCGAGAAGACGGGGTCGGATGCATAACGGTGGAAGACAAGACGAAGCTGTTTTCATTACTGTATTTAGTTTTATTTCATTTTATTGAGTGTACTTAATGTTTTGTTTTGCTTGTAATTGTTTGTACTTTTCTTATTTATTTATACTCTCTAATACTTATTTAGCGTTATTTTTGACACTAATTAGCGACACTATTTTGAATAATTAACGATTACGCTAGTAGTTACCTCGACAGTAACGAACGATGCCGAATTCAGCTGCAGTCGCAAATGGCGTGTCGCCAAGTCCTCTGCCATTTAAGAACTCGATTACAAGCAATATAATAAGGGAGTTTGTGGCATGCAGTAATTGCGGCATGTATGCGTCTCGGGAATTGGATATCTGACTTGTGAGAGAGAGGGGGGGGGGGGTGTGCATAAAGTGCAGGCAGTGGGAGGAAATAAATGCAGTAGATATCTCAATAACTGACCTTGTTGCTCCAGGAACGGGAAATGAATACAGGAAGACGAGTAGTGTGATAGGAGAGAATGAAGAAAAAAATATGAATGAGAAAATAATAGTTGATAGTGCAGAAGGCGTGGATGACTGTGAAAGTTAAAGAGATGGTTTTATTTGGGAGAGTGAATTTCGATTAAGAGTGACTGTTGAAATGTCTTGGGAGAAGTATGAAAGATGAGATTAGGAGAATGGAAGAGATAAATGCAAGGCAAATCGGAGTATGGGGAAGAGAGAGAGAGAGAGAGAGTTTTGGGAATGATAGGAGAGAAGAGAAATTTGGGAATGATAAAAGAGGAGAGAATGGAATTTGATGTGGAAATGGAAACAGTAGGAGAGAGGGAATGAGAGAGAGGTATGGGAGTAGTAGAAGAGGAGAGAATGGAAACAGTAGGAGAGGGAGGTATGGGAGTGCTAGAAGATGGAATGAGAGAGAGGCAATGGAGTGCTAGAAGAGGAGAGAATGGAAACAGTAGGAGAGAGGGAATGAGAGAGATGTATGGGAGTGCTAGAAGGGGAGAAAATGGAAACAGTAGGAGAGAGGGAATGAGAATGAAAAAAGAGGAGAAAATGGAAACAATAGGAGAGAGAGAGAATGCTAAGCGGTATAATGCATGGGGACTCAATGATCCATGGTGTTCAAGATAGGATGTGTGAGGAGTGTTTGCCAGGAGGAACGATAGAAAGTGTAGCTTTGCAATTAAGAGAGGTGAAAGGGTGGATGAGATGATTGTGATGGTGGGAACAAATGATTTGAGTGGTGGCGTAAATAGGGCAGCGAGAGATATGAGATTCTTGCTTGAGGTAGTATGAAAGGAGACACAGAGAGGAAAGATAATGTGTGTGTGTTGCCTAAGTATGATAATGACGAGCTGAGCAGAAGATCAGTAATAGTGAATGACATAATAGCTAGAATGTGTGACAAGAGAGGACTGGAATATGTGGATGCTTGGAGTGCATTTGAGGACAGAGAGGTTTTTGTATGCAAGAGACCGCTTACATTTGAATGAAGGACGTAGGCATCTGGAGGGAGATTGCTGTTCTGAACAAGTCAGTGTGTCCCAGGGACGATGGTAGCAGGGGTGGCCTCTTGTGGGTATAGGTGCGTTTTGATAAGGGAGACGACATCAGGTAACACTGACCACAGTGGGGTCTAGAGGGGATAATTTTGGGTATAGAAAACAACGGCATTTATATGCTTTATACTAATGCCAGGAGTATCTGAAATAAGGGAGAGGAATCGGTAGCACAGATAGCATTAGCCTGGCCAAACATTATTGGGATCACTGAGACGTGGTTAACAGAAGAGGTTATAATAACAGGAATAGAAGTCGCTGGGTACAGCATTTTTCGGCAGGATAGGAAGGGAAAGCGTGATGGTGGAGTACTGCTTATGATAAGTGACGACCTATGTCCTCTAAGAGTGGAGACTTTGGAAGGCAGTGAGACTAATGATTTTGAAATTATATGGTGTGAGGTAGAGGTGGGCAAGACAGGATATTTGGGGTGTTGATACAGACCCAGGAGCACAGAGGAGTGGGGACCAGGAAATGTTTAGACAGTTGAGTTTGGCAAGTACAAGAAGAATGATTGTTATGGGAGATTTTAACTACAGTAGTATAAATTGGGGAGAGGAAGATGCATGTAGCAATAAGGGAATGGAATTTCTAGAATTCTTGAGAGACAAATGTCTTAGGCAACATGTAACACAGGGAACAAGAGGTTCATGAGTTTTGGATTTGGTTATAGCATCAAAAGAGTTGATAATAACTGAGATGACATCTCTCCCACCAGTTGGAGAAAGAGTGACCATATGGTTTTGACTTGGAAAATGAACAGACATGCAGGAGTATCAAAAGAGATGGGAACGTATGTGGAATATAAGGCAGGTGTTATAATAGTCGAAGACGTCAACTTGGGGAAGTTTCATGGAAGGAGGAATTGGAAGGCTGGGATATCATTAGTGCATAGGAAATTATGAAAGAATATTTGTTAGTAGCAATGGTAAGTTGTATACCACGAGTGAACAAGAAGACACAATTTGGAATAAAGTGGATGACAAACAATATTAAACAGGAATTGCATGCGAAAAATACTATGGAAGAGATATAAGGAGACAGGTGAAGAGAAGATGCATAAAGAGAATAAGACACAGGCCAGAAGAGTGACTAGTATGGTAAGGAAGACGAAACTGGAATATGAGAGGAGATTGGCTCTAAGATCCAAAGAAAATCCTAGGGAATTTTTTAGATATGTATGTGGCCAGTAGGAGGAGAAATGACTGTAGAAGAATGATATCGTGGGATAAAAATGGGAAGATTGACTGATGCAGAGGATATAGTGGAATTGTTCAATGAACACTTTATTGGAGTATTTCATCCTGGAGGAGTCAGTTTTAATGCCAGAAGGATAAGGCAGGTTTGAGGTACAGAAGGAGAGTGTGTTTCAAATACCGAGTACTCTGGATGTCAGTAAAGCTGGCTGTGGGACTGGATGTTATTTCACCATGAGTTTTGAGAGAATGTGTCAGGGGGATGACAGTGCCTTTGACTTGGCTTTTCAATGAAAGTCGGCTGCAGGAAATGTGCCCATGGAATGGAAGGAAGGTAAGAGAGTGCCATTGCATAAGGGCGGTAGCAGACTGGAAGTGTCTAATTATAGGCCAGTTTGTGTGTCATCAGTAGTTAGTTAGATCTTAGAGAAAGTAGTGAAGGACGGTATACAGCACTGGCAAGATGAGGGTAATGTTATCTGTGAGAGTCAACATGGATTTGTGAAGGAGCACTCTTGTTTTAGCAATATGCTAGCCTTTTATGATAAAGTTACAAGAGCATTAGATGAGGGAAAGGCATATACTGCCATTTTCTTAGATTTAGTGAATGCATTTGACAGGGTGCCACATGATAAGCTGATATTTAAGTTGCAGCACATGAGTCTGAATGTCAGATTGGTCAACTGGATTCAGGATTGGCTGTCCAACAGGTATCAGAGAGTTGTGTATGGTGGGGCAGTTTCAAGGAAGCAGAGGGTTACAAGTGAGGTCCCACAGGGCTCAGTACAGGGACCTATGCTGTTTAACCTTTATATCAATGACATTGTCAGTGGATTGCAAGGGGGATATTCAGTTGTTTGCAGATGATGTAAAGCTGGGAAGGATTATAAGTAATAGTGCAGATGCAGCAACCCTGCAAGAGGATTTTGAATAAGCTAGATAGATGAGCAGATGAATGGGGTTTCGGTTTAATGCAGCAAAATGTAAGGTCTTGAGGTTTGGGAAACATCGATGGGACACTGCATACTCTGTAGGAGGAGCTATACTGGAGTAAGTAGGGGCGACAAGAGATCTGAGGTTGATGATTGATAGCAACCTGAAATTTAGGGGACATATTGCAAAGGTGGTAAAGGTAACACAGAGGATTGCTGCAATAACAAGGATGCTGACCTGCAGAGATAAAACAGTTATATAAGACCCTGATCAGACCACACTTGAACTATTGTTCTCAGATTTGTTCCCCAGGATTTGAAGGGGATAAATTATCTGTGGAAAGAGTACAAAGGTGGATAACAAAGATGATTTCAGGACTGTACCTCAGCTGATCCTCATAACTGATAGTTATGAGGATCAGCTGAGGGAATGTTGACTGCAGAGTTTGGTGGATAGGAGGAGAGGTGATATGATTGAGACTTTTAAACTGTTGAGAGGTAGTTACAGGGTTGACACTGGGGAGTTCTTTCACTTGGTTGAACAGCAGGAAGGAGTGATGACGAGGCCATTCCTGGAAGTTACGAAAGGAAACTGTGAGCAAGAGGGTGTTGAGTGGTTTCTTTGCATGGAGGGTGGTTGAACCATGGAATGCATTACCTGATGGAGTGGTGAGAGCGAGAACGGTCAATGAGTTTAAGGAGTGGTATGATAGACTTTGTTTCTTAGGGGGGCCTCCCACTCGATGAGTCTTGATAGACTTTGTGTTTCTTAGGAAGGACCTTCCACAATGAGTCTTTTGACTCCGTGGAGGCCTGAATGATAATAATAACAATAATATTCCATGGTTGGGCAGATTTTGTATTTGTATAGAGTCAGCAGCTGTGAAGTAGCATTTTATGCAAAAAAGTACACCAAGTTTTTTGGTTGCTGCAGAAGCTATAGTTGAAATGTTTGTGCGAGGAAAATTTGTAGGCAGAGGTCAGTCCAAGAAGGGAAATCTGATCGTGTTTAGATATCTTAGTATTATTAAAGGTGGGGGGGGGGGGTGAAGCTCTTTTGTGCGAGAGAGATCAGACAGGACAGAGTTTTGGTAGCATTGAAGTTCACAAGGTTGTCTTTGCCCTACTGGGATATCGCTAGGAGAGTTCAAATCACTGGTTGTGGTAGATCTTGACGATTCTAATACTTGAGCACTTCAAGGTTTGTCAAACGAAAAGGAGGAATGGAGCATACTGTCATCAGCAAAGCTATGGATAGGATTGGACATCTGTAAGAGCATGTCATTTATATACAAGAGGAAGAGAGTGGATGAAAGAATGGAACCCTGGGGTTCATTCTTTCATCCATACTGCATTGGTGGGAAAATCTGAGGAGAGGAAATTGTCCATCATGACATGCCCTCTGGATCACTTCAACTTATATATTCTTAAATACAGTACTTATATCAACTACCTTTTCTAACTCTGTTTTTCCGTATGGTTTTGAAATTTCAACTTGTCTATTTCTGCTAATTTTATTCTGAACTTTGAAATCAGCTATCTCTGGTTTCTGATCAGCCATTTCTAATCAAGCTCTTGGCTTTACTTAGCTCCCACTAATTGCTTAATCCATTGATTTTCATATTAATTTCATCACTAAAAGAAAGGGTGCCTACATAGATAAGACATGTTACTTATTCTGTACTGATTATTTTGGATGCATCTGAGATTTTCGGTTTTCACTCCATCTGATATTTTTCATGTTAATTTTCAGTTTGGTTAAGTCCTGAATGGCTTGTTGTCATGACAAATTTATTATTATTATTACAGTAACCTCCATAGAGTCAGAAGACTCATCATGGGGAAAAGAATAGAACATCATCTGCATGGAATACCGAACTAAGTTTAATATTTTCTATTTTGCATTACTTTACTTGATATGTAGTCCCTATAATTATAATAGTGGAGGGTGTGAAACCATGATTTATACTATATCTATATATCCTTTAATTCCAACTACTGACACAAAACCATAAATATAAGCTCTAAAAAACTTTATTGCTTTTCATTTCCAGCTATATTTTGCCAAAGTGCTCATTGTATGTAGAGAATAGCTGTACTTTCACATCAAGTTATCTTATGTATCCCACTGATACAATGCACACTCCCTTTTCAGGGTATGCACAATGGCCTGCATTAAAGTGAGGGTCATCAGAGCAATTTCAACTACTTCTGAGGTCATCATCGGAGCCAGACATGGAGCAATACTAAAGTTATCATATTTCCATCATAGCAGAAATCATATTTCTTATATATAAAAAAATGGTATCAAACTGAATTTCAGATGGTTAAAGAAAAAAAAATATTATACTCAACACAGAATATAACCTTATTTTTATCCAAATGTTATCCAATTGTATGTAAACAAAAGTTTGTGTGTGAAGCAGTAGCGCACGCATGGTTTAATCTTGGGGGGTGAGGGGGAAAGTTGAGTAGACGATTTGAGAATGCACACTAAGCATCGCATACGACCTCTGACTGAGCATCTGCAATGATCGCTAATTCATAAGTATTATAGAAATAAAAGACATGACACAATATAAATAAAAAAAATAATAATTCTAATTGGGAAAAGATTTTTGGAAAATTTTCTAGAGTTTTTTTTTCCTTTTTTTCCCTGGGTGCGCCAGTGGTGTGAAGTATTGTTATAAGCTAGTTGTACAGAGAGCAGCAATTGATTTTACATCACATTCTATGTTACAGCTCCATTCATAATGTTAATATGGTATTATTTTCCATTGAGAACTTATTTCTTATCATGCCAATTCAAGAAAAGAACAGAATTCTGCATGATTTCTTCTTTTCCAGTGTGGCTTCCCTAACTTCTTGAATCTACTAGAGAATACTTATTTTTCTATTCTTTGAGAGTCTATCAATATTCACTTCATTTGCCATGCTTTTTTAAAGCTGGATTCTGCACTTTATTTTTAATCCCCCCCCCCTCTCTCTCTCTCTCTCACACACACACACATCTGTCACAGTGTGATTACTCATTTTTATCATCCTCAAAGATGATTACTGTTTACATTCTGCTATATGCTATTTATATCTTGGGCTAGTTTAAAACATTATGAATAATGCAATCAAATATGACTTTTCTTTTGAAAATTTTTACATCTTTGTGGTGGAACATGATAGTAGAACATGACAGTAGAACAGTCAACTCTCACTGCAATCACAAGAACAATCTGTTACATTAGGTAGTTTTCTACTGTCCAACTATGCGAGAACCCTAGCTGGTACAGTGCTAAGAAGAGTCAATTCATGTTGAAGGAGGGGAAAGGAATAAGATGATGTATGAATTTGTCACCAACATATGAAATCATCTGCTTTATATGTAAAATTTTTCAACTGTTGTACAAGCAAAACAGTTACCACTATAAAAACCAGAATTTTCATAAAAGAAAAGCTAATTTTCTGATGCACAATAATAAACACTCATCATTGATTATCCTATTATCAGAAATGGATTTGCCTTCTGCCATGTGCAGAAGTGTCGAGGGGTCTCACATTTGTGGTTGGAGAGTATAATGAATTTCTTCGAGCTTAGCATTGCACATATGCAGTTTTGGCCAGAACTTTTCAGTATTTTCAAGATACAGTACAAGATGAATAATGGTAATAATCAGTTAAATGAAAGGTATCAGGAGCAAGCCAGGAGAGTGACTCAGTAAAGACAACAGAAGCGCATTCTGAGTAGAAATTAGCAAATCCAGTGAAGAAAAACCCTATTTTTTTTTAGATATGTGACAAGTAGAAGGAAGAATGATTATGGTAACATGATGCTAATGGAATGAAAATGGTAGCATGATAACTGCTGCAGAAGACATTTTGAGGTATTCAGTAAAAAAATTTATAAAGGTGTTTCATCCTCATCAGGTTGGAACCATGCAAAACTCAAGTGTAGAGTACATAGAAGAGGATGGCTTAATTGCGAGTGAGCAGGAGGTATATGAGGAAATAAACAAACTTAATGTCAATAAGGTAATAGGATTTGATGATATATCACCATGTATTTTAAGGGAATTGGCAGTAGCGTTGGCATGCATGTTTAATAAGTCAACACAGCACAAGTTCCAAGAGTGGAAGGAAGGTAAAATTGTTCCACTGCATAAAGGTGGTGATAAGGCTGTGGCTACAAATTATTGGTCAATCTGTATATCTGTAGTTGTGGTGAAGGTACTAGAGAGAGAGAGAGGTGAGAACTAGGATACAGAAATAGGTTGATAACAGCAGTATTCTCTGTGATTGTCAGCATTGGTTTGTTCATCATGTTTTACTAACTTCCTTATGTACTATAACAAGGTGACAAATGTGTTGGACAAGGGAGATGCATATAGTGTACTTAGTTTGCAAAAGATTTTGATAGGCTGCCACATAACAACTGCTAAATAAATGGATGGGAATAGATTAGATGGGATTAGACTTTTCTAAGTTATTCATTCTTGTCGTTTTTCAGATTTTCGTATTTGTTATTGTTTCTGTTAATATCATAAGTACTTTTTCCATAACTCAATAGACCAATTGTTTTGTAGTTTTTGCATACCCTTTTGCTTCTTTTTATTGTCAATGGGTATCTTGTCCATTCTTTTGGTGCTTTTGTTTTGTCTCATGCAATGTTACACACCAGTGTCATTTGTTTATGACCAGCTCACCACCATGTTTCAGCATTTCCCCAGTGATTTCATCATTCCTGGAGCTTTTATGATTTTTCAGATATTTTGCTGCTTTTATAATCCTACCCCTCAATGTATCTGCTTCTCTCTCTGTAATTGGTGGTGATATTTCCCTCAATTTTTGGTTAATTTGGTAGGTCTACCTCTCTCTCTCTCTCCTATTTCTTCTGTGTTCATCAAGGTCCTACCCTTTTCAATTTTTTTTTGTGGTGCTCTGCTTTTGGCTCCATTTCTTGTTTCTAATCAAGTTGTATACTTCTCTTGTTTTGTATTCAACATAGTATTTATTGATATCATTGTACTGTTCCTCTAGCCATTTTGATTTCTCTATTCTGCCTTCTTCACTTCATTGCATTTTGTGCTATAATATTCTTCCATTTCCACAGAGATCTCATCTTCCTTTCCCTCTTTTACCTTGCAGTGTCGAGGGTTTATTAATTATCGAACCTCAAACCATTTACAGGATAAGGTGGTCAGCCCTACGCCCCGGTGTATCCTATCTCCATAGTGTTGAGTTCTCAAGGTCGGTTTGCCTGCTATGTGATGAAAAACCTCAGGATAAACTGGGGAAAAAACCCTAATGTCCACACCCAAGACTGGCTAACTTGGCTATGGCTGAGGAAGATCCTTCAGCTCCTCACGTCACCGACAGGAATCGAACCTAGGACACTCCTTCCCCAGTCATATGGTTGAGAAGCGCACAGCCACTAGGCTAACTGCACGGACTACTAATCTTTAATGCTCTATTTTTTTTTTAAAATTATGTCGAGCGTCTCCTGTGAGATTTCACCTCTTCCTTGGCTTCTCTGTCTCTGTGACTGTGTTCCACTGATCTTTTGATTGCAGACACCACTTTCTGTCTTCCATTTTCCTTTTCTGTAATGGATTTCAGTTCTTCCTTGATCATGTTCCTATACACTTTCCCTGTGATTTCCTTGCTCACCATCTTTGTATTTCTCTCTATGAAACTATGCCTTCACTTATTGCTCGAGTTTCAACTTGATATTGGCAATCACTAAGCCATGATCTGATTCCATGTCTGCACCATGAGATGTTCAACACTGCTGAACTGATGTGGCTCATCTCTTGGATTAAAAGTCATAAGTCTAACATATTCTTCATTCTTCCACTAGGTGACTGCCATTGCCACTTCCTGCAGTTTTTTTGCTGGAATTTTGTGTTGCAAATGACAATATCATACTTCAAAGCAAAAACAAGCATTCTTTCTCCTCTTTTGTTGCTTTCTCTATATCCATATATAATATATAAAAATTGCCTGCAAGCCGATTACAACAATGGGCAGCATATCCTCTGTTCTCAAAACTGAAAGAAATAACATCTGTGTTGCAAATGTTAGTGACCAATCAGCAAGGAAGTATAAAGAAAATTTTTCCACTAAAATTGAAGATCAAGGTAGTCTGTATTTGGCTCTCAAATCTAGTAATACTGAATACTTTCTTTGCAAGTTCGTATTGTAGGGTGAAAATTTCAAAACCGTAGTGCCATGATTTTTTAAAAGTAATAGGCCTGCAGATTTAAATTTTAATATGAATAAGAGACAAGGAACATTGTTTAATTTTGGTATTAAGAAATCTCTTATGAAGGTGTTTGTGACGCAACAGATAGTGAGTCATCCACCACCAGCCTACAAAGCGATCTCCAGGATGTACAAAAGGAGGGGAAAACTACCAGCATGCAGGTGAAAAAGTTTGCGTTCACTCATAAGTACTTATATTATAAATTTTTGGTGATCAGAATGGGATATGTCAATGAAAATCAGCACAAATTAATTTAATGATGTTTATGTTTTAATTGATGTTTAAGTAACTATTAATTAATAAAAATCAGCTAAATTAACAATTAATACATTGCAAAATAATAATAATAATAATAATAATAATAATTTAAAATAATCAAGGTGTTCCGTGAAAATTTCAGGATTTGTGAAGTGTTCCGTCATAGGAAAAGTTTGGGAAATGCTGGTGTAGATGATAAAGGTAGTTACAGTTGGTGGATCCTGAGAGTTGTAGAATAGGTGCCTCCCTCGATGAGTCTTTGGACTCCCCAGAGGTGTTATGTAATATGTTGCTACTGATAGTATGCCGCTTGCTGATTTTAATCTTATTGTACTTGTTTTTTTTTATAGCTGACCTGTTGATCCAACCTCGATTGCTCAGTTGGATATGCAGACTTTGCTTATCCAGGTGATGTCCAAGTTGGCGAGTTATAGTTTTCCTTTGAATTTCCATACTGCACCAGATTAATATTGAAATTTTAATAGAGAGAGAGAGAAAAACGACAAGGACAGAACAAGAGGCCATTCCTGGAAGCCGTATAAAGAGGTTGTGAGCAAAGGGAGTGAAGAGCATGGAGAATGGTTGGTGAGTGGAAGGTGTTTCTTGGGAGTGTAGTGAGTGCAGAAATTGTGAATGGGTTTAAGGTATGGCTTAGTGATCTATTTGAATGGGACCGTTGACCACCCACGAAAAGTCTTTGGCCTGCATGGAAGTTTGATGATAATAATAATGAGAAGAAATCCAGTAGGATTTCTTCTCATTATCCTACTGTAAATCCAGTAGGATTTACAGCATCTCCATGGGGTCCAGAGACTCACTGTGGGAGACGCAAATCAAGCATCATACACAGAAATCCTATCACCTCTCCCTGAATACATTCACTGTCAGGGAAATCGCAATCAATTCTGGCAATCCATTCCACTCACTCCATGAAAAAAAACTCTGGTCCCCCACACACACCTGCTAACTGCATTCTTACACAACTTCCACAGATGGACTCTTAGTTCTCCATTTATCATATATTGAAAATTTTTACTTGCAACTGGGCCAGTCTAGTGGTTAGTGTATCTGCTCTCCAGCCAAAAAGGCTGCAGATTTAAATCCTGCAGTAGGCATGGATGTTTGTGATTGTCTGTGAAAATACTAGTGGTGGTGTGCGGTAGATAGCATTGGTGTAGTTGCGGTTCATTGTAGTTGGCAGAGACAGTTGTAGAGTAGGTGCCGTCCTTCAATGAGTCCCTGGAGGTGTCACATAACAATAATCATTAATTTTATAAAACTTCTTTAACATCTTAAAAGTTTCTATCATGTCCTCTCTTTTCCATTTATCAATTAAACTTATCAATTAACCCACAAATCTTCAACCTATCCTCAAAAGTATTCCACAGACCAAGGATGGTGACAGATTTCTGTCACCATCTTGGTCACTCGTCTCTGAATCTTTTCGACCACCTCCTGGTCCACAAGAATAAAATGTGACCAAATCTGTGCACAGTAGTTAAGATGTGGCCTAATCAGTCTTAATAAAGAGGGATAACAGCTTCCTTATCTTTACTTGTTAGTGTGTTTTTCAACATCCATGTAATTCGTTGAGCTATTTTACCAACTTTTGTAATATGCCCTCTGAACTTTTAACTCTTTGTCCACCATTATCCTCAAGTCCCTAGCCTCATCAATTTCCTGCAAACCAATACCATCAATATGCTACATTTTTCAACATTAAATTGAAACCAATTTACTTAAATCATCCTGCAAGATATCTACATCACTTTTATCAACAATTGCTCTCCCCAGTTTTGCAACATCAGCAAACAACTGCATAAACCTTAAATCTTTCTCTATGTCATTGATATACAAATTAGAGTAGTGGTCCTAGTACCAAACCTTGAGGTACTCCACTAGTCGTCATCATCATTCTCCTAGACTCCACTCCACCATATACTACTCTCTGGTATCTCTCAATCAGCCATCTCTCTATCCATGTTACCAGCCTCATATCCATACCCATCCTCTCCAGTTTTTGTAATAGTTTTCCATGTGGTATTCTGTCAAATGCCTTGGCAAAGTCAAGCAGTATCATGGTGTAGTGATTATCTTTATCCAATTCTGTTGTCACTTTATTATAAAATGTGAATAAGTTACTAAACCTATATTTATTATGATTAAGTAATTTCATTTTTCCATTTTATGTAAGTTTCTCATTCTAATAAATCAACCTTTCCCTCATTACTTTCATCGGGATCAGACACCTATACAGTATGTCATTATGATTGAAAATGTGAGTGTGATGTAACAGCAGATAGGATTGGGAGATTAAATGTGACACAATACAGACAGAGAGAGTGAGAGAGAGAGTAAAAGTGTTGAACAAAAGAATAGCATGACTGATGTAAAGAGTGAAAAGTTCACTGTAATGAGGGCAACAGATTAGTTACATGGAATGATACACAGGGCGTAGCGGGAGCTGGAACAAATGCATAAACGTCTGGCAAGTGGAACAGTTGATAACAGAAAGAAAGAAGTGCGAGATAAGATAAATTAGGGCTTGACTAAGAGAAAAAGAAAAATTAAGGAGCGAGTCTTAACTGGCAATTATCATAAAAGGTGTGATTAATGACAGTTTTGAAAAATCAGGCTTTCCGGGTTAGAAAATTTATGATGTTAGTGAGGCTATTAGAGCACAAAAGGTTAGGGTGAAAGAGATGATCGTATTGGCTGGAACATGATTTGAAAGGAGAAAAGTGTAGCCGAGAAAGGACATGAGAGAATTACTGGAAGTAGCAAAAGAAAAGTGTGAGAGAGTTAAGATAGTGAGTCTGTTGCCGCAGTATGACAGAGCAGAGCTGAGAAGAATAATATCATCGGGTCATAATAGCAAATGACTCGATGCACAGGTTATGCAAGAGGAGTGGTGTGGAGTGTTTCATAGGCAAAAGAACTTATACAAGAAGGATGGTTTACATCTGAATGGATTTCGTGTTTGGAAAATGGAAAAAGTTTTGTTGAATGAAGTGAAAGTGGAGTTTCAGAATCAGGGAAACCAGATTTTAGGGGGATGGGGGAGAAACCTGTTCAGTGGATATGCAGACATCAGTGGGACAGTGAATGTAAGAATATGCATAACATGCCTGAGTTAGTACCACTGATATAAAACCAGAATGGGATAAAGTGTCAGGAATAGCAGTGGGTCTAAGGGGCTTTTGAACTTTATGTACACTAATGCCAGCAGCAATCAGAACATACAGGAGGAATTTTTGGCATTGGTTAGTTCATCCCGGCCAAAGGTTACTGAGATTAGTGAGACATAGCTCCTGTGTAGCTCAATAGAAGTGGCGTTTGCACTCTACAGCACTTGACTGCATGAAGAAAGGATTTGGTGGTTCAAATCTAGTCGCTGACTAGATGAAATTTTTCCAAGTCTTTTTTTCGACTGGTTCACAAGTTAGTCGATCTCTGGCACGGGCTAGCGGGTTTTTTCTCTCGGAAACTCGGGTTTTTCATCCCGTAAACTCAAGAAAATCGACCGTCAAACCCACACTATTTTCAGACATTAAAAATATTGTGTTAGGGACCAAGAGATGGCATCACTAGCTTGCCACCTTCTTCACTTGGGCCAGCTATCTCTCTGATTGGCTATCAGTGGGGGATTGAACTGCCCACTCAGTCTCCAAAAGTTAGATACAGGAACAAATAGGCGTTAGCTGATTTTTTTTTTTTTTAAATAGCTAACAGAAGATGATATAGTTAGTGGGATAGAATGAGAAGGGTATAGTATGTTCAAGGATAGAGAAGAATGTGGGAAGAGAGTTACTGATGAACTGCAACCAAAGAGAGTAGAAGTTCAACAACAGGACAGTGAAAATAGCACATTTGAGGCTATCTGATGTGGGATAGAGGCCAGCAGATGATGTTGCTATAGACCAGGGGAAGGAAAAGAAGATGGAGATAGTATGCATCAGCAAATAGCTCAATGAGTGGAGGACAGATAATTATTATGGGGGATTTCAACTTTTGGAACATACACTGAGAGGAGGAGAGAACACACGAGAGGAAGGAAATGGAATTTATGCAGTTTTTTAATGATAATTACCTGAGACAGCATGTGATGGAATATACTAGGGGTTTGAGAGTGCACAATCTAGTGATTGAACCTAAGAATTTGTCTATAAAGAATATGACCATGTGACCACCAATTGGTGAAAGTGATCATATGGTCTTGACCTGGGAAGTGTCTAAATATGTGGGATATTTAGTGGGAATTTTCAATTAAGACAGTATGTGGAATTACATGGCTTGGCTAGTAAGTATGACAAGCTTAGAAGATTGCTTGGGTCGGTGCCATGTTAACCGTAAGAGCTGGATGTTGATAATGCATGCATGGGAAGTGGTAAAGGATTGTTTGAGGGAGGTAATGACTACCTAGAGTCAGGATAGTAAAGCAAATGGGAGTTAAATAGATGAATATCATCATTAAGCAGAAGCTGGGAAAAAAATAAAATAAAACAATGCTGCAAGTAAAAGAAAGAATGTACATGGCAGAATGATTTTAATGAATGCTGATGGTAGGGAGGTAACTGAATCAGTCGAAATAGTAGAATTACTAAGTGAACACTTTGCAAGAGTATATCATCCAGATGGTGATATTGCAGGAACAAGACAGTCAAAGGCTTATATGGGAAGTGAGGTAAATTAAATGGAGGTGCAAAGCATATTACAGAACCTTAATATAAACACACCAGTGGGATTGGATGGTATACCAGCTCAAGTTTTACATGAAGCGGCGAGAGAATTGTCAGTGCCCTTGACCATATTGTTTAATCTAAATCTCAGCTCTGGGTTAGTACCAAAAGGATGGAAAGAGGTGAAAATAGTTCTGTTGCATAAAGGAGGCTCCAAGACTGATGTAGCAAATTACCAACCGATCAGCATATCAGGAGTTGTCAAAGTATTTCAGAAGTTGGTCAAGAATAAAATACGGGAATGAGTAGATGAAAATGGGATACTGTATTGGGGCAGCATGGTTTTGTGATTCAGCTGTCACTGTATTATAAAACAATACAGTGACAACTGAATTAGATATAGGTAATGGGTTTACGGTGAAACTGCTGGGCTTCGCAAAGGTCTTTGACAGGATACTACATGGAATTCTAATCAGTAAACTCCAGCACATGAGGATGGATAAGAGGGTGGTTGATGGAGAGATATCAGAGAATAGTTTATTTAGGAGTAGGGTCCAAAAGAAGGACTGTGACTAGTGGAGTGCCACATGGTTCTGTTTCAGGAGTGTTACTGTTCAATTTGTACATTAACAATATAGGAAAGGATCTGAGAGGAACTGTCAGTTATTTGCCGATGATGTAAAGTTGGGTAGAGATATAGTTAATACAGATGATGTCAAAATTTTGGGAAAATTTGGAAAGATTGGTAGACTGGGCAAAGAATAATGGATGTCAGGTTAATGTAGCAAAGTGTAAGGTTATGTATTTTGGGGTGAAAAGAAAGAAAGATTACCAGTATACCACACTGGTGGAACTATATGCTCCAGAAAATTGATGAAGCAAGAGACTCGGTAGCGTTGGTGGATAGGTAGTTAAAGTTTAGTGGGCACATAGCAAAAGTGACTAAAGAAGGTCATCAGATTACTTGGTTACTGAAGAATACCTTGACAAGCAGGTTATTGTTCCTCTTTATCGGGCCTTGATAAGACCCCCCCCCCACCATCTCAATTATAGCACGCAGATCTGGGCACCATGGTTTCATAGTGATAAGGAGGAGGGGAGAGGATCCAGAGGTGAGTGACCAAGATAGTAGCAGGTCAATGGAATGAACCTTACGAGAATTGAAGATTTATGGGTTACAGAAACTGGTTGATAGGCAGCAAAGGGGTGATGTAACTGAGACATATAAATTACTGATGGGTATTTACAAAATTAATTTAGAAGAAATTTTTTAGAACAGGTGTCCGATGGTGGGAGAACTAGGACCATTCATGGAACCCGAGTAAGAGTGGAGTTAGCAAAGCTGTTAGAACCGGTTTTTTGCTTGGAGAGTAGTGAATGAGTGGAATAGGTTGCAGTCTGTTGTGGATGCCATGACAGTGAATGAACTCAAAGTAAAATATGACAGATACTGCATAAATGTTGGATAGCTCTTGACATGTTGTTTAGGGCCTCTCTGAATAAGTCTAAGGACTCCTTGGAGTAGCCAAAAATAATAAATTTTGATTAATTTTAGCATAGTAGCCAAATATTGTATATACAGGGTGTTCGGGATAAATTTGACATATTTATAATTAATTATATTTTTCCGTAAGTTACATGTATTAACACACACTTCTCTTCATTTAAAAGTTTGGACCCTTCTTCATTCATACACAAGATGTCAGAAAGGATGGATAGCTGGAACCCACCTGAATCATGGAAGAGAATAACTTGTATCATGATGATTCGTGCCCGCCATCAAAATAAGGATATTACGACTGCTGCCCAATGCTCCCTGAATACAGTAAAAACAATCAGGCATGAACTAGAGACTTGCAATGGTGACTACGAGGATGTAGCAAGAAGAAAGATCCCTAGCAGACGATCTGATTGCGTTCGTACAGCAGAATTCCTCGCAAATCTGCAGGAACAGGTGTTGAAGAATCCTGGCATTGGAATTCGGGCTTTGTTCGTGGAGTTGCTAACTGTAGTCAAGCCCTGGATAACAAGGGTAGCCAATGGTAGGCCGTATGTATGGCAGCAGGATTCGGCCCCTTGCCACACCTCTGGGAAAAGTCAAAAATGGTTGTCTGAAAATTTCTACGACTTCACCAGTCCAAATGTTTGGCCTCCAAACTCCCCAGACCTTAACCCCATGGATTATTTTGTATGGGGCGCAGTTGAAAAAGACACCAATCGCACTTCCAGTAATACAAAAGCCCAGTTAATGGATAAAATTAAAACAGTTTTTGCGGCCCTTCCCAGGGAGACTGTAGCATCAGCTTGTTCGAGGTTCCGAAGCAGAATTGAAGCTGTGATCGATGCTAATGGTGGTTATTTTGAGTAAATCTTGTTGATAGTATTGTAATTAACTCTGCCTGTAATGTTTTTTTGTCAATTCATTAAATTTAATAGATACAAAGAAGATTTTCTTTTTCCTTACGAAACTGTCAAATTTATCCCGAACACCCTGTAAATAAGCACTGATAGAACAGTAAAGACCAATGTTTGTTTTAAATAGTGCTACTGTTTTCAACATTTTAATAAACAAATTATAAAATATTAATTTGCATTTATTACAATTTTCAATATATATTATCCTACCAAAATTCATGCGACACCTTTCTGATAGTAAAAAGAGGAATGTGATTTCACAATATGCAAAATGTGTTCTTTGTGGCAATTAAACATTCCCAAAGTCAATCGTTGAAGTATATGAAGAAGAAATACAAGTCTACAGGTTATAGGGGTCAAAGATATGACCAGTTAGGTTTAAAATACTGACTAAGAGAAGCAGACACAACTAAGAAGATTGGTTGCTTCACTCTGAAATTGGACCATACAAAATCTATGTTTGGAGATGCAAGCCACCACAAACAATCTTATAAGTGTTTACATGTAGAAAACTCCATGTTTTCTACAAGTAAACACTGCCATGAATTTTCACAGAAGAGCTACAGTGCACAAACCTATATAGACACAATGATTGGCATGGAAAGGTATACAGAACCTAAACAATGGGGCAATGAAAACTTTCGTTGTGAAGTGATGATCCATGCTACACATTCCTCTGGTCTGATGAATATGTGTGTGTGTATGAATGGCACCTGAAGAATGCTTTTTAACTGAATGGGATTGTTCTAATGATGACATGTGGTGGTGGTGTGTATGTGTGTGGGAGGGGAGTGCTTCTAGATATTTCTCAAGGTATGACATGAGTGCACTGCCTTAGTTCACAAAAGAATAAGAACTTTTAGGTCCTAGACTGATGTTCTGAAGAATTACTCATGTACTAAACTGTGGTAATTTTATGGTACTGGCTCTTATACTCTGGAATACAATAATGCTTTGTCATAAAGCAATGATCATAAACGTGGTTGACAGCACAATCCTGAATATATTCAGGATTAACTGGAATGAAGAATTAAAAGCTATAGCCAAAATTTCTCTTACGTTACTGGATCTTATTAATGCTGTAAAGGAAGAGTGAAGTAGAGTATAATATTATCAGCTTCTACCAGAAGTTAAGTCTTCCAAGATACACACTATCTTGGAAGATAGTGTTATATATTATATCTGCTCTCCAGCCAAAAGGCTGCGGATTCGAATCTTGCTGTGGACATGGATGTTTGTGATTATCTGCGGAAATACTAGTGGTGATGGGCGGTAGATTGCATCGGTGTAGTTGCATTTAGTTAGAGGGGTGAGTGGTGGAGACAGAGTTGTAGAGTAGGTGTCCTCCCTGGAGATTCACATAACAATAATAATAATAATAATATAGTGGTGTTTAATGAGCAGTTCATTAAAGTAGTCTATCCTTGAGATTGTAACATAATGCAGAACTTGAGAGCAGTGGAAATAGGAGAGGAACTAATGATGGTGAGCGAGAATGAGGTATATGAGGAATTTATTAATTCATATGGAGTTCCTCCCCCACCCCATTCCTCAACCGTCCCTTAGGACTGGTTGAGCCCTCCTAATGAGGGCTTAAGTATGTATTTTTTAACTGTAGATCTGTGTGTGTTCATGGGAAGGTTTGCCAGTTCTGAGGGACGAAGAAACCAGAGTTTCTGGGTGAAAAAACCCTGAGACCGGCTGAGAAGAAAAAACCTAACTCACCTTTAGTTGAAAAAGACCAGATAAAGGTATCTCACGTCATGACGGGAATCAAACCCAAGTTATTCAAACTAAAGGGCTTTATCTATATCAACTAAGCTATGGAGGCTCATATGAGAAATTGAGTAAACTTATCAACAAGGTCATGGGATGATGGCATATCACCAAATGACTTAGGGTAACGTTCCAGGGAGTTAACAACAGATGTTACTTACCTTTTTATCACGAGATTTAGATTGGCCCAAACTTCAAAGAGTGGAAAGTGGGCAAAATTGTTCCGCTTCAAAAAAGCGGTGATAAACTCCAGACAACACTGATCCACTTGTCTGGAGTTGTGGTCAAAGTGCTGGAGAAGCTAGTGAGAATAAGGATTCAGAAATGGGTTGACAGCAGCAGAATTCTCTTTGATGGACAGCATGGTTTTGCTAAAGGAAGATTGTGTTTTAGCATACTGCTTATTATAACAAGATGAAGAATATATTGAACAAGGGGATGCATATGTACAGTTGTATATTTAGATTTTGCAAAGGTCTTCAATAGATTGCCACATGACAATTTAGTAGTTAAATTGGAACAAATGAGGTTGGACAGTAGATTAGTGTGTGGGATTAGAAATTGGCAGTCTGATAGTTATCAGCAGGTTGTGTATGGGGTGAGCGATATCCCAGAAAGGCAAAGTCCTTAGTGGTGTGCCCCAGGAATCTGTTTTGGTGACGTTTAATTTGAATGTAAATGACATTGCAAAGGGCTTAAATGGCAATATATTATCTCAGGGCTCGCACGGGCTACTGAGGCGTCCTTTAGGTTGCAGATGGGGAAAAACCTCGACTACCATCCGTTGGATATCAGGACATCTCTGAATATATTGAATAAAGAGCCGTGGACCAGTGGTTTTGTGACTGGCAATCCCATGTGAAAATGTTGCCATTCACCAACCCACACTTGGCCAGCGTGGTGAATTTATGGCCTAGCCTTCCAAGATGAATCAGACAGAAATAAAATAGCTCTCATTCCCTGGAGGCCGAATTGTTACTACCTATGGCAGTAGGTAGTTAAACATGAAGGCAGAGGGTGCTAAGAATCCAAGGGTAACCAGATCATGCTGGCATTGGAAACTAGACCTTGGAACATTAAACTGTAGGACTCTGAGCAGTGAAGCATGGCTAACTGAACTAACTGAAGAGCTAAAGCGAGTAAAATGGGACATTCTTAGGCTGTGCGAAGTTAGACGTAATGGTGAAGAAATTCTTCAATTAAAAAATGGAGACATTTTATATTATAGAGGCCAAAATAAGGAAAGAATCAGTGGAGTTGGATCCTTGAGCAACAAAAAACTGAAGAACACCATAATAGAATTTGACAGTGTATTCGATTGAATAGCAAATATTGTTGTTCAATCTTGAAAAGATACACTCTAAAGATCATACAAGTCTATGCACCAACCAGGACCGGTCTTCTCTATAAAGGGGCCCGGGTGCAAGAAACCTTTTGGGTTCTAAAATATTTTCAAAGGTAAAAATTAAAGCATTCGAAATAAACATATTGTAAAACCTCTTACTTACAAATGATTTTGGCACAGGAAAACAAAAAAAAAACACATTCGAAATATAACAGGTTAACATAACGTTTACTGAACACAAAACACTAATATAATAGAGAAACACAGAGATATTATTATTACCGGGGACCCTAAAATCCTGTCGATGAAATCCCTTTAGTTATAAGCAAAATTAGAAGAAAAAAATAAAAATAAAAAATACGTTTCCGCAAATGTGTACTGACTGTGCCCACTCGATCGTGGGGGCCCAGGTGCATTGCACCCACTGCAACCCCGAGATGGCCGGCCCTGGCACCAACAATAACTCATATGGATGAAGAAATTGAAGCCTTCTATCATGATGTATCCCAATTCTACAATGAAGGAAAACATCATTTCAGAATTGTAATGGGAGACTTTAATGCTAGAATTGGTATACAACAATCAGATGAAAGTGCAATGGGAAATTTTGGATATGGCATGAGAGACAACAGAGGAGCAAGGTTTATAGAATTTGCAGAAAAAGAAAACCTGTGCATCATGAATTCCTTTTTCAAGAAAAAAACATAGAAAGTGGACATAGAAAAGTCCAAATGGAAAAACTAGTGAAATTGATTTTATCCTCAACAATAAGAAAAACATCTTTCAAGATTGCTCTGTTATAAACACCTTAAACATTGGACGTGACCATCATATGGTATGCAGTAAAATCCAAATAAACTGTCAAAAAGAAAGATGTTTTGAAGATCAAAGCAAAACACAGATGTACACAAACTCAGCATAAAAAAAAAAAGATATGTTCCAATATGAACTAAACAATAGATTTAAACATCTTTTTATGGATGACAATGCTGATCTATTAGAAAGTAATGACAATATTACCCAAAACCTTTCACAATGCTCACTTGAAATAGCTGGTACCACAGAACAGAAAAAAGACAAAATATCTGAAGAAACAAAACTGCTTATGAAGAAACGAAGAGAAATGAAACGATCAATTAACATACAGAATAAAATTGAATACACTGAATTGTTCAAAATGATCAGAAAAAAGTATCACAGAAGAAATCAGAAAATTCAATTGTAAATTTCATACAACAAACAACTGAAAACAACCATAGTCTCAAAAAAAAGCCAAACACAATAGATGAACAGATGATTGCAATCAAACTACAAGACGGGACCATCGCCAGAGATAGATATGCTATAGCAAAAAGAATTGAAGAATTTTACTCAATATTATATCAGGATAATGAATTAAATGAAGAAGAAGACAACTACGACACAGCTGAAGTACCACAGATTCTACCAGAAGAAGTTATGTGGAGTATCCAAAGCTTGCAAAATGGGGAAAGCTGCAGGTGAGGATGGAGTTATAGCTGAACTTCTAAAAACAGGTGGAGAAATAATTTACAACCTCTTAGCAAAACTATTTACTTTATGCCTGAAGAAAAATGATGTACCAACAACATGGAAGCAGGCTACCTTAATTCTGATACATAAAAAAGGCGAGATAGAAGATTTGACAAACTACCGACCTACCAGTCTACTATCAGTGGTTTACAAAAGTCTTAGCTCAGGCTTTGTGCAACTCTAGACCTAGCACAACCAAAAGAACAGGCAGGCTTTCAAAGGGGCTTTATTAATATTATTATTCATGACACCTCCAAGGAGTCCGAAGACTGATCGCAGAAGGATACCTACTGTACAACCCTCCATCTCCACCACTACACCGAACCTCTACTACCAATCATCTATATTAACGCCATCTACCACCCACCACCACAACTAGTATTTTTTGTCTGTTCTGAAGGGCCGATTTGTCTGTATGTGGGATGAAAAACTGGAGTTTCCGGGAGAAAAAATCCTGCTACCTCCATATGAGATCGGCTAACTCACCTTCAGTTGAAAAAGCCCATATAAAGATTCTTCCCGTCACGACGAGAATCAAACTTAGGCCTTTTCCAATCGAAGGGCACAACGTACCATCGTTCTTCCAATTGCGCTACGGAGGCTTTAGTACAATGGACCATATTAAAGTTGTACAGCAGATTATTGAACGGTGTAATGAATATCGATTACCACTATGTCTTGGTTTTATTGACTATGAGAAAGCCTTTGATTCACTTAAAACTTGTGCAATACTTAAAGCATTACGAAACCAACAAGTGGAGGAGCCATACATCAGAACCATCAAATCAGCATACACCAATTCATTTCAATGGAAACATCTCTACTGTGGGAATACAGAGAGGTATAAGACAGGGTGACATAATATCTCCAAAATTATTCACAGCGTGCCTAGAAGAAATATTCAAACCTTGATTGGGAAGGGTCTGAAGATAAATGGAAGATATTTAAGCCATTTACACTTTGTAGATGACATGGTTATCTTTACTTCAACTGAGCATGAATTACAGACTCGTATCCATGAACTCCAAATTGCTAGTAAAACAGCCGGCCTAAAAATAAACCTAAAGAAGACCCAAGTTATGTTCAATAGCTGTGTCCAACCAGAAATAATAAAAATCAATAATGAAAAAATTAAACAAGTAGATCATTACATATACTGAATGGAACAAAACATCATGGACGAAATTAAAAGGCACAGGGTGCTTGGGTGGAAAACATTTGGAAAATTACATTCAATATTCAAAAGCCAACTACCATTATGTCTGAAGAGAAAAGTTTTTTACTAATGTATTCTTCCTATACTGACATATGGCTGTGAAACATGGACAATGAATGCAAAGGAAATTCAAAAATTAAGAACAACACAATTTAGTATAGAAAGAAGTATGCTTGGTATCACAAAAGGAATACATGGATAAGAAATCAAACCAAAGTCTCTGACATCATAGGAAGAGTGAAACATCCAAAGTGGCAATGGGCTGGGCATGTTGCTCGAAGACAAGATCAACGATGGACAAAAGAAGTACTGAATTAGATTCTATGAGAGGAAAAATAACCACAACGCCAACCTAAATCACGGTGGATTGATGATATCATCAGACTTGGAGGAGTGACATGGAAAAGGAGAGCCATGGACAGACAGTTTTGGAGTAATCTTGGAAAGGCCTTCATCAAGCAGTGGATCGACAACGGCTGATAATGATGATATATATATATATATATATATATATATATATATTATAGCGGTCTATAAACTTTTGAACGGGTGTTATAGCATTTCAAATGATGAAATTTTTCGTTATATGGAAGGCGGGGGGAGAACATGGGGCATCCATGGAAGTTGGAAAGTGTTTTCTTGACCAAGAACAACAGGTTGTTCTCGGTCAAAAAAGGGTTAAGAACTAGGTTTTTTCTCTCAGAGAGCAGTGAGTGAGTGGAATAATTTGCCCTTACAGGTAACAAATACATCTAATGTAAATGAATTTAAGGGAAGGTATGATAGCTGGGTTGGGTAATTTACAGCCTCCCTCGATGAGTCCTTGACTCCCTGGAGATCTCAGATGATGATAATAATATATAGTTTGCAGATGATGCAAAGTTGTGGAGAGTTATGAGAAGCAGAGCACATACTGTAGCTTTGCAAGAGGACCTAATTAGATTGTGTGAGAGGGGATGTCAGTTTAATGTAACAAAGTGTAAGGTTTTAAAATTTAGGAAGCCAAGTAGTATAGGTTGGTGGGAATATTTTAGAGGAGTGGAGGAGATGAAAGATCTGGGGGTAATGGTGAATAAGGACTTGAAATTTCATGGACATTTTGTTAAATTATAAACAATGAATTATGGCAATGAATGTGAACACTGACATGTAGAAGTAATGATGTTATGATTCACTGTACAAAGCTCTGATCAGACAGCATATGAACTACTGTGTATAGATTTGGTTCAAGTCCGTGCACAGTAGTCTTATGGTTTACAAATGGATGACGAGTTGTGGCGAGGGATCAGAGATGACTAAGTCGGTTTCTGATTTCTAGAAAGTGGAGTATGAGGACAGATCGAGAGAATGCAAATGGCAGAGCCTAGTGGATAGAAAGAAGGGGGAGGACATGATCAAAATATAAATTGGTAAGGGATAGTTACCAGGTTTATGTGGATGAGATTTTTCATGGAATGTTTGGGAGATAGGGGGAGAACATGAGGCCATCAGTGGAAGCTGTTTAAGGGAAGGTGTGGGCAAAGGAGGGAAGAATAGACTTTTTGCATGGAGAGTGGCGGGTGATTGGAATGCATTGTCTGAAAGTGCGATGAGTGCAGACAGTGAATGCATTTAAATCGAAGTGATTTAAAAAGAAAAAAAAATTAATCTAAGTATGATGAGCTGTGCATATGAGAGTGGGACCACTTGTGATGAATCTTTTAACTTTATGGAGATCTGATGATGATAATAATATTGCAGTCCTAACAGATCACACACTAATTTGGAGAAAGTTTGTTAACACTCCTCGATTGTGCATTTGATGATGGTTAAAAAAAATGAATCAATCAATAGAACAGTATAATAATAGAAAAAAAAATTAAGCTTATTTGGCAGCATGGAGAAATTTCCATTTTACTGATATCTATTGGTATTAATTCTATTTAAAATTTTATGTGGGGAATAATAGTCAACAGGCCTATTTAAAATACACTTATGTAAATAGCACAAAACATTCTCAATAAAAAATTATGCTTTTCCAACTTCTATGAACACTATAATTTACATACTATGACACTATAGTTCCATTTATTTTTGTCATTTTTCTTATAAAGCTAAATTACATTCACTTTATTTACACTGCACAAATGAATATACAGTTTATATTCAACTGCAACTAACCATTTTTTTCCTTTTCTAAGGAACCAAAATCACTTAATGCACATTAAACCTCCAAGCTCCATACTATCCACCTACAATTTTTTGGAACAAGCTTCATCAGAATCAGTGTCATTTACTGTTTTAGATTGAGTAATAACATCTACTTCTAATTTATGATTTGGGATGTGTATATAGTGTAATTTTTTAATTCTGTTCTGTTTCTTCATCTCCTGAACAAATTTTAATGAACATGCCAACTGAAATGCCTCCTCTTTAGTTGGAAGTTCAGCATCTTTTTGAGTAGGTCTAATTATTTCCTGTACAACTCCATTAATTTTAACTGTCAGATATGGTTTGTAATCATAATCTACTTCCGGCCAAGACTGTTGCAAAACAGGTTTATTTTTGTCAAAATATTTCTGACTTAAAGCAGCTTCAGAAAATCCTGCCCAAAGTTCTGAAGCAAAATGAGGTGTAATTGGAGCCAGCATTATTATCAGAGCAGCAAGAGTGTTTTCAAATTCATCACTGGTAGCTATACACCATTTTGGAGTTTTTCTGAGAACAGACGTAAGTTCCTGCAAATCAGACACCACTTTATGCAAACACCCACATTTTGTAAAATTATTAGTTATATTCTTTATAAAAAAATTTCGTCTAGTAAATAGATATTTTTGCTGCTCTTCTACTTCTTCTTCTGATAAATTTCCATTGGTAATGACAGCATTTCGATGTTCTCGAAAGTCAGCCACAGTCAACAGAATTCGTTTCTGCCATTTCAGGATATCATTAATCTGCTTTGGAGGCCAGTTAATTTCACTTTTTGGAACTACACTACATAATATAAGCCGTGTAGAATCAATTCCATAATTTTCCATAACTTTTTCTACCGTCACACCATTATATTTAGATTTACTCATTTTTTCCCATGTTATTATAACAGGCAGTTTTTTCTTTATGTAAACAGGCTTTTCTCCAGAAAAGTCTACTTCATCACGAGAGACATACTGGCCTGTTTCAGCCACCTGAAAGGTTTCTCCATTCACCATGCCTATTCCAACAAACTGCTTAAAAGGTTCTTGGTGTGCTAGTAAGCCTTCTGAATGAAGAAAGTGGCTTAAAAATCTAGAATAATACAAATGCAGATTTGCATGTTCCAATCCTCCTATATATACATTAATTGGCATTAAACGATTAACTTTCTCAGGGTCAAATGGTTCTAGAAAATTATGTGGATCTAAATAACGAAGAAAATACCAAGAACTATCTACAAAAGTATCCATTGTATCTGTTTCTCTTGTGGAAGCCCTTCCACATTTCGGGCATGCAACATTTAACCAGTCTTGAACTTTTTGCAGAGCCAACAACTTTCCTTTTTCAATTTTTTCTGGAATGTCAGGTAACGTAATTGGAAGATGTTCATAAGGGACTGGAACAATATTGCAAGAAGGACAATAAATTATGGGAATAGGTGTACCCCAATACCTCTGTCTTGAAATAAGCCAATCTCTAAGATTACTACTTGTACAATAACCACCTCTGCCTATTTGTTTAATCTTCTGTATAATTATTTCTTTGGCATGATTTCTTTTTAATCCTGAAAATTCTCCAGAATTTTTTAATGTATTTGTTGATTCATCAATTACCTTGATTGTAGTTAAGGCATAACGACATGCCAATTCATAGTCTTCTTGAAATTCACCAGGAATAACAAGCCAAGCATGTGTAACATTTTCACATTCTTTTCTATTACATACAAAAAGAGGAATAGGCTGACCTGTAAGTGGATTGACAGCTGATAATTTTAACTTATGCATTTCGTTATTATGAATTCCACTCCATTCTGAAACATTTAAATTGTGTTCTGGTGAAATACATATAAATGATGCTCCATAAATTAACTCAGGATATTGCATCCAAATGGCTATATCACCAACCACTTGCTTTTCATCAGAATGCAATTCGAAATAAATAATATAGCCATTACATTCTCCAATCCATGCCTTCTGAATATGAGTAACACGGTTAAAGCCATATATGTTTTTATTCAGGGCATTGTAAAGACTCTCAGCAAATGCTGTAGTACGTAAAAACCACTGTTCAAGTTTACGTTTCTCAACTTTTGCACCTGACCTCCATGAAAATCCATTTTCATCAACCTGCTCATCAGCTAAAACAGTCTGATCAATAGGATCCCAGTTGATAACTGCCATCTTCTTATAGGCTAATCCTCTATGAAACATTTTTAAAAAGAGATGCTGTGTCCATTTATAATAGGCAGGATCACATGTAGAAATTTCTCTGTTCCAACTAAAACTAAATCCAAAATCTTGCAGCTGTTTCTTCATTATTTTGATGTTCTTCTTTGTCCATTCCTTAGGATTTTCTTTATCGAAGAATGCTGCATTTTCCGCTGGAAGTCCAAAAGCATCCCAGCCTACTGGAAAAATAACGTCCTTACCGCTCATTCGAAAAAAACGTGTTAAGACATCAGCAGTGGTATATACACGCAAATGGCCCAAATGGAGTTTCCCTGATGTATATGGAAACATACATAACACATAAACCTGTTCAGAGCCTGCACCACTTTCGCTATTCAGTAGAAGTTTATCTTTCCAAAAAGTCTCAATATTCTTTTTCGTTTCTAAATTTAACTTTCGTTCCCAAACACCAGTAAGACTGAATAGATATTTCTGGTGGAAGAAAACAAAATTACATTTCCTTCGTAATATATTCTTCCAAAATGTGGCTGTGTGGCAACATCGCGGTACTAATCTTACCAGAGACGTCATATTCTGAAGGAATGTACAAAATATCATTCATGTAAACTGATGCCATTACGAATTTACACAACCAACAGCGCACAGTAACACATCTTTAAGAAACTTAGCTTCAGATGAACAATATACTTTGACAAGCCACATCTTAAATATAATTTCTGCCTGTGATACATGAGAAACACAAAAACAATTTCTCAAACTCACTTTTTTTTGTTGTTGTTGTTTGTAACCTATGATAGCTCGCAACAGATTCAATATATAAATATTTGTTATATACAAATAATACATTGACTTCCCACAAATAGTAAATGAGCTATACACATGCACACTAGACCAAATTCCTCAAAATAATATAGATGGCGCTATTGCATAACAACATACAGTGGAAGAAAGAAAGTTCATGAAATTCCATAATCAGGAATATACGCTATTATTATCATTATTATTATTTGACACCTCCAGGGAGTTGTCAAATAAAAAAGACTCATCGAGGGAGAGTGTGCCAACAGCATCGAACGATTGGTTTTCTTCCAACTACTAACCGCGCTCAAACTTACTTAACTGGGCCACCAGTAGCAGAGGCTCTACCAATCGATCAACCTTTGCCGGCTATGTTGGCGAAAGCATTTGGATACCTAGCTGTGGTCAGGAAAATGCGTTTTAATTACATTTCTTGACCACCTTTGGCCATCAACTACCCTTTGGGGCATGCTTTCGCAATAAGAATAGTTTTCTGTTCTTCGCGCAAAGATTCCCCGATTGCTGATGACCGCCATTGCGATCTGAAGCCAATTCGGCGTTCTAATTCATTCCAAAGAAGTTCGATAGAGTTGAGATCTGTACTATGAGTCGGCCAGTTCAGTACTTCACCGTTGTTTTGCGGAAACCAGTCCAGATACGCAGCACAGTAGAGTATGGAGTATTGTCATGCTGAAACATACACAATCTACTGCCGAACTACTTCCACAGTGTCGGAAGCATGAAGTTTTCTAGGGGGAAACTTCGTGTTTTGGGGAAGTTGTTCTACTGTACATGTGCTAGGTTCAATTCCCGTCGACGACGTGAGAAGCTTAAGGATTTTCTCAGCCATAGCCAAGTTAACGGTTCTTGGGCGTTGACTGCAGGGTTTTTCTCCCCAGTTTATCTGGAGTTTTTCATCCCGTAAGCAGGCTAGCCAGCCCTGTGAACATACAGGCTACAGTCATAGGATATAGTACTTAATCCCTCATTTGAAGGGCTCAACCAGTCCTAAGGGGCGGTCGAGGAACGTGAGGGATCCCACACGAATAAATAAAAAAAAAATTGAAGGACAGAAACGGATCGCCCACTTGTATTCTAATTAGATAGGGATAACGGAGCTTTGCCTGCTCTCTTTAAAGAAGCGTTTATTCATTTTTTAAAAAACTTTGTCAGTGTATATACTGGTTTTCATAAATTAAGATACAAAGAAAAATCACGATAACTCAAATTACTCAAAAAATATAGGATAAAGTACAATTCAGTAAAAAGTAGCACGATATGAGATGTGAAAGAAAAACACAAACAAAAGTTGTAAATGAATAGTTTAATTTAATAACTAACTAATGGGTACATGAAGATGATGGTCAAAATCAAGAGGTCAATAAGAAATGGGATTATCCTTGAGAGCAACACAGCGCCCACAACAAGGTTTGATACTGTTTATAATGGTGGTCAACAGTCAGTTGACAATAACAACCATTTCTCCTGCTAAGCTCGCATGATTCGTTTAAGGTTTTGGGGAAAGGAATTCAAAGCAGTAACATAACACATCTATGTAGGGTATTTCAAACATATTTAATATGATTAAGGTCAGTAGAACTAGCTGGCCAGCCCATATGTGCGATTGTATCTTCTTGAAGGTACTGGTCCACAATCTTCGCTCGATGAAGACGATCATTATCGTCTTGTAGGATAAATGTTTCTCCTAGTGCACCCACCATGTGGACGAACATAGGGATCCAGCACCTCTTCTCTATAATTTTCAGCATTCATAGTTTTGACAGAAAATACTTTCAGATAGGTGAGTCTAATGATGTTGGAAGTATTTTTCCCTTGGTTATACTATAAATTATATATTTAGTTTAATCCTTTATCCAAGTGTAAGCAAACAAAGTTTGCACCTGAAATATCTTCAGGACTGGGGCAACGCTTGGCAAGGTGGACAAACTTCATATCCCTTTCGTTAGTATCTCATAATGCAAAGCACATCTCCTTGAGGACATATATAATGCTATGCATTATGGCAAGGGTCACTACCCAGAACGGTTTCCACTTTTACTGAGATCTTTTCAGTGGGGGGCCAGACTCAGAGGTGATAATAAGGTTGAAGTAATGCAGACGCCATATTTACTATACGAGTTGCCAAAAGCGTTCACACCTTAATAATAAATTACTCTGGATTAGAGAAAGATGTTGGAATTTTTTTTCACCTGGTTAGACTATAAATCATATATTTAGTTTAATCCTTTATCCAAGTGTAAGCAAACAAAGTTTGCGACTGAAGTATCTTCAGGACTGGGGAAAACTCATGGCTAAGGTGGACTGACTTCACCTTTGCCATGAGCCAGACCCTCCCACTGAAGAGACCTCAATAAAGGTCGAAACTGGTCTGGGTAGTGACCCTTCCCATAATGCATATCATTATACATGCCTGCAAGGAGATGTGCTTTGCATTATGGGATAGATACTAAGGCAAGTGATGTAAAGTCAGCCCACCTATGCCACGAGTTACCCCAGTCTTGAAGATACTTCCGGTGCAGACTTTGTTTGCTTACATTTGGATAAAGGATTAAACTAAATATATAATTTATAGGTGAGTCTACTAAATGAGATGACGCTACAAAACGTTACACTACCGCCACCATAAGTGTCCTTTTTATGGATATTAGAGCGATGATAGGGTGTTCCTGTTTCTCTCTACAAAGCAATATCAGCTGTGGTGTAATCTGTAGAGAATCGAGCACACGTTATCATTCCTGTAATATCTGTAAATGGGACACTTGTGGTTAAAGTGATGTGATGGCTTCGGGAAGCATCTCGTTTAGGGATCCCATTTTTTGAAAAAAAAACAACAACCGGAATACAATAAATTTTGTAGAATTAAGGGTTAAGAGAAATAAATTTTATTCGTTAACATTATGTATTTTAAAATAAAAAAATTAAATATTTATTTGAATTTGAATTTGATCTATTAATGTAGATAACATAAATGTTTATACATACATTAAATAATTAGAATTCTAATAACAACACTTAAACACAGATGAGAATACTTAAACACGTAACACTTAAATCAAACATTAATAAGTATATGAAATATGAAGACATAGAATAAAGATATAAAATGTTAATATGTCAATAAAACGGAACTACAACGTAAATACAATAAAATATAAAACATAAACAACACGAGCCTTATGCGTATTGTGTAGATGCATAATATCTGAAATTATATTACGTCTGGTCGGCCGTAAATAAATTATGGCCGACCACACGAACGAAATAGATGCCGTGGTTGCGATTAGTTAGCCATACAGTTGGGTGACTGTCTCCCTCATTCTGACATTCTTTTTTCCGGGTGAATGAAATGTATAGAACTAAATCGTTTTCCCAAAATTCCAACATTCTGGTAATTCACCGAAATACAAAATGAATATGTCTCTGTTTTTTGTTTTGTAAACATACATTTTTAAAAGCACCCCAAAATATTACGACTTGTACTTATTCTTATTAGAAATGTTAATATTTTTATAGTCTAAAAAATCCGGGACATTTAGTGTCCCGAACTAAACATAACGGGATGCCGGCAGAGCCGCATTTATACTTTGGAGACCCAAGGCGCAACATCATTACGAGGCCCTCAAAAATAAGCATTTTTTTAGTTTATTGAAAATAAAAGTCAACATTTCCATAATAATTCATTTTAATAACACAATACAACATTGGTATACATATATTTGCATTTTAAAAAAGTATAAAACTAAATCAGTTCAAATTTAAATAAAAAATTAAAACTAAAAGTTATTTTTTCTGGCTTTGGGTTTAGCAAATATATCTATAATGTCATCATAATTGATCGAGTCTATTACATCTGATTCGATGCATAATAAAGACAGGTCACTTGTTTTATTTTGGTGCAAGTTGCTTCTTAAATAATATTTTATTCGTTTCAACACTGAAAATGAGCGTTCAACACTTGCATTTGAAATAGGCATCGTCCAAAATATTTTTAAAATTGTTTCTACGTTCGAAAAATTAGACCTTAACCCATCGTTTATAAATTTGTACATATTTTTAATTGAAGAATTTTCTTCCTTTATCATCATTAAAAATTGCTTAACTCATCAGTAAATTTTTCTGGATTAATATCAGTCCCATAAGTTTGCAAAATTTTATCAAAATACTAGTCTTGTTCTTGTCTTGATTTATATCTTCCTTCAAAAAAATGTCAAACATATCTAATATGTCGAAATAGCTTTTTGTTCTTTCATTCATTTCCAAAATTAGCTTATCACAAATGATATTAAAAGTGTTCACAGCGAAATTTTCTTTCTAATGTAATATAATCTCTATAATAAGCCAAAAGGGTATTTTACCGGCGACAAAAGTTAAGTCAAAGGGAGATGGTTAATCCCGTTTTATTTTACAGCCGGGTACGAAACTCGGATCGAAATCCATCGAATCCATAGAGTTTCATGCTGAAAAAACTATCGACGAGCCCAAGTGTAAATGATCACTTGGGTAGTACAACACCAGGGCAACTCCAAGCAAAAGTGGAGCATGCTCCGTCACTAACCTTAATATTCTCTCATAATGTCAAACACAGCTCCTAAGAGATGTATATATACTGCTTTACATTATGAGAAGAGGTCACTACCTAGACCGATTTCAACCTTTTTTGAATGTCAAAGTGAAACAGGCTCACCCTGTCACCGAGAAGAACTTCTCAGTATTGGCTCTACCCAGTGGCAGGCTCACCGCACCAGCAAGCAGAGCCATAATCTCAACAGTGGTTCCACTTAGAGACAGGCAAAAACCTATCCCCAAGCAGAGTCTCACGGAGTCGTCAACCGGTTTCAACCTTTTTTTTGAGGTCTCATCAGTGAGTAGGTAGAATGGGAGTTTGTCTTTCATCATTGGCCTTTGGAGTATAAAGATTGCTGAGGGTCAGCTGGTAGTAATAGGGGAAGTTAAAGAAAGGTAGAGTAGGATAGTAGGAGGTAAAAAGGGGCCTCAGTCAACCTTTTTAGCTGTATAACCCAGAGGTTGTGGCTAAAAGGTCTGTAAAACATAATCTCCTTACACCTGTTCTAAAAAAAACTTAAAATTTACACTTCACTTTACCCGAAAAACATAACTTTCGATTAGAAAGTTTCTGGAGACGTCATCTCGTAACCCCTAAAAAAAGAAATATGCTTGTTAAAATTTGGAACTTAGGTTATTCTTAAACTATGCCTTACAACTGAAAAAAAAAAAAAACTGCGATAGCAGGATCCGTATTGAGGTGGATTTTATCAACCAGAGAACCGAGAGTTGGGGGAAGAACCTGGCCCGAGTGATGCAGACCACAAGAAGCTGCACCGCCTGTACGTAAGTCTTCGCAGCCCGGGTTCTCAGGCCGACCCCCCCCCTCCTGTGCGAACTAGATATAAAACGATTTTAACGAAAAGGCAAATCGTAGACTTGTTAGTTATGCCCCAAAGCTTTCTACCAAATTTCTTAAGGACCATGCACTGTCCTCCAGGATATCATCTTTGTTCAATCCGTTTAAGGTGTGCATAGCTGAGTTTTTCTTTCCTCGTTTAGTTTCTTCAGATGATCCTTTAATTCGTCTGGCATGGCTGTGTTGATGTCGTCAATGTAGACGTCTAACCAGTCGAAACTTATTTTGTCGCGCCGAAGGGTGAACACTGGCTGTATTCCTGTGTGCTGCATTATTATGAACAGGCTTTCTGCAGCGTCTATGGGTCCCCTATATATTCTTAATATTATACCTCCATTTATATGCCTGTCTTTATCAGGGTCGGATTCTTCATCAGGTTCGTCCAATGGGGTTATGTTATCTCTTTTTGGTTTCTTTTTATTTTCTTCCTCTGAGCTTATGGGACGCTTTTCTTTGGCATTACTATCCTCCATTTCCTCTGCGTCTTCTTTCTTTTTTTTCTTGTTTTTCTGTGCCGAAATTTCTGTAGCGGCGGCTGTAGAGATCTTCATTCCTTCCTCTTCTGTGTCTTCTTTGATGTTTTCTGCATTAGAATCTTCTCTTATGTTGTGGTCATTCTTTCCCCTTACCTCTGCTGAGGTTTCTATGGCGGCGGCTGAAGTTTCTGTCGTTGTCATGACAAATCCGGCGTTTAGTACCGGGAATGCCTCTTCATTTGCCGATTCTGATTTCTCCTGTTCTGGTTCTACTATTTCCCTAGATTTGGCAGGTATGACAGTGCCCCCCTATTCTTTCGGCATGCGTCCTGTTAGCACAAGCGTTTATCTTGTGTGTTTGTTCCCCACATTTTAGGCAAGGTGCCTGGCACTCATCTAGGGTATGTCCTGTCGCCATGCGGTTCCTGCATTTGTCCTTGGGGCAGTCTTTACCTAGATGCTCCAGAGAAATGCACTTATAACACTGTTTCTTAACTGCGGGGTAATTAACTACGACCCTGGCAGAGCCGAGAAAGACAAAATCGGGGACTTCGGCTTTCATTTCCATTCGGAAAGTTTCCTCGCCTGTCTTCCAGTCGAGGAAGTCTGTATCGTTAGCGATTTTGACGTCGCGTACAACTCCCCATTTCGAAAACACTTTGTTAATTATTTCTGTCCCCCCCCCCCCTCAAGATATTCTACAGGGAACCTCTCTATCCTTATTGTCTTGAAAACACTCCCTACTACAAAGGGAAAAAATTTTTTCCCTTTACATTCTAGTCCTTTAGTTAACTTGTCCTTTGTTTCCACATTCTTTACCACTACCTGGAACCTGCCTACACCATAAGGGGTAAAGCCAACTATATTTTCTGCCCCTACTGCTTCGCTAAGAGCTTTTGCCAACGTCCTCTTCGGTATGTCGGCGTCTGCTTCGATGCCAAGGGTCCTGACTCACGATGAAAACGAAATCAGGATTTAGAAAAAAAACTAAGTCCCAAAAAGAAGGGACCTTCAGAACTAGGGCCAAGCGTTCCCTGTTTGCCAAAATATCCTGCTAGACTAGCTAGAGGCAGAAGACTGCAAAGCAAGCACAAGGCAAAATTAGACAAAAGTAGAAAAAATAAATTGCAAACGATCTTACCACTTGGATCAGGATTCTGGAACATGGAGCTCTCCCTCAGGGTCGCTGGAAATAGGTACTTCTGGCAATCAGTGAGTAGCTCATCAGCGAGTAGGTAGACCTGGAATATCGGAGGGGGGGATTGGAGGCCAGAGGGATGGGAAAGTGATTGTCGGAAAGTGAGTTCAGAGAGTGAAGGTAAGGTAAGGTAAGGTAAAGATAAAGATTGAGACAGGTGATCAGAAATTTTAGGTAAGTAGGTAAGGTAAAGGTAAAAGACTAGTCTTAATCATCATGAGCACTCCTTACGATGAACTAGACTTTAAGCAGCTACTTGCAGTTTTCCGACATGTAGGAAACCTCCTACATACAAAATGGCCAGGTAAAGTAGAGATCCATCAAATCGTGGAAGTCGAATCTGAGGACTATCAACCTTCAGAACCTCTCCCCACCACATCTCAAGATGAAACAAGATACAACAACTCAACCACAGATACTCAGACTCCGGAAGAACCAGACGACTACCAAACGGTGAGCAGAAAAAAGCGAAGAAAAGAGACACCACCCGAAGAACTGGAACACCAGCCAATGGACACAGTGGCACAGATCAAAGAACGAGTCCCGCCGGTAATCTTATGAGACAAAAAACAATGGTCGAGAATTTCGGAGGCCATGAGAAACTCCGAGATTAAATTCAAAACAGCCAAAAACTCCGACGAAGGAGTCCGTATCCAGCCCGAAGGGACATCAGACTACCGTCGGCTAACAAAGTTGATGGACGAGCTAAAGACCCCATACCACACTTTCGAACTGAAAAGCGAAAAGAACCTAAAAGTTGTCATTAGAGGACTGGTAGAAGAAATCACGTTCGAAGAAATAGCCATCGACCTTAGATCTCAAGGACTGGAGCCCATAGAAATATCAAGAATGTACCGGGCAGACAAACGTCCCATGCCGCTGGTTCTCGTGGAAATTAGTAAGGAACAAAGAAGGATTTACGATCTCAAAACAGTTTGCAATCTCAGGATTAAAACAGAACCACTCAGAAAGAAAGCAACAGCAGGACAATGCCATCGCTGCCAGAGATATGGGCATGCACAGGAACTGTGCAGAGCAGAGTACAAATGTGTGAAGTGCGGGGACAGTCACCCTACTCACACATGCTCCAAACTACGCACAACTCCAGCCACATGTGCAAACTGCGGCGGCCCACACCCAGCCAACTATAGAGGCTGCACTCTCCACCCAGATAACCTGGCAAGCAACAGAAAATCAGGCACTCCACCAGCTCAAAAACGTGCAACACCCCTTGAAGAAGATATCAATCAGCGAACATCACACAGCTCATATGCTGCAGCAGTCACCTCAAAGGCTAAATCAGCAGAATCTATGCCCAACAGTCAGAACACAGCTGCTATCCTTGCTGCCACCCTACGGGAGATGCTAACGGCTTTTAGCAAGACCAACCCCAATCAGAGTGATACGAACAAGTTCTTAAAAAACACTCAAGTCATCTTCACAATGATAAGCAATGAATAATACACCTGGTTCGAACAACTTCATACAGATCGCATTTTGGAATGCCAACGGCCTAAACAACAAACTCCTGGAACTACAAGAATTTACAGCAAGACATAGAATAGACATCCTCTTAATCAACGAGACGCACCTTCGGCCCTGCGACAACCCCAAACTAAGGAACCACGCACTACTAAGGAATGACAGACTCAATGCCAGAGGAGGTGGAACGGCTATCTTTGTCAAAAAAGACATAAGATACAATGAGATCAAGAAGACAACGACTACACACCTGGAAGAAACTGGAATTGAGATAAACACCAACAATGCAGGTAACCTAAAGCTATATACAGTCTACAACCCTCCAGGCAAACCACTACTAGCCTCGGATCTCTCCCAGCTCCTCGACACAAATGAAGCAACAATTGTGGCGGGAGACCTAAATGCCAAACATCCTGCATGGAACAGTAGGAACTCCAACAACAATGGGAAGAGCCTACACACGTTCGCTATGAAAAGAAACATCATCATAGCAGGTCCCGCCGAACCAACACACTACGGACCGCTGGGAAGACCTGATGTGCTGGATATAGCCATTTTTAGGAACACCTCGCACCAATTCCAGTTACAGGTAGTCAATGATCTAAGCTCCGACCACAATCCGGTACTACTAAGCCTAGGCGGGGAAACAGAAATCATCCCCAGGCAGTCCTGCACAAATTTCAAAAAGCTGAACGCTATCCTTTGCAACCTCACAGGACCCGTTCCAACCATCTCCTCACCTAAAGAAATAGATACAACGATCAGAAAACTGGAAAGCACAATCCAAGCTGGCCTAGCAGCAGCTTCCACCGTTACCACTCCAGCTCAAGCCAACCTGCTTCCAGAAGAGATTCTAAAGCTCATCCGCAGCAAAAACAGGATCAGACGCCGTTACCATACAACACTATCCCCCCAGGATAGACAAGAGCTAAACAGGGCAACAAACCTTGTTCGATATGCGATCAAAGATCACAAAAACCAGCTGTGGGAGAAGAAGCTAAGCTCCTTAAACACCAAAGACAACTCATTGTGGAAAATGACGAAAGCCCTTCGCAGCGACCGCCTCAACATTCAGCCAATCCAGGGAGAAAGGGGAATGGCCTACCGAGACGACGAGAAAGCAGAAGCCTTCGCGGATGCCCTGGAACTGCAATTCAGCCCCAACTATGCGCATGCCGACTTGCACTTCATTGAAAAAATACACAGGCATGTCCGCTGTGCACTCCATCAAACCAGCAGCCAAGACAATACAAGCTATACTACACCAAAGGAGGTACATCAAATCATCAAGAGCCTCAACAACAGAAAGGCCCCAGGTCCTGACGAGATTTCAAACCAAACCATAAAAGCACTCCCCCATAAAACAGTTATGCATCTAGTGGCGATCATCAACGCAATGCTCAGACTCAACTACTTCCCCACTCGCTGGAAACAGGCAGATGTAATCCTCATCCACAAACCCGGAAAAGCACCTCAATTCTCCCAGAACTACAGACCTATCAGCCTCCTATCAAATCTGGGAAAAATCGCGGAAAAGATAATTCTGAACCGCCTACAAAATGAAACGGACAAGATCGACCTAATCCCAAAAGAACAATTCGGATTTCCCAAAGGCCACTGCACCACCCAACAGGTCCACAGAATTATAGAATTCATAACTACTGGATACAACTGGAAACAACACACAGGTGCAATCTTCCTGGATGTTGTGAAAGCCTTTGACAAAGTATGGCACAAAGGCCTCATCCACAAACTATTAGCTGCAAAATACCCATTAAATCTAGCAAAAATCATAGAATCCTATCTGAAAGACCGAAAATTTCAAGTTAAGCTACGTGGCCTCAGATCCTCCATGAGAAGCATTACAGCAGGTGTCCCGCAAGGCTCCCTCCTATCGCCGCTACTCTTCAACATTTTCATCTCAGACCTACCAAACACAGTATCAATTACCACGGCCTTCTATGCAGACGACATGGCAATACTTACCAGATCACTCAGGCCACACTTAGCCACACAACGACTACAAGACGCAGCAACAAATCTTGAAGAATGGTTTCAGAAATGGAGGATAGATGTCAACGCCGACAAAAGTACTGCCATACTATTCACAAGAAGGAAAGCAACCCACCACGGAGCAGTCACGATGTTTAACACTGATATCCCATGGCAAAAAGAAGTCAAATACCTGGGTATCAAACTGGATAACCGACTCAGATTCAACTCCCACATCTCACATGCCTGCAACAAAGCCAACTCAGCAATAGCTCAACTCTATCCGCTACTCAACCGAAGAAGCAAAGTCAGTACAGAAAACAAACTAACAATATACAAGACAATCATCAGACCCATATTAACGTACGGATCGCCGGCATGGAGCCACACCTCCCCCAGCAACATCAAAAGATTACAGGTACTACAAAATAAATGCCTCCGAATGATCTTCGACGCCCCGTGGTTTATTAGGAATGCTCTCCTCCACCAAGACGGAAACATGCCAGACATACCTTCATATCTCAACCAGACTGCAACAAGTACTTCGCCCAGGCGTCACTCCACCCCAACCAACTCATTCGTGATGCATCAAATTATGATGAAAACGACAGATGGAGACACAAACGTCCGAAGGCAGCTCTGATCATCGCTTCACACGATTCTACACAGCCCTAATTCGGGCGAGCCATGCGCTCAAAAAAAAAAAATTCTCATATCGATAATCACAATCTAGCGATGAAGGGATAAAAGTCCAAGGGACTGACGTCCATCTCGCCATTTAAGTTAACAGTTAACAGTAACCTGGAATATCAAGATTTTACGCATAACGCATAACATTACTGGCTGGATGGGTGAAGCAAATATGCTTTTCGTTTTCCCCTTTGTTAAGGGAGTGTTTTGAATGGATTGTTTAATGAGCTTTAAGCTCGCCACCTGATGGCTGTGAGGTTAGCTGTGTTTAGCTGGACGTAGGATGGACTTTGGCCTTTTGTGTTTGTGTCTTTCTTCTTCATTATATTCTGAGGCTTCCTTGATCAACGGGTTTGGGCGGTTGCTTGTTGTGGCAAAGAATTTCTCAGCAAGATCTAGGAGTAGGGAGGAGATATAAGAGATGTTGGTTTCTCTGTGGATTTGTGAGTTTCTGATGTACCAAGGGGCGTCTAAGATCATCATCAGGCATTTGTTCTGTATTCTCTGTAGTTTTGGGATGTTTGTATTCGTGGTATGACTCCATGCAGAGGATGCGTATGTGATAACCGAGCGTATTACCATCTTGTAGATGAGAAGCTTGGTTTGTGTGTCCAGTTTGCTTTTCCTGTTCATCATAGGGTAGAGCTGCGCGATTACTTTCGATGTCTTTGAGGCTGTGTGCTTTATGTGATTGCTGGAGTTGAGTTTTTTATCGAGTGTTACTCCGAGATATTTGATGTCATTCTGCCGTGGTATCTTGACACCTAAGAGGTGAATGTCATCCGTGTTGTGGACTCTCTTTCTGGAAAATAGTATGGCTGAACTTTTTTTCACGGTTTACTTGGATCCTTCAGTCTGCCAGCTATTTTTCTATTATGTGAATGCTGCTTTGTAGTTTTCTAATTGCCAGATTTGGACTCGTAGATCTTGCCAGTATTGCAGTATCATCTGCGTATAATGCTGTGGTTGTTGTTGTTCTTGAGTTCAGAGGGACGTCCGCTATGAAGATTGAGAACAGAAGTGGTGCCAGAAGTGAGCTCCCGAGGAACGCCTGCCGATACCTTTCGTCTGGATGATAGTGTTTCATTGATTTTTATTTGCATATATCTTTCTTTTAGGTACGAGTGGATGATTTTCGTTAACTTAACTGGCATGTTAAATTCTATGAATTTGTACAGAAGGCCTTGATGCCAAACTTTGTCGAATGCTTTCGCTGCATCGATGAAGATGGCAGCTGTATGTTGTTTCCAGTTGTAGCCTTTTGTGATGATGTCCACTAGCCGGTGTATTTGTTAGACAGTGCTGTGGCCCTTGCGGAAGCCGAACTGCTCATTTGGTACAATTCCCATTTTGTCTGTTTCCGCTTGAAGCCTTGAGAGTATCACCTTCTCGGTCACCTTTCCGAGGCTGGGTAACAAGCTGATTGGTCTGTAGTTTTCAGGGTGTTGGGGAGGGGGTCTTTCCCGGCTTCTTCAATGGTATGATATTTGCGATCTTCTAAGCTGTGGGGAAATGCTGGTATTTGAGGATAGCGTTGGTTATGTTGACGAGATGTACTATGTTCTTTCTTGGAAGTAGTTTTATTATTCGGTTAGTTATGCAATCTGGGCCTGGAGCCTTTTTGCTATTTATATGGGCTATGATGTTTATTATTTCTGCCGGAGTGGTGAGAGTGATTGGTTCTGAGTTATCTTTCTGCAGTTGTAAGGTTGTTTTAACCTGGCGGTGTATCTTGTATATAAGGTTGATGTTTAGGTTTGTATAAGATGGATTACACTGTGATTCCAGTTTATCTGCTAGTGCTTCAGCTTTCTCTTTATCTGTGTGTGTGCCGTTCCTTTCTTGGTTTGTATGGGGGGGGGTATGATTTGTTGTTTGGTGCGGATGGTTCTTAGAAATTTCCAGACAGAGTGATCTTCAGCATTGATGTTGGTTAGTTTGTCTTCCCATTTTTGTTTTCTATGTTTTTGAAGAGCCTCTCGGACCTGTCTGTTTCGGTTGTTCAGTGCTCTTTTGTCTTGTGGTGCTCTTCTGTTATGGTATCGCTTTCTGGCTTTATTCTTTGCTCTTATTAGATCCATTATTTCCTCTGGGATGTGGCTGGCTGGGTGGTAGACTATGGTTTGCCTGACTACTTCCATTGCTTTCTGGATTTGACTGGTTAAACTGTTTACCGCTGTGTCTATCTCTTCCTTTTTGCGGATGATTGGAACTGGACCGATATGCTCTGGGAGGACTTTTGCTAGCTTGTCCCATGGTACGAATGCGTGTGGAAGAGAGAGTGGGTCTGATGATCCTAGCTGGAGCACTATGGGATTATGGTCCGAAGAAAGTTCGTTTATTGTTTTCAGTTGGTATTGATATTTAAAATTTTTAAGAATAGCGATGTAGGACGACTCGGTTTCGAGTCTAGTCGGCGACTAGAGGAAATTTTTCTAAGCCTTTTTTCGACCGGTTCCCGAGTTAGTCGATCTCTGGCACGGGCAAGCAGGTTTTTCCACCCGGAAACTCGGGTTTTTCGTCCTGTAAACTCAAGAAAATCGACCGTAGAACCCACATTATTTCAGACATTAAATATATTGTGTTAGGGTTAGGGACCACGAGATGGCGGCACATTTGAGACGTCTCTCTTCACTGAGTACCACTTAATTAGTGATAGCCTTGGGCCATCTATCTCTGATTGGTACCAGTGAAGATTGAACTGCCCACTCAGTCTCCAAAAGTTAGATAGGGCTAAATGGCCTCGCCTACTCCCGTATACGGGAATAAAAAGGCGTTAGCTGATTTTTTTTTTTTTTTTTTTTTTTTTTAAGAATAGCGATGTCTAGCACATCTGAGCTGCCTGTAAGGCTGTAGTGGGTGGGTTCGGTGGGACCAGCCACAACTGTAGATTGTGACTGGTCCCACCAGTCTTGCATTTCATAGTTGAATAGCGTGGTGCCTTTGGTGTTGTTTGATGAACTGAACCAACATATGTGTTTCGCATTGAGATCCCCTGCTATGATAATGGAGTCATTGAATCCTAGGATGGAGTCTAGATCTGTTGTCAGCATAGGTATGCTTGGTGGGTTATAAGCGGCATAAATGTTTATGCTGCTAGCATTGCTGGTATGTACTTCCACTCTGGTTACTTCCAGGTTCCTGGTTTGGAGATTGGGTATTGTGTTGTGATTTAGGTAGCTTTTGATGCATATAGGAGTGCCTCCTCCTCTTGCACCAAGTCTGTAATTTCTGTATGTAGTGTAGCCACTTATTCTTGGGATGTTTGCTGGCCTTAAGTGGGTTTCTCCAATTAAGATGATATTAGGACTGTGTCTGGTCACAAATTCTTGCAGCTCCAGGACTTTGTTTGTCAATCCGTTTGCATTCCATGCAACTATCTTGAGTGACTTTGGTTTGAATTTTTTGTTCATCGTGTGTGGCTGTTATGGTGGTCTGGGTTCCTTGTAGGGGTATCTTTCTGGAAGGTGGTGAGATTCTGGATGATTGTTTTGTTAAGTTCTTGCATCATGTTGTACAGCGAAGCTGTTAAAGCTGCTGTTAAATCTGGGCTTGCTTGGTCATGGGTAGTGGGGATACGATTTCTTGCAGCCTCTGCATAAGTTTTGATCTTGGTTGTGTGTCTCGTGCCTTCCTGTGTTGATGTGTTTCGAACTGAAGGGAGATGTGTTTCGAACTGAAGGGTGACCTGTTTCGCTGATTTTGGTGTAATTGCGAATGGGAGCTGGGTTAATTCTTGCCGATTTTCGATTTTTTGGGTGGTACAGTCATCCTTTGTAATTGGCTGGGTGAGGTCCTCCACAGTTTGCACATCGTGCAGGAGTTGTGCGTGGGTATAGGTGTTGGTCTGGTGTCCCTCGCCACATTTTCAGACATGTGTATGCTGCTCTGCACAGTTTTTGTGCATGTCCGAACTTTTGGCATCTGTGGCATTGCTCTGCCAATGCTTTTTTCCTTAGCCACTCAGTTGTTATTTTGAGCCTGCATATATATCTATAATTTCATAAATCCTTTTTTGGGTATTGCTTATTTCTTCAAGCACAAGTGGCATTGCTTTTTGTTAGATCTTATCATTCTGCTTACTTTGACTGGTGTCAGGCCTTGATTGATTAGGTCAGCAGTGATATCGTTGATTGTAATGCCCTCAGTAACCCCTCTGAGGACCACTTTAAGGTTTTTCTCACTCGGCAGTGAGGAGGTGTGGAAGGGCAGTTAGCGTTGTCCAATATCTTGGTCATTTTGCGATAATCAGTGACTGTATCTGGTTATATTTTTACACCGTCGTCTGTGTTTCTGGCAGTCGAGAATTATATGTTTTGTTCGCCTAATGATTTTGAAACTAAGGTCTACTTCTCTTTATCCCGGAGGATGACTGGTGGGACCTTTTCAATTTTAACTTCTGTGTTGGGTGGTGTTATGTCTTCTTCCATGTGTTCTTGTTCTGTCTTCTGTCTCTTAGGTGCCTGTTCATCTTGGGAGTCTATCTGTCTATCGGTTGTGGGTGATGATATATTTGTGAGTTCGCCCTATGTTTCCTCTTCATCTCCCTCTTGATCGTTGACATGTGTATAAATGTTTATGTATCCTGGGAATTCTATGTCAAACCTTTTTAGAATTTTCTTGAATAGGTCAAGCAGCTGATCTTTGCTAAAGGTTTGAACAAGCTCATCGGTGACGTCCATACGTGTCCAGTTAAAGTGCGTATGTGTGTGTGTGTGTGGGGGGGATATTTACTGGTCAATTACAAAGTCTAACTTACTAAGTAAATTAGTAGCGAGACCTTACCATATCGCTAGATCACATATCACTATATATCCACACGTTGTTCTCCCCTCAATCTCGATCTTCGTCCGAGTGCCATCAAGATTTTAAGTGAACCGAACTTACATATACCTCTACTATAGAATTTGCTGAACTGGTGTACTCCTATATTGTTATTACTACTATAATAAGCCAAAAGGCTATTTTCAGCGGCGACATAAGTTAAGTTAAAAGGAGATGGTAAATCCCGTTTTATTTTATAGCCGGGTACGAAACTCGGATCGAAATCCATCGAATCCATAGAGTTTCATCGAAAAAACTATCGCCGAGCCCAAGTGTAAGTTATCACTTGGGTAGTACAACACAATTTTTCGGCATGAAACTCTATGGATTCCGCCGCAGTGGAAGAAATAAAGGAATAGCACCAACAAGAAACTACCACTTTAGATACAGAGAAGGAAAACGAAGCAGAGGAAGAATGCGAAACGGAGGAAGAAATGGAAACTACTAAAGATGAAGGTATACAAAAGCGGTCACGAAGCCCTGAAGAAGGGAACATTAAAAAATCAAAACCAGGTAACACAACCTCATCGAAAGAATCAGAAGCTCATGAATTGGAGACCAAAACAACAATACAGGAAGAGGCTGAACAATTTTCTGTAGAAGAAGTCAATCTAGTTATGGGTGAAAATATGTTTAAAAATGGGACTGCAATAATAAAGAAATGGAGTGGACCCATCGAATCCGCAGACAGTGTATTCGTAACAATGTGCAGAGAAGATGGGCCAACGTTCCTCCTTCGGAAAGGAATTATAAGTATGACATGGAAGGATATCTATATCTAGGACATAGCCATGGCCGTGCCGAACCAGGTAACGGGTCATCTGGGCCTGACAGCGGCCGAAAGTAAGTACTTCTGCAGAACTTTGAGAAAGTTAACAGAGTCAGAGATCAAAGAAGACACTGAGTGGTTTGGACGTAAATACTTCCAAGGGTTACGAGCTAGAAAAGTTGAGTTAGTTCACGCAGGAGGGGGGGGGGGGGAATATATATATATATATATATACAGGGTGTTCGGGATAAATTTGACAGTTTCGTAAGGAAAAAGAAAATCTTCTTTGTATCTATTAAATTTAATGAATTGACAAAAAAACATTACAGGCAGAGTTAATTACAATACTATCAACAAGATTTACTCAAAATAACCACCATTAGCATCGATCACAGCTTCAATTCTGCTTCGGAACCTCGAACAAGCTGATGCTACAGTCTCCCTGGGAAGGGCCGCAAAAACTGTTTTAATTTTATCCATTAACTGGGCTTTTGTATTACTGGAAGTGCGATTGGTGTCTTTTTCAACTGCGCCCCATACAAAATAATCCATGGGGTTAAGGTCTGGGGAGTTTGGAGGCCAAACATTTGGACTGGTGAAGTCGTAGAAATTTTCAGACAACCATTTTTGACTTTTCCCAGAGGTGTGGCAAGGGGCCGAATCCTGCTGCCATACATACGGCCTACCATTGGCTACCCTTGTTATCCAGGACTTGACTACAGTTAGCAACTCCACGAACAAAGCCCGAATTCCAATGCCAGGGTTCTTCAACACCTGTTCCTGCAGATTTGCGAGGAATTCTGCTGTACGAACGCAATCAGATCGTCTGCTAGGGATCTTTCTTCTTGCTACATCCTCGTAGTCACCATTGCAAGTCTCTAGTTCATGCCTGATTGTTTTTACTGTATTCAGGGAGCATTGGGCAGCAGTCGTAATATCCTTATTTTGATGGCGGGCACGAATCATCATGATACAAGTTATTCTCTTCCATGATTCAGGTGGGTTCCAGCTATCCATCCTTTCTGACATCTTGTATATGAATGAAGAAGGGTCCAAACTTTTAAATGAAGAGAAGTGTGTGTTAATACATGTAACTTACGGAAAAATATAATTAATTATAAATATGTCAAATTTATCCCGAACACCCTGTATATAGGTTTTAATATAAACACACTACTAGTTTCGGCCTGTAACAGCCTTCTTCAGGTGACATTATAAAAGAAAAAACACTAAACATTGAGGGTTAAAAGACTATGAACAACATTGACAGTCTTTATACATAATTAGCATGACAACGTTGTAGTTGTATTTGAAGCTGTTCTTTCATTTGTTGCATTGTTGGGAGAGTGCGTGCTTGCTGCATCACGTGAACATATATATATATATATATATATATATATATATATATATATATATATATATATATATATGTATATATGTATATAAATATATATATATATATATATGTATATATGTATATAAATATATATATATATATATATATATATATATATATATATATATATATATTTATATATATGTATATATACATATATATATATATATATATATATATATGTATATATACATATATATAAATATATATATATATATATATATATATATATATATATATATATATATATATATATATATACTGTATATATGTATGTATAAAAAAAATACAACGTTTTTTTATGTATCAATGTGTGGCGATTTTTTACTTGTATTTTCAAGTTTTTAGATACTTCAATGTTTATTACTGTTCTCTTCCTTTAAGAATACCTGATGAAGGCTATTATAAGCCGAAACTAGTTGTATTAATCTTATTAAATCTTTATAAGTAATCTCGGTGTTTAATCTCGGTGTTCGCTTGCCACAAGGTTTATGATTATTAGTCTACAAAGGAGGGTGGTAGAGCTGAGAACCCGAGCTGCGAATGCTTACAGCTAGGCGGTGCATCTCCGTTGTGGGCTGCATCACTCTGGCCAGGTTCTTCCCCCCCCACACACTCTGTCAATCCCTTTTTATTTTGGGAGTTTCATTTGAAGTTCCATTGATTTCTTTCAAAGTCATATCAAGTTTCTTTTCCTCTGACCAACTCCAGAATTAATTAGGATTTTTTTTTCTTTTATTTTCCTTATTTTAAAGTTTTATTTCAGATATGTTACAGTGTAAACTGTAAAGAACAGACGTCAGGAGATTTTCTTCCCTCAGTTGCCATTCAAAATAATGGATCCCTTTAATTCGGAACTAAGCTAATTAGTCAAGTTCCAAAATTCAATCCTACATAATTTAAGTTTAAAATGTTTTCCGTTTCTCTCTCTTGTAGGAACAAGAGACATCTACAGACACCTGGTTTAATTTAATTTAAGTCATGTTTTTTTTTTATATATAGAGCAATAGGTGTTAGGAGATGACATCGTCAGACAGCCCGTTTAATCTAATTTAAGCTATGGGGTAAAGTAAAGTACGTTTAAAGTTTTTTTTAGAACAGGTGAGAAGAAATGAAATGTACAGACCGTTTAGCCACAACCTCTTGGTTACATAGCTGAATAGGTTGACTGAGGCCTCTTTATTATCTCTTACTATCATACTCTACCTCTCTTTAACTTCCTGTATTACTACCTGCTGACCCTCAGCAATCTTTATACTCCAAAGGCCGATGATGAAAGACACGAACTCTCATTCTACATACTCACTGATGAGACCTCAAAAAAGGTTGAAACCGGTCTTGGTAGTGACCACTTCTCATAATGTAAAACAATATATACAGTATACATCTCTTAGGAGCTGTGTTTTACATTATGAGAGAATATTAAGGTTAGTGACGGAGCTTGCTCCACCTTTGCTTGGAGTTGCCCTGGTGTTGTACTACCAAAGTGATCACTTACATTTGGGCTCGCCGATAGTTTTTTCGGCATGAAACTCTATGGATTCGATGGATTTCGATCCGAGTTTCGTACCCGGCTATAAAATAAAACGAGATTTACCATCTCCCTTTAACGTAATATAATCTCATTGTTAGATTGTGAAACTTCGTCAATCATTTTTTTTCTCATTTTTTAACTCTTTCCTTTTCATATTTAAATTTTATCTCATCTGTTAATAAATTCTCTTCTTCATTTACAGCAGCAAAACTATTTCTTATATCTAAAATAAAACCAACTAAAGAGTAACAAATTATTAGCTAAAAACAAATCCATATTCGTTGTAAAATTTTGTCCCACATAACTTAAAATTGCTCTTTCTGGTTTGTCAAAATGTTCAGTCAATGATGAGCTCTCTAATTTAGAAATAGGTTTTTCATGAGGAGAAATGGATAGTTCAAGTAATCTTTAATTTGTTTATATCCACGTTTCAAAGCCAAAATAGCGTCAGCTCTTGCGGACCACCTCGTTTCACTTAGTCTTTTAACTGTTAAAGATTTTTTTTCTAAATGTTTAAGGAGTATACCCCATCTTGTTGTTGAAGATGAAAAGTAATTATATACATTTTGAATAAAACAAAAATAATTGCACTGCTTCCGGACAAGATTCCGCCACATAGTTGCCAATTAAATTTAAGGAATGACTAGAGCACGGTATATAATGTGCAAAGGGTTATGTTTTTTCAGCGTAGCTTGTAAACCTATATACCTACTGGCAGCGTTATCATAGCTTTGCCCTCTGCACATTTTTATATCTAAAGATAATTCTTCTAATATTTTTAATACTGCCTCTTCTAAATATAAGGAATTATGTTGTATAATTCTGATGAACACGATAAATGTTTCTCTAATGTCAGAATTTGCAGCAACATACCTAAATATCATAGCTAGTTGGTCATTATGGGCAATGTTTGGCGTTGAATCGAGTATTTTTGCAAAATAAACAGCTTCCTTAATTTCTGATATTAATATTTCAATTGTTTTTTTAGCTATTAAAGCTATGAATTCATCACAAGTATGGTAAGAAAGATAATTTGATCTGTCAGAACCACAGTTGGCGCACATTTTCATGTGATGTTTTAAAAAATCATAAAATTTACTTAAATAATGTAAACACGATAAATAATTTCTACAAGAATAAGAAAAAATATCATTTGTATTTCCTTTAAATGCTAGCCCTAGTTTACTCAGTAACTTAATGGTAGCTATTATTCTTTTTAAAACCTCTCGCCAATAATTTCTTCAGATTGTATTTGTTTGATCAATTCAGATTCAATTCGACTATTTATAGAACTTGGTTTTCTTTTGCGATATGTGCACATCACTCGTATATGCTCAGTAGAATGCTTGTGATCATATAAGGTTCGTGTTATATTTCCCCAGTCATTAAAACCCTTCATTAAGCTATTATTTGACTTAGAAAACAATTTACAAACAAAGCAGTAAATTGCTTTGCTGGTTTCTGAAAAAATTAGCCACTCTCGTTTCTCCTTTCTTCCATTCGCGTTTTTACAGTAAAAATGATATATTTACATTACTGACATATATTCTATTGCGTTCTGTATATTCTTTTTTTAAATTTTAAATTTTACCAACATTCTGGGGCATATTTATTAAAATATGCTCGATAAACTGTTCATTAATAGTAAAAGACCTCACTGCTAAATCGGTAGGATAAGAGATATCTTCCTTGCTGGTAAGAACAGACTCCGATTGGAAATTTTCTTCAGAATTCTCTTGATTTGTTTCATTTACTTCTTTCTCGCCTTCTATGTTTTCCACATCATTTTGATGTTCTTCATTTTCCCTTTCATCTCCTCCTGATAATAAATAAATTTCGTGTGATGATACAGCGTTCCCCCTTTTTACGAGAGTTCACAGTACCATCTAGTTCCCCCAAATTTTATCCGGGCTCCGGAAACGGCATAGGCTGACGAATCAGACCTATGGGTGGGTCAATATTCCTGACTGTAATTCGTATGTGTCCTCGGACCGGTTTGCCTGCTTGTGGGATGAAAAACATCAGATAAACTGGCGAAAAAAATCCTGCTCTCCACGCCCAAGACCAGCTATGTTGGCTGTGGCTGAGGAAGATCCTTCAGCTCCTCACATCGTTGACGGCAATCGAACCTAGGACACTCCTTCCCTAGGCATATGGTTGCAAAGCGCAAAGTCACTAGGCTAACCGCGCTGACCTCCTGATAATAATAGTAATAATAATTATTATTATTATTATTTCAACGGTGTCTCCATGGAGTCAAAAGACTCATCGCGGGAGACTCGACATTGACACACTAACCATTATTTACACAATACCTGTCATACTTCTCCTTAACTTCATTCACAGTTGAAGCATTCACAACCACCTCTGGCAAAGCATTCCACCCATTCACAACCCTCCAAGTAAAAAATCTAGTCCTAACACCCTTGTTAACCACATTCTTACACAATCTCCAGGGATGGCCCCTCGTTCTCTCACATCCTGCACTGGTCTTAAAAATATCATCAGTATCAATCCTGTAAAATTCCTTTAACAATTTAAATACCTCTATCATATCTCCTCTCCTACATCTATCAGCTAGTTTTTGGATCCACAGATTCAATCTATTCTCATAGGGAACATCCCACAGACCTGCAACAATCTTTGTAACCCGCCTCTGAATCCTCTCCACCACTTCTGCACCATCAATAAATCCTGGCCACCAGATCTGTGCACAATAGTCTAAATGCGGCCTTATTAATGCCTTATAGAGTAGAACAATAACTTCCCTATCCTTGCTTGTTAGTGTGTTCCTCAACAACCATGTAATTTGATGTTATTTTTTGGCAATCTTTCAATATGCCATTTAAACTTAAGTTCTCTGTCCACAATAACTCCCAAAGTTCTTGTCTCATCAACATCCTGCAGTTCAGTTCCGTTAATACAGTAAACAGCATGCGATGTCATCCTCCCGAAGTGCATCACCTTACACTTAGCCACGTTGAACTGACAGCCATTTACTTCTGTCCATACCGTAGCCTATTTCAGTCATCCTGTAAAATATTCACATCATTTGAATTGATTATCGCTCTTCCCAATTTTGCATCATCAGCAAACAAGTGGATATTTCCATTCAAAGTATTTCCAATATCATTGATGTACAAATTAAACAATAGAGGACCAAGCACTGAGCCCTGTGGTACACCACTAGTCACTTTCCTTTTCCTGGACTCAGTTCCTCCATGTAAACCACTCTTTGATATCTGTTCACCAGCCATCCTTTAATCCAAATCACCATCTTCGGATCCATACCCAATTGCTCTAATTTATGTAACAGAGTTCCATGTGGAATCCTGTTAAAAGCCTTTGCAAAGTCAAGCAGTATCACTGAGTAAGGATTTCCTTTATCCAACTGTCCACCCAGTCCTGAATTCTAATTTTAACCAGTTTCTCCAAAATCTTAATCAACACTCCAGATATATTGATTTGTCTATAATTTGCAACCTCAGTCTTAGAGCCTCCCTTGTGCAATGGAACTATTTCCCCTTCTTTCCACTCTATTGGAACTTTACCAGAACTGAGGCTTAAATTAAACATCCTGGTTAGAGGAGTTGTTAATTCTCTTGCACATACCAATGCCAATGTTTCGTTTTCATTCCGAGAACTGTGAAGTACAACTTCAGTTCTACGAAATTCTTCATTTTCAGAACTATGCAACGGAACTATTTTCCCCTCTTTCCACTCTATTGGAACTTTACCAGAACTGAGGATTAAATTAAACATCCTGGTTAGAGGAGTTGCTAATTCTCTTGCACATATGCCAATATACCAAATATACCACATATGCCAAATACCAATGCCAATGTTTCGTTTTCATTCTGAGAACTGGGAAGTACAACTTCAGTTCTACGAAATTCTTCATTTTCAGAACGCAAGAAAGACAAAATTGCCCCCTTTTGACTATTTAGCTGTTTTTCATTTTTTTCTAAGTCGTTTTTTTTTTACTAGCTGCGGATTCAAATTTTCTTGGCATCATTATGTGTATTCATCTATCAAAAGCGAAATAAATATTTATTAAATCCAAAATAAACATATAAATAAAATAAACAATTACTTGAAAAGCTTAAAAAAATACAAAAATAGAAACAGTAGTATCTTGGTTTTGTTAAAATGAATGAGTAACAGTAAAATAAGAATAATAATTAATTGAATAATATATTCCTACCGACTGTGACAACTACTTTAACCATATAATTAAGTATATACACTTCTATACAGTATACCGATTGACAAGTACTAGCCAAATAATGGTGACTAAAGTATCAGTTTAATAACAATTGACAATTGACATTTATGTCTTTAGGGGTGAAGCAAGATGCTTTTCATATTCCCCGCTATCTGTTGTGGTTGCAGTGAAGGTAAAATTTATGAGCAGAATGCTCGCCCTGATTGGGCATGGAGATTATGCATCACTAAAGGAGGCCAATATAGCTTTTGGTCTTCTGTATTTGAATATGTCCGTTGGATCGTATGCTGTAGCTTGTTGAACCAAATCGTTGGGATGTGTGGACGTCTTTAGGAAAAACTTGGTGGCTAAGTATCGTAGAAAAGAGAAGATATAGGGAATATTTGTGTCTCTGTGGAGTTGAGTGTTTCTAACATACCACGGGGCATTCAAAATCATTCTCAGGCACTTGTTCTGCACTCGCGGTATTTTGATGATGTTAGCATTAGAGGTGTGGCTCCAGGCCGGAGAGGCATAGGTGATTATAGGACGAATCGTCAACTGGTATAGCTGCAATTTGATTCTGTTGCTGAGCTTGCTATTTCTATTAATTAGCGGATAGATCTGTGCTATGGCTTTAGATGCCTTTGTGCATGCAGACTTGGTGTGTTGATTGAAAGATAGCTTTTTGTCGAGAATTACACCCAGGTAATTTGTTTCTGACTGCCAGGGAATTTTAATATTGAATAGTAACAAATCTCCTACAGGAGACATTGGCCTTTTTGAGAAAAGAACGGCTGAGCTTTTCTGGGGGTTGACTTCCAATCTCCATTTAGAGAACCAACCCTCCAGCTTTAGAATGTTTTCTTGAAGCTTTCTGGTAATGAAATGGGGTCTGAGAGATCTGGTTAGTATTGCCGTATCGTCTGCATATAGGGCCAAAATGGAAGTCATCGGATTGTGTGGGATGTCTGACATGTATACAGAGAACAGCAATGGAGCCAGCAGAGATCCCTGCGGCACTCCAGCAAAGATGTGGCGCTGGGAGGATGTAGAACCGTTGATTTTTACTTGCATTGATCTATTTTGAAGATATGAGTGGATTAAATGACAGTTTAATAACCGTTTTTTGGAATATCCTTTATTTTTCTACGATATTTGACCCTTTTTGGTGTACAATTTATTTATTGTGTCTCTTCCCAAAAATATAAACGAATTGAACATGTATACAATAAATATTAATATTAAAAAAATCTTGGTAATATTAAACTAGTAACCTTGTAAGTCATTTTATATAAATAAATGGCTAACTTATATCAATGGATTATAAATAATTATGCAACTTCAACGATACTTTATATTTAATATAAAATTTTCTAAATAGTTTAAAATCTTTTAATGTAATTCTAAATATATATATTATTTACACTTCTAAATATTCCATGTAATTGAATCATAATAAATTTAAAGAAAGATGTAATTAAAATCTTTCTGTGAAAGATTTCAATTGCAGTGTTGATTATTGATTTTGAGAATGTTGATTTTGTTTGACAAGCTTCATTGACAAGCATCATAGTTGCTACAAAAATTCCGAAAAAATATTAAAAGGAATGGTAATAATTTTGTATAAGGATAAAAGTTTTTTTTTCTTTAAAGAATTTAAATGCAATCAAATTAAGCTTGCTAATCAAGGTAAAATTGGAACTTCACGAACTGTAAAGTTCAGATATTCTCACTAAAAATAAAAATTTTGAATTTACGGTAATAAATATTAAAGCAAAAATCATCATATTTATGCAATTAGAACATTTATTTATTACAAGATTTATTCAACTCCAGCTTAGATTTCTTTTAAGTTGCAGTAATAAGCATACTAATTCCAGCTTCAGTTAAAACGTAGAGGTAATAAACAGTAACAATAACTTGCTATGCTCGCTAACATCTACTTGTTTACTCGACATTTTACCCTAAAATGACTAGAATCTTGATGTACAAAAAATGAACTCAAAAATCAATTTAATTTATAAATAATAATAATAAACTTGAAATTCAAATGCTCTATTTATGTGATATAGAAACTGCTCTTACCCAACTAATTAATACAAATAGCAGCAGCACACAAAAGAACTTCTGTTGTCTCTGGAACTTGTTTCAAAATGATCGCAAAAACTTTCTTTAACTCAAAAACTTATTTACTCTGTTTACAAGTTTCAATTATTAAACATCTAGTATACTTGCAAAGATGTCAGCAAACTCTCTATTAAGTTACTTTTACAAACTGTATATCAACTTCAAATATGCCAATAGATTCTCTTATTAACACTGCTTGTTACTGTTAATCTAAATCTTAATTGTCCAAATAAAACACATTATAAGAGGAATTGTACAAATGTATATAACTTACAAAAGCTTTGTATCGCACATTCAGTCAAAGGTCTTGCACAAAAAGTTCTAAGGCAATTCTCTCCTCTCAGATCTTAAGCTTCCTTCAGGAAATCTGGCTTCAGAAATATCTCATCAGAAAAATAGCAGACTTTGAACTGTGCCTTGCGGTACTCATATACAGCTCCAGCAAAAAGCTATTCTCCCACGGGGAAAAGAAAAACTTTCGAGTGAAGGTGCTTCAGGTAATTTGTCTCTCCTTTTCTCCTCTGCTTGGGCTCGCCAAAAATGCTTGGACGACTGCTTCCTTTTTCTGCCGCCTCAACTAACTCGAATTGCCGCCAACTGTCAACCGGAATTTCTCTCTGGCCTGGAAGCTTTTCTCCGGCGATTAGAACATCTCCTTTCCGCAACTCGAAGCCTTCTCTTAAGACTGGAACCGGGAAGCTCCTCTCTGGAAAGTCTGGAAACCCTCTCTCTCTCTCTCTCTCTCTCTCTCTCTCTCTCTCTCTCTCTCTCTCTCTCTCTCTCTCTAGCGACTTCTGGATCCGGGAAGCCCTGTATCCTTGGCTTTGTCCCCTTTTATTATGCCTTCTCTGAGACCTCGCACGAAGTTTGTAACCCCGGAAGAATTCGGCATGATTCTTTCATCTTAAGTTTCAAGTTCGGCCTGCTCTTTATTCTCTTCTGTGCCTTCTTTTGATTGTAAGTTGCCGACCATCGGAAAGTTGTTTGAACTTTTCTGACTGACTTCGGAGGTGTTTATGTGCAGAGCTTGTAAGCCTTTCTCATATACACAAAATGTAATAAACCACCCTTCTAATACCGCCATGTAGATCTATTACATACAGCTCTGGCAAAAAACATTGCCTTTGTTTTTAACACTCTGACATATTCTTATTAGAGATGTAGATACAGTTAATTTCCAAAGGGCTATTTACAAAAATATCTAATATAAAATATACAGAGACAAACAAGGTTATTTTTTACAACATTCTTATGAGACTTGACCTAAGTAAAAAATCGATGTAATATGCTTTGAAATATTTAAGCTACAATCGAGTTTTTAAAATATTGGTAAGAACAATAGTCTAAAAGTCCAGGTAGCCCAGCAAAAACCATCTGTGACAAAATGAAACTAGTTTATTTATTTAAAAACACAAAAATACAAATTTATTAACTATATCTTTATAGAGTTCATAAGTAAAAGGACTCTCACAATAATAATAATAATAATAATAATAATAATAATAATAATAATAATAATAATAATAATAATAATAATAATAATAATAATAATAATAATAATAGATTTCTACAGATGTGTCTCATTTTGTTTTCGCATTATCAAAATGATAAAATTATTCTGAAGCATTATGAATTTTGCTATTTTATTATTATGCTGCTAATATTTCTTCAAATGCGACACTTTTTACAACAAAACTGGCTAAGTTATGTTGAATATATCTGTTTGCAAATATACTCAAAATCCCTTTGACCTAATAAAAAGGCAGAATGCTGATGAAGTTTCATTAGCAGTCTATCTGATAAAATGCAATTACCCCCCCCCCCCGCCGTAAACGGATTATTGTATTTCTTGGATTGCCCTTTTTTTTGCTAATGAAAAGTTTGGAAATAAAATTTCATCTTGATGTATGCACCTACACATGTTTCAAAAGATAAATTAGAGAAAATATCACTACTTCAAAACTGCCGAAATAATCATACTTTTGAGTTATTGTGTTTTTTTCTCTTTGTTCCTTAATATGAAAACCAGTGTATTTCTTTGCTGTTTACTTAAAAAAAAATGAAAATCTTGCCTGCTCAGTTCTCACACTTTCTAGAGGAAAATCATTGCCTTAATATTTAGCACACTTTTATGTTAAGTATTGTATTCAGCTTCTGATCTCTGTCTCTCTATCTCTCATTACTAAAGAAGGCTTCTTTAGTAATGAGACCCCACCCTAAAATAGGGAGGCGGGTTGGATTTACTTCACTTATGGAGGGACAGGAACGAGGTGAAAACAGATGATTTGTGGTGCACCACAAGGTTCAGTGCTATGACCATTGCTGTTTAATTTGTACATACTCGTATATAATATAGGAAATACCTGAAAGGAAATATTCAGTTGTTTGCTGATGATGGGAAATTAGGTAGAATAATCGTTAAATCAAGGCGATGTGGGGAGCTTACAGGACGATTTAAATAGGCTCTAAGTATGGGCAAAAGTTAATGGGTATCAGTTTAATGTGGAGAAATGTAAAGTTATGCATTTTGGGATACTTAGATTACAAGTAGTGTATCACATTAATGGCACTGTACTCCAGGAAATAGATGAAGCTAGAGATTTAGGAGTGGTGGTAGACAGAGAGCTAAAGTTTAGAGTACACATCACGAATATATTGCTAAGGTAGCCCATAAAATTACTTGGCTATTGAAGAATACCTTATCAAATAGAGATAAGGAAGTTGTCATTTCTCTTGAAAAGGCCTTGATACGCCCACATCTGGATTACTCTGCTCAAGTCGGTTTCTCTGGGGTTTTTTGGTATGAGGAAGCGGTGGAGAAGATTCGAGGCGACTGACCAACTAGGTGAGTGGCGTGTGGAATGTTTCCTATTAGGAAAAATTGAAGGTGTGTGGATTGCAGAAGTTGCTTAATAGGAGAGAAAAAGACGGGATATGATAGAAACATTTCAGTTCCATAAAGGATTTTATAGGTAGATGCAGGGAAAATATTTCAGCACTTGGCTAGAGGGATCAGAACAAGGGAATCATCCCCAGAAGTTGGGTGTGAGGAATATATTTTTTTCTTGGAGAGTAGTGAATGAGTGGAATGGGTTGCGTGAATCAGTTGCGAGTGCTTTTTCTGTTAATGGGTTCAAGGAGAGGTATGATAGATTGTGTGGATAGGTTGGGACTCCCGCGATGAGTCTTCTTGCTCTCGAGGTGCTCGTGTAATAATAATAATAATGATGATGATGATGATTATCCAGTCCATGTTTTGAAGAATGCATATATTATATGTATGAATATATGTATCAATGAATGATCAACATTTTTGCCCAAAGTGGCATTCGAATCCGCAGCCTTTTGTCTGGAGATTGGATACGCTAACCCTTCTGCCGACCAGGCCCGACTTTGATGTTAATTTTGAGTACAAATTTAATTCGTTGAATTGTTCAGGTTGAATAATTTAGTTATTGTGTACTCAATGAATGCTCTGTTTATAGACATAATGCACTAGCCTCATATCTCAGTTGCTTCGGTCGTAAATCAAAAAACAATCACAACAGCATATAAACAGATTTCCCAGTTATGAACTATTCATAATCCACCAACGCCTTTTATTCTCTTATAGGCGAGGCCGTTTTTACCTTATCTAACTTTTGAAGACTGAGTAAATTTCCCACTTTTATATTTATAAAAATAGAAATCAGTTTAATTCCACACTTCTAGAAGTGTGGAGTGTGGAATTGGTAGGTGGTGTTTCTTGTATGTTTTAGAGTTACTTGTTGATGCAAGATGATGGCTGCGTGTTTTGGTTGCTTTCGAGTGTGCTTTAATGGGACTGGTGTTGGTAGCGGTTACGTTCCAATGAAAGAGCAACCAATAGTCGTTTTGGATACTTCTCATATGGGCAAGTAGATTAACGGTTAGAAAGAAGAGAATTATTAAGTATGATATTCATATTCAACGTAGAGCTTACTTCAGTATCACTTGTCATCTTGAAATCTTAGTAAGGTTGGCTGTATTGATAAGTGAAAATTACTTGTTTCAGAATATTGATTTCTTTTATATGTCATGCGTACTTTTTACTTAATAGATTTGCTCCTCTTAGTATGTCTTCTTTTTGTGATAATGATATAGTGGCAGCAGTGTTGAAATGATTCAGAATGTAAATGCTTGCTGTAGTTAAGTAAGTTTGTGCGCGGTTAGTAGTTTCGATGCTGTTGGCACACTCTCCCTCGATGAGTCTTTGAACTCCTTGGAGGTGTCAAATAATAATAATAATATGTTAAATAATAATAATAATATATCAGTGCATAGGTTGTAAACATGTGAAACCCGCTAACATAAGCGTATTTGGTAGTTGAAATGGTAAATGCAAGTGTGCACGATGGTTTCTCCCGTGCATGGTTTGGAACCGACAGCACATTTGTACCGTGGTTAGATTAAGGATAAAACGTGGAGCCTTGTTTTAAAGAGCTGATACGGATTTCCTTAGGCGATTTCACGCTTTTAATAAGAATGCTCTTCAAATACCATACTGTTAATATCTACTTGCTGTCACCATCATCCATGCCACTCTGAGGTTTGAACTCGTATTGGTTGCAGAGGGAGACACTATCCACTCAGCATTGCAACATTATTATTTATTATAATTTTCCTGACCTCCATGGAGACACAAGAAGATTCATTGTGGGAGATCAACACAAAGTGTATCATACTACTCCTTAAACTCATCGACAGTCTGCATGTTCACCACCCTCTCAGGCAATGTATTCCGTGCTCCCACCACTCTCCATGCAAAATACTTCTTACCCTTTTACTCACCACCTCCTTTTGCAACTTCCAGGGATGGCCTATGGTCCTTGTTCCTTTCCTTCATTCTACCATATAAAAAATCTCCTGTGTTAATATAGTAATAACCCTTCAACACAGCTTAAATGTCATTAAGATAAAGATTGAACAGTAATGGTCCCAGGACTAAACCTTTCAGAACTCCAGTTGTAACCTTTCCACTCCTTAATACTGCCCTCCCATACACCACTTTTTGATATCTATCAGAGAGCTAATCACCAATTCAGTCTATTAACCCAATATAGAAACCCATATGATGCAACTTATCCAAAAATGACAGTATATGCATTACACTCCTCTGCTGCTCTTGTTATTGTATTGTAAAAAGTAACAAGATTACTAAAACAAGAGTGCCCTTTAACAACATGGCCTCCAATTCCAATCCAATTCTGTATGTGAGTTCTTACCAGTTTATCCAGAATCTTAACTACAGAAGAAATACAAACAGGCCTATAGTTTGATACTGCTGTTCTACTGTCACCCTTATACAATGGTACTATCTTATCCTTCTTCCACTCTCTGGAAACTGCTTTATTTCAAGACTCATTAAACAGCCATATTAATGATACATTCCTTTAAAATACGTGGTGAAATTTGATCTACTCCCCCCCCCCCTTCTTGTTGATATTTAGCATATTAAGTATTTTTGGAATGCATCTTATGATTCACTTCTAACACATAAAACAGTCATTGTCATTATCCTTCTAGGAATAAAGCATGTAGTACCAGAATGGAACATTGATAAAGTGATCATTAAATAGCTCAACTATGTCATCTGCTTTGGTTACCCAGTTCCTATCTCTAACCAGCAAGGTAATTTGTCAACTATCATTTTTCCTTCTACTCACCACATTGTGAAAAAACTCCTTGCGATTATTCTTGGATTGCAGTGCCAGTCTCCTCTCATAATCTAATTTTTCTTTCATCGCAATACTAATCACTTTCCTAGCCTCAGCCTTATATTCCTCATGCAACTGTTTTCCACCTCTTCTTTTATATGCCTTTATTAATCTCTCTTTCTTTGGCAATTCCCCTTTTATCATATCATCATCATCAAATTCCTGCCATGTACCCTCAAGGGGTGTACAGGCTATGATAGTACTACATGAGAAATTTACATCATTACTAACTTCCTATTTACAATTTTCCTTCAAATCAGTCTGTTACTTGTCAAGACTCCAACATTGTCAGATCTTATATTTCTATTGTCTAAGGCATTTTGTACCATATCAATCCACCTATATCTTGGTCTTCCTCTGGGTCTTTTTTCTGCCAGCCTTGCAGAGAACACCTGTTTTGATAATCTTTCCTTGCCCATTCTGTTTAAGTGACCATAACACCTGAGATTAGTTCTGCTAATGCATTTCTGGATGCTGGCAATGTCAAGTTCTTTCCTAACATCCTCGTTTTTAATATGATATTGCCATTGATGTCATCTGTTCACTGCTGTAATCTTTCTCAGGACTCTCATATCTGTGGTCTCTAGTCTTTGGTCAAGTGTTTTACTTCTGACCCAGCTGTCAGATCCATAAGTTAAAATCAGTTCCGACTAATTTCACTCTTATTCTATATGAATTTATTCAGTTGACTTCCTACCATACCAGCTTTGTTGATGATGTTGTCTATTTCCATATTTAATTTACCATCGCTAAAAATCATGCCTAAGTAGCTGAAATGTTTTACTTGTTCCACAGGTTCTCCACAACACAGTTGACATTTTCAGTGATTCTGCCTATTTTCATTGTCTTTGTCTTTTTATTGCTGACCTTCATACCATATCTATTACAACAGTTATTCAATTTAGTCAGAGAATCTTGCAGACTTGTAGCAGATTTATTTAGAAGTATAACATCATACGCATAAAGCAAAGAGCTGACATTAACATCTCCAATTTTGATATCATGTTGAATACCACTTTCCTTCATAATGTGATCCATATAGATTATTAATAACAGAGGAGATAATGTACATCCTTGTCTCACACCAGATTTGACATTAAACCTGTACTTCCTTCAATTCTAACTGCTGACTTAGTCTTTATTTAAGTTGTAAGTATTGCTTGATATAATGTCCCATTGACACCCTGTATTCCCCTTTTATTCCTTTTTAATTCATTTGACTCCAAAATTGCTTTGTCTTTTTCAACTGAGGTATACAATCTGTCATTGCTGCCAAGAGTTTTTTTTCCTTAAGTATCTTCATGCACTGATCATCAGACTAGATCTCACCCTTAAAATTTGATATTTCGAAACATGTTTCAGAAACCACTAAAGAGTGCCTTTGTGTGTGTGTGTTGTTCCAAACTGGTACAAAAGCAAGAAATTTTTGTTTTTTTTTTGAAATTTTAAGCACGGGTGAACTAGTCTTGTATCATTGTCTAAAACCTGAAGGAAGTCATGCATCCTGACTTTATGTTTTTAACAAAGTTTCAAAGAAATAGCTCTTAAACAATTTATGAAGGGTATGTTAAACTTGCATTTTTGTAACACAAACTAATAATAGCATATGCCAGGGCCTCCAGAAATCCATTTGCCACTGGCAAGTTATTAGAGACTGTGACAAGTTAATTTTCAGTCTAAATTGAATGAATTTTCTAAATTCATTCATAATAAAATAGAAATAAATTTAAATCTGCTAATGCCTTTTTATTCTCCCATACAGAGCAGTCAAAGCTGTTTTAGCCCTATCTAACATTTGAAGACTGAGTGAACAGTTCCGTCTCCACTGGTAGCCAGTCAGAGATAGCTAGCCCAAGAAAATTGCTAATTATGCACAGTATCCAGTGAATTCAGAGGCTGCTGACAAGTGACACCATCTTGAGGGTCCTAATACTATATATTTTTTGTCTGGAATAGTAAGAGTTCTACAGTCGATTTTCTTTAGTTTCCAGGAGGAAAAAACCCACTTGCTCATGTTGGAGATTAACTAACTCAGGAACTGGTTGAAGAAAGGCTTAAAAAAAGTTCCAACTAGAATCAAACTTAGAAAGCTCTTTCTTCAGGTGGTCTAGCACTCTGGATGCACCTGCCACTTCCACCAAGTTATATATATTTTTTATTATGGGTCATCATATGTTCACTGAGCATCCACAGATGCCATATGGTCACTTTGCTGTTCAGTGATATTATTATTACGTGACGCCTCCAACGAGTCCAAAGACTTATCGAGAGAGGGCGCCCACTCTACAACTCTGTCTCCTTAACAATTCACCAATGAACTGCAACTACACCAATGCCATCTGCTGCCCACCACCACCGCTATTTTCACAATCACAAACATCCATGATCACAACGGGATTCGAACCTGCAGCCTTTTGGCTAGAGAGCAGATACGCTAACCAGGCCAGCACATCTCATGCTGCATTGGTTGTTGCACAGAATAATCAGAGCTGCATTCAGGGCTTAGTGAGAGGATCCTGTTTGAGAAGTATATCACAGTCTCTAACAAAAGTCAGCGATATTGTGAATGAGGAACACAGAAGGTATAGGATTAATCTTAGAAGGGAATTTTACGTAGGCAGATGGAATGTTCGGGATCTACAGATGGTTACTCTCGAGATTGTCTGTAAATAGGTGGATAGGTATAAAATTGACAGCCTGGGAATTACAGAAACCAGATGGAATGGAGGAGGTCACTTCAAAAGACAGGATGGTAGGCTAGTTGTTTACTCAGGTGTGACTCAAAGCATCATCGGTTAGCTGTGATGCTGAAGACAGCTCATTATGGATAGCTGTCATAAGTTTATTAAGATTTTTTTTTTTTCTTCCAGAAACTAAAGAAAATTTCGGCATTTGATAGAATAGTGTATGGAAAACTATTGCATAAGTTGGAGCAAATGGGATTGGATATGAACCTAGTGGCATGGATAGTGGAGGGGGGGGGTGTCTGATAGACCTGAGGGTGGTGTATGGTGCAGGGGAATGAGGGTGATTAGTGGAGTGCCCCCAGGGCTCTGCACTAGGGCCACTATCTTTAATGTGTACATTAATGATATAGTAGAAGATTTGAAGAGGAATATTCAGTTGTTTGCCATTGATGCAAAACTAGAGAGGGCAATAGTTAATAAAGGTGATGTAGATATCTTATAGAATGATATAAATAAATTAGCAGTGTGGGCAAAGGACAATGATTGTCAATTGAATGTTGTAAAATGTAAAGCAATACACTTTGTATCATATTGATGGTACTAATTTATGGGAAATTGATAAGGGTAGGAATCTGGAGGTGATGGTGAATAGAGATTTGAAATTTAGAGGACATATTGCAAGAGTAGGCAAAAAAGCTCAGATAATTACTTGGATGCTGAAGAATGCATTGACAATTAATGATATGGAGGTTATTATCCCTCGTTATAAGGTTAATAAACCTTCATATCTTTAATTGTCAATGCATTCTTCAGCATCCAAGTAATCCTCTCAGCTTTTTTGCCTACTCTTGCAATATGTCCTCTAAATTTCAAATCAATCAAAGATACCAAGAAATTATATACCTGGCTTAATCCTTTATCCAAGTGTAAGCAAACAAAGTTTGTGCCTGAAGTATTTTCAGGACTGGGGCAACTCGTATATGAGTTGCCCCAGTCCTGATAGTCCAGTTGGATAAAGGATTAAGCCAAGTATATAATTTCTTGGTATCTTTGATTTATAGTGTGGCCAAATGGAAAAACTTCCAACAGCTATCTCTAATCCAGAATATTTTAATAAGGTGAGACACCTTTTGGCTACTCGTATATGAAACTATGACTTCTGCATTACTTAAACCTTAGTATCACTTCTGGGTCTGGCTCCCACTGATGAGAACTCAATAAAGGTCGAAATACCTTTTTTTAACCGGTCTGGGTAGTGACCCTTCCCATAATGCACAGCATTATACATGTCTGCAAGGATATTTTTTGCATTCTGGAATACTAAGGTAAGTGATATGAAGTCATTAGCCTCTATGTACGAGTTGCCCAAGTCCTGAAAATACTTCAGGTGCAAATTGATACAAAAGGCAGTACTATTTATTTCTTATCCTCAGTTCTTAACTTAAACCTACTGGTATCTTATTTTTTTAAAGAATTAGGCATTTGCCTGTTCTGGCTTAACTGGTATTTCCATCTTGCCTCTGGTCTTCCCCTCTCTCTTTCTCTTTCCCTTTGGTCTATATCTGTCCACTTCTTTCAGTAGCTGATATCTTTCCATCCTAAACAGATGTTCTTTCCATTTCTCTCTCTCTGTATTCCTTTATCTTTTCATTTACATTATAAATATCTAGTTCTTTTCTGATGTCTTCATTTCCTATATGGTCCAATTTTGTGCATCCTTTTATTGTGCTTAAGAATCTCATCTCTGTAGTAGCTTGTATTTTACTTTCATCTTTCTTTTTAACAGTATATGTCCATCAACCATTTAATAGTGGGAGTGGCCTTTACTTTGTAAAATTTTATTCGAGTTTCTCATCTTTTTTTATTTAGTGTCCTCTTAATTGTTCCACAGATTTTCTTCTTCATTAAATCTTCGTTATTTTCTATAACTATTTTTGATCTTCACATTACATGTGGCTTCTTTTAAAATTTCCGAGATTCCTAATCAGTTACCTTTATCTTTACTTGGTCGTTTTCAGTTGTTTCAGTCGTAGGAATTTTCCAGTTCAGGTGTCAAGAGTTACAGAAATTTTTTACTTGGTAAGGTAACCAGCCTTATGCAAAATCCCCATCCTGGAAGACCAGAATCTCTCTCTTAATATGGCCCCGACCTCTCAACCTTTCCAGCTAGGAAGGCACTACTAGTAGCTTAGCTACCCCTGGCATAGTCTTGAGGTCATTTGTGCATACAAGCCTCCCTTCTACATCAAGGTGGAGATACCATTAAGGAGGCAAACTCCTATTGGTGTTTGTTTGTTAGTTAATCATCCAAGAATTCTTAAACATCTTTTGCCTTACTGGCAACTCATCACCATTCTTAGAAATATCAAGAGATAACAATTAAAAAAAAATTAATTTTACAAGATCAATTTTAATTTGTTTCACTGTCAACTGTAAATTTATTTTTTATTTTATGTTGCTCCCACCAACAAAAGGTTATTTGCACACCTGTAGTACATATTATCTTGTGGGTTGGCTAAATATTTTCTTTTTTATCAATTATATATTTTGCATTTTTAATTTAATTCTTACATAGTCTGGAAACCGTACTCTAGAGACCAGACATGGAACTTTTTCAAGTCACTTCAGGTTTCCAATAAGCAGGGTGGTGGCCTTACACCTGGCAGGGAAATACATTTGCCACTTAAAGCTAGTCACAAACGTCCATGTCCGTGGTAGAATTCAACCTGCAGCCTGTTGGTTGGAGAGTGGGTATGCTTACCACTGAACCAACCAGTCCAACTCCTATACTCCTTTAACCTTTAAGAGGAGTGCAGTTGTAATATAGTATTGTAATAAGCTTATTTTAACAGTTCTCAACGTGAATTTGATTAGTTGATTATATACTTGAACAATTTACATAATAAAAAGCCTTTCTAATGCTGTTAAAATATACAATTATCTTGCAAAGATGACTTGGAGACCAATCATGTTACTGATGCATTTAAAAGTGAGTTGAGTTCCACAGCTCCGTGTCAGCTACTTTCTTGATGTTTTCAGTGAATATCTCTCATTTTCTCTTTCTCAATGAATTATTTTTGATGGATAAGTTATATGAATTCACACTTTATTATGAATAATAAATGAAAGCAAACTTTCATTTATTAAACAAATTGTAAAATGGTGTGAAACTGAAGGCAAATGTAAGGGTCCAAAAGTATTGAAAACACTAGAGAGAAGAGTTCTGTTGTGCCCTCGGTTAAACAGTAATCCAGTAAGACTTGCTTTTCAAGACAAATAACTCAAGAAATTTTAGTGGTTGCACTATGAAGAAGTAGTTGCATTTTGTAATGTATGTAAAAACATCCTGGGGCTGCTTGGCAAAGAAAGATGGATTCTAAAATGTTTGACCACCATAAATGCCCTTTTTAATACAGCTGCTTACATAGCTACCAAATTCAGTAAACCCATTAACTGAGTTCAAAAACTTGATAGATAGCCATGCTAAATGTGCTTGTGGATGCAGGTCCAGTCCATGTAACCAGGCACCAAAATGACATGACATGTAAAGGATTTATCAGTTATTGCTGATGTCATTACATGAGTCAGTCAGTTACTTAGTCAGTTAACAAACCTTACTTAAGGAAATCGGAGATTCCTTAGAATGAGTCTTCTTCTAGATGCTTCTATAGATGTTTCAAATGAAGAGACTGGCCACATTGAAAACTCTCCCTAAGAGTTCTTTTAGCCTCATTCGCTAACTGCCACACATACTGAACTTCTGCTATCCTTACCAAGTGAGTCACTTTCCATGTGTGCTGTTTGTACTACTGATGTAAATCTAAATATACTACTATATATTTATTTTCATGCATACTTATTGTCAACAAATTTGATGAACGCATGCTGTGTGTTCAAAGATGTGGGTAAGTATTTAAATATCAGGGTCTTTTTGAAAGAACAATGAATAATAAGGACAGTTTCCCTTTTCTCTCAAAATATTTTGAAATTGTAGCCGTTATATCAGCAACTACTTCCTTATGAATGAAGTTTTCTTCAGACAGAAAGTAGTAATAAGAGAAATTGGAATCATCACTGAATCCATCCTCTATCTTTCTAAAGTTTGAGATGGATGTTATGTATACAGGTATCCCTCGATTAACGTAGTTAATTAATCCCTCAATGTTACCACGTATATCAAAATAGCGTTACTCAAATCTAATAATCAATGGTAAAAATTACAATTCGTCCATGATCGATTACTGTGTTAATAATTCGTTTTATATGGTACTCTTTTAGGAAAGATAAAAAATGAATGCAAAGTAAATGTTTAATAAATGCTTATACCTACATTATTTACTGCAATTTTTTTTATCAAAAGAAGTTATCAAGAGTCGTTTGAGCAGTTTTAGTTTTTTTTTTCTTATCGGCATAAATTCTACGATAACAAGCAAAATGACTCTCCATGCTTTGGCACAAACAAGCAATAAAATATAAAGGAAAAAACACTGCAAATATAATACATGATGGTACAAATTAAGTGGATATTGAATCCAACATTATTTCAAAGCCGAATATAGAAACTACAAGAGTTTCATGCTGAATATATATATATATATATATATAGATATATATATATTTTTTTTTTTTTTTTTTTTTTTTTTTTTTTTTTTTTAACTTGTTAAAATAAACATTACACGATAGGCAACAATGACTATTTACATATTATAAGTATATATTTACAGAGAAAGAAAAAAACATTTTCCTTTCGGGTGTACAATAGAGATATAAATGAATATTCAAAATTAACAGTTCAGTTTCATTCTGAGTTATCATTCAGATGGAGCACATTGTCGTCGTCAATCCAGAATAGGATACCAGTTGGATTCCACTCCTCTAGGAATTTCGCGACAGTTCTTGTTTCTTTGAAGTGCTCAAGTTCCAATAGAAGCCTGCTTTTTAGTTTCCGACGGAGGATGTGCATGAGGGTTTGTGCAGCTTCAGTGATCGATGGGTGCTGGTTACTTCTTGTCTGTTTTAGGTAAAAGCTGTAGATGACGGCCTTAGCGCAGATGAAGATGAAATTGCATGTTCTGTGTCTGTTTTCTTCTGTGTGGACTAAATTCCAGTAGTCTTCTTGGCTGTGTGTGTAGTTACAGGTGCTAGAGGCGGTATTCAGGGCATAGGTGATTATCACTTTGTTTGCAGGGCAGGTCAGATATGTGTGTTCCGGGGTGCCTGAAACGTCACAGAATGGACACAGATCCGTTTCTCTTAGCTTAAATTTGTAGAGCTTTGAAGGAGTTGGTAAGATGTTATGCCATAATCTCCACTGTATTTCGGAATCTGGTTTGGCACATTTTGATTTATATGGCAGATCCCACTGAAAACTGTGTGGTATATGCAGCCTTGTAGATGAGAGTGTTAAGGCTGAATATAAGAATGGTGAGGATGGGGACACTGACATGAGGAAGTGGTATATTTTCTTGTAGTTGGAGGGATGAATTGGAAGTGAGGCTTCAGATTGTACAAGATGAAATATTGGCCCCGAGCAGTTTCTAGAAGGAATACGGATTTCCTGAGGTGTAGCGATATCTGGATAGGCTTTTATAATGGAGGCTTGCAACTGTTGATATTGTTTTTCAGTTTTTGGGTTATTCATTGGTAGGCTTGTGAATGCTTTCCACTTTAGGGTGTGGGTTAGGAGGTCTCCTATGACTCTTATTCCTGCCCAGTTCCATGTAGGGAAAAGAAAAGGCTGGCCAGTTGTGAGACTTGTGATGTTTTTGTTTGAAAATAGTGGTTCTGTAAGTACAGCTGACTCTGTTGATCCTGTGAGTGTGTGATGGAGTCCTGTGTTTTTCCATCGCTGTAGAGCATCTTTGTAAAAGGTAGGTAGTTTAGGAGGAGATGGTGCAGGACTGGCCATTCGGAGGATTGTGGAAAGTGTAAGTCCTCTGGTGGATGCTTTCGTGATGTAATCGAAGGTGGTTACATAAGTGTGATTGCATTGAAGTGTCTTTAGGAGGAGGATTATCCTGAAGGATCGAATCTTGTTTTCAAGGGAAATCAGGCCTTGACCTCCCTTGCTGAGTGGCTTGCAGAGTTGAGGGTGTGTTGTCCAGTTAGTTTTGTTCCAGAGGAAACGTTTGATTTCCTTTTGAATGTGGTGGAGAAATTCTTCAGGAGGTGTGAGTACTTTGAGGGTATGCCATAAGACACTAGCAGCCATCTGGTTAACTATTGGTACTCTTCCTCTAAGTGAAGACATGGAACGAACGCTGTTCCATTTACCTAGCACCTGTTTAAAACGATTGTGCAGCTGCGTCCAGTTCAGTGTGTTATATATTTTGGTGTTGCCAAGGTGCACACCTAAGTATCTTTGTCCTTCGCTTGACCAGGTACATTCGATCGGAGAATCATTTCTAGACTTCCATCTGCCTGACCACAAGCCTGTGGTTTTGGCAGAATTTAATTTGGCCCCTGAGGCTTGTGCATATAGTCTGTGTGCTTCCTCGGTTACTGTCATTTCTTCTTCATTTCGTACTATTACAGTGACGTCATCGGCATATGCTGATAAGGTAATTTTTTGATGTGGTTCTATTATTCTGGTTCGTTTGCAGATGATGGTGTTGTGTATTCTTTTTAAGAAGGGTTCTATGGCCAGTGTGTATAATTGACCAGAGAGGGGACATCCTTGCTTGATCCCTCGAGAGTATGACAAACTGCGAGTGAGCCTGTTGTTGATTTTTAAACAGAAGTGTGCATCTCTGTAAAGCAATTGCACTGTTTCAATGATGAGAGGACCATAGCCAAATGCCTTTAGAACTTCATAAAGGTATTCGTGCTCTACCCTGTCAAAAGCCTTCTCCTGATCAAGGCTGACGAGTGCTAGGTCTTCATGTTGGCTATTTGCGATGTGGATGAGGTCTCTTATTAAATGGAGGTTATCATGTATTGATCTTCCTGGGACAGAGTACGTTTGATGTTGGCCAATAACTTCAGGCAGTGTTGGCTTTATTCAGTTTGCTATAACTTTGGAAATTATTTTGCAATCGGTATTAATTAGGGAGAGTGGACGCCAGTTTCGGATATCCGTGTGGTCTCCCTTCTTTGGTATCAATCGTGCTACTGAGGTCGTGACGGATTGTGGGAGGCCATTGATGTAGGCTTCTTGCAGTGTTTCGAGGAGAAGTGGTCCGAGTTGATTCCAGAAGGCTTGGAAAAACTCTGACGTGAGACCATCAAGGCCAGGAGATTTGTTCTTTGGCAAGGATGTGCATGCGGTTTTCAGTTCATGTAGAGTGATTTTCTTTTCTAAGTGGTTCCGATCTGTTGCAGAGATTTTTTTTGTTTCTTTCAGTATTTCGTGAATGGCATGATGGGATGTTCCTGCAGTGCTGTATGCATTCTTGTAGTATTGTAGGATTTCAGAGGTGATTTTTCTTGGATCTTCTGTGATGCTGTCATCTTGAAGTCTGATAGCAGAGATGGAGTTTGCTGCCTGGCATTTTTTTTCCAAAGAGAAAAAATATTTTGTGGGGGCATCTGAAAGATTTATTTGTGTATGCCGCGATCTAAGTAGGGCACCTTTTGCCGATAATTCTGCCTATCTTTGCATGGCTTGCAAGGCAGAATGATGTTCACGGCTTTCTTCTGGGAGATACTTGAGCTGTTCTTCAAGTTGTCTGATTCTAATGTTCTTCTGTTGATTTTTCTGGTGACTGTAGATCTGCGTAAAGGATTTTATTCGTGATTTTAGGTGGGGCCACCATGTTTTCATTGGTTCTGTATCCACTTTCGAGTGAGTGAGGTTGGTTATTAAAGCCTGAGTGTTTATTATATAATCTGGATCTTTCAGGAGAGTATTGTTGAAGATCCAGTAGGCACTTCCTGATTTGGATGCTTCCAAGGATAATGAAAGTTGCAGCTTGACGAAACAATGATCTGAAATGTAGGAAGGGATGTGTGAGATGTTTCTGACTAGAGGCAAGGTATGTTTGGAAATGTAGTATCTGTCCAGTCGTGCTTGGTAGAGTGGCCTATTTGTCGCTGTGATTGCTGACCTCCATGTGTAGGATTTCTTATCAGGATGTTGATGCCGGAAGACGTCGATGAGTTCATTATCGTTTACCAATGTTTGAAGTTTGTTTATTAATTGGCTACGATGTTCAGCACACTGAAGTCTGTCTTTTTCTTGGTCAAGAGTGCAATTAAAGTCTCCCGCTATTATAACATGTTCTTGGTCTATACTAGACAGATGGTTTTGAACGAAATCCAGGATTTGTGATGCCAGAGCATCCTGCTGTGGTATGTAGATGTTGAACACATGCAGGGTATTATGGTTGGGTGCTATTATGTGAGCATACAAGGCATATCCTGGTATATCAGCAATCACTTTTAGTTTGTAGGGAGATCTATGATGTACACCTAAGCTAACTCCTGCTCCATGATGTTGTTGGGTTGCAGAGTGCTGTAAGTCATAAGGCCACTCTGCCCATCTTCTGGATAAATTGGATGAGGAGTTGATGTTTGTTTCTTGCATTAGTATTAGGTCTATATGATATTTTTGTACCTGGTCAAAGACTATTCTGTTGCGTAGAGCAGAGGCACATCCTCTTGCATTGAGAGAGAAAAGGCTTATAGACATTATGATTTATGAAAGTTTGATTGTAAGTTTAATCTAATATTGGTCCTGGTACTGTGTTTGTAGACCATTAATTAGGTAGTAGATTCGCTTACTCCTGTTAACCTCTGCTCTGCTCTTTTTACATTTCAGTTTCGAGTGTAGGTCCTGAAGTTGAGATATTAGTTCTGGGATTCTTGTGGTGTATTTAAGGGCTATAGTTAGTTTGTGAGGAGAACCTCGCACTTTCTGTATGAAGGATGACAGCTGCTTCATGGTTAGGGTACCCTCAGTGTGAGGAAGTTCGCCCTCAGCTTCCTCTTCTTCTAGGTCGTCATGTGGAAATACAGTTTCCTCATCGTCTGGGAACTCTGTTTCTCCTTGGCTGGCTGCAGGTGAAGAAAGGCCATTTTGAGTAGTTTCTTCTATAGGGTGAGGTTTTGAATTAGTGGGAGGCTGAGTTAGTGATTCTGGTTGCTGGGTCTGGGGATTGCTTTTAATTAGTTCGTCCTTGTCATCTCTGTTGGGAGGATCCGTGTTTTCGTGTTGTGAGACTTCGTTTTCTGAGCCTTGGATCTCATTACTTGGCAGGCGTTCAAGAGCGACGTGAGCGTTGTCTTTTTCAGTTCGGGATTTTCTTTCCTCTGAAGTTTGTAATGAGGAGAGGATTTTTGGTTTACTTTTTCCTATGCTTTGATTTTCTTCATGTGCGATGTTATTCTGTTCAACTGGTTTACTATTCTGGGCTGGGATGTTTGTTGATGAACTGTTGGTAATATAGGGGCATTGTTTCCTAATGTGACCATCTTCATGACAGAAGAAGCACTGTGATGAGGAAGATAAGTAGAAAGTATAGGTTATTCCGTTTATGTCCGTGTTGATTAATTTTGGGAGGTCGTGCAGTGCGTCGTTGTTTGGAAAATGCATTAATGCCTGCCTTCGAAAGCTTTTGACATGGGCAAATTCGGGCTTCTTCGTGGCTGCTGACAATGTGCGTATTTTTCCTGTGACCGAACCGTATCTTGATAACATGGATCTGATGAGTTGATGAGGAATTTCAGGGGGAACATTTGATACTGTTACTTTTGTTGGGGCCAGTGCTATTGGGGCTGCTTCGAAGTGATAATCGCCAATATCGACTCCTTTTTGCAGTACTGTTTGTGCCCATGAGATATGGCTAAAATATACCTGCACAGTTCCAGCTACGCGGGAAGCGTCAGTAATGTTTTTTGCGGGCACAATTTTGGCGATCGCCGTCAGATAATCTTCTAATGGGATGTTTTCTTTGGTGGCGAAAATAACAATCCCATTTTCTCGGGAAATGACGTTCGTAACAGAGGTAGTTATTTTTGCGTTAATCGGTTTATTGCTGGCTGATGAGGCGTTCGTGTGTGAGATCAGTGTTTTGGGGGACGATAGGATATTTCCATTAGATACAACATTAGCATAAGATTTTGAATTGACTGACCTGTTTTCTGTGTACATAGCTCCGGTGACCTTTGCTCTTCCTTCCGGGTCCAAAGTCGTAGGGGGTCTTTGAATTGCTAAATCCTTGGTAGAACATGAATGTGCCGTTGCCATGGCGGTTAATCCTTCGCCGGCTATAGCCTCAGGTGAGGGGTGCAGGTGTCCGGGAAGGAATTATGGCGTCCAAATTGAAGATATATACGAACTCGTACAGCAGTAGAAGAAAACTGTCATAAATCACTTATCACTACACTTACGCGTACACGACTAGTATGAGTAGATAGCTCTCGGCTTGGAGAATATACCTATATAAAAAAATATGTCCTTCCTTACGTATAAAAGGTGGGGGAAGGCAGGAGCGGTATGAACGCACGTGCAACACCTTGGCCACCTAGCAGATAGATAGATAGATAAATTTTTTATTTTTTTTATTTTTTTTATTTAACTTGTTAAAATAAACATTACACGATAGGCAACAATGACTATTTACATATTATAAGTATATATTTACAGAGAAAGAAAAACATTTTCCTTTCGGGTGTACAATAGAGATATAAATGAATATTCAAAATTAACAGTTCAGTTTCAGTCTGAGTTATCATTCAGATGAAGCACATTGTCGTCGTCAATCCAGAAGAGGGTGCCAGTTGGATTCCACTCCTCTAGGAATTTCGCGACAGTTCTTGTTTCTTTGAAGTGCTCAAGTTCCAATAGAAGCCTGCTTTTTAGTTTCTGACGGAGGATGTGCATGAGGGTTTGTGCAGTTTCAGTGATGGATGGGTGCTGGTTACTTCTTGTCTGTTTTAGGTAAAAGCTGTAGATGACGGCCTTAGCGCAGATGAAGATGAAATTGCATGTTCTGTGTCTGTTTTCTTCTGTGTGGACTAAATTCCAGTAGTCTTCTTGGCTGTGTGTGTAGTTACAGGTGCTAGAGGCGGTATTCAGGGCATAGGTGATTATCACTTTGTTTGCAGGGCAGGTCAGATATGTGTGTTCCAAGGTGCCTGAAACGTCACAGAATGGACACAGATCCGTTTCTCTTAGCTTAAATTTGTAGAGCTTTGAAGGAGTTGGCAAGATGTTATGCCATAGTCTCCACTGTATTTCGGAATCTGGTTTGGCACATTTTGATTTATATGGCAGATCCCACTGAAAACTGTGTGGTATATGCAGCCTTGTAGATGAGAGTGTTAAGGCTGAATATAAGAATGGTGTGGATGGGGACACTGACATGAGGAAGTGGTATATTTTCTTGTAGTTGGAGGGATGAATTGGAAGTGAGGCTTCAGATTGTACAAGATGAAATATTGGCCCCGAGCAGTTTCTAGAAGGAATACCGATTTCCTGAGGTGTAGCACCTAGATAGATAGATAGATAGATATTTTTTTTTTTTTTTTTTTTTTTTATTTAACTTGTTAAAATTTTTTTAGATAGATAGATAGATATTTTTTATTTTTTTTTATTTTTTATTTTATTTAACTTGTTAAAATAAACATTACACGATAGGCAACAATGACTATTTACATATTATAAGTATATATTTACAGAGAAAGAAAAAAAACATTTTCCTTTCGGGTGTACAATAGAGACATAAATGAATATTCAAAAATTTAACAGTTCAGTTTCAGTCTGAGTTATCATTCAGATGAAGCACATTGTCGTCGTCAATCCAGAAGAGGGTACCAGCTGGATTCCACTCCTCTAGGAATTTCGCGACAGTTCTTGTTTCTTTGAAGTGCTCAAGTTCCAATAGAAGCCTGCTTTTTAATTTCCGACGGAGGATGTGCATGAGGGTTTGTGCAGTTTCAGTGATGGATGGGTGCTGGTTACTTCTTGTCTGTTTTAGGTAAAAGCTGTAGATGACGGCCTTAGCGCAGATGAAGATGACATTGCATGTTCTGTGTCTGTTTTCTTCTGTGTGGACTAAATTCCAGTAGTCTTCTTGGCTGTGTGTGTAGTTACAGGTGCTAGAGGCGGTATTCAGGGCATAGGTGATTATCACTTTGTTTGCAGGGCAGGTCAGATATGTGTGTTTCATGGTGCCTGAAACGTCACAGAATGGACACAGATCCGTTTCTCTTAGCTTAAATTTGTAGAGCTTTGAAGGAGTTGGCAAGATGTTATGCCATAGTCTCCACTGTATTTCGGAATCTGGTTTGGCACATTTTGATTTATATGGCAGATCCCACCGAAAACTGTGTGGTATATGCAGCCTTGTAGATGAGAGTGTTAAGGCTGAATATAAGAATGGTGAGGATGGGGACACTGACATGAGGAAGTGGTATATTTTCTTGTAGTTGGAGGGATGAATTGGAAGTGAGGCTTCAGATTGTACAAGATGAAATATTGGCCCCGAGCAGTTTCTAGAAGGAATACGGATTTCCTGAGGTGTAGCACCTAGATAGATAGATAGATAGATAGATTTTTTTTTTTATTTTTTTTTTTTTTTTTTATTTAACTTGTTAAAATTTTTTTAGATAGATAGATAGATAGAAAGAAAGAAAGAAACTAAAAGTTTTGGTGGATGCAAGCATAAGCAACCTTATGGGCAACTCGTAGTAAGGATGGGGTAAGCTCCAGATCACTTTCCTTAGTATTTTCCATAATGTAAAGCACATCTCCTAGAGGACATGTATGATAAATAAGCCTTTGGCTCTCTATTTCAGTAATACATGATGGTTTAATTATTTTCAGTTACAATCTAGAAATTATTGAACAAAGAATTAAAAAAAAACAACTAAATCATACTATACTGACATCGGAGGTCGTGGTATCTCTCAGATACAATTTACTGTCAAATATCACAAACCTTTACATAACATGTGTTAAACCAAACTGACAGCAAAAAACAGTGCAGAATATCACTCGTAACATACGAATGCACAGCTACTCATGACCTCCAAGCTATACACTGAATTGTGTAAGAATATTTATATTAAACATTTTGCATGTATCTGTCAGATCAGCTGCGAGCTTCGCAGGGTTAAAGGTGCGTTAATCAAAACTCTTGCCGTGTACATCAAGTGATTGCTGCAACTAATTTCTCTGCGATAATCAAATCCTTGCTATACAAGGGATACCTGTATTTGCTTTTGAATAACTCCAGGCACTTGATGGAGTATATCACTTGTAATATTACTGTGGTAAGCAAGTCTATACAGTTTGGTTTCTTAAACATTGTTTCTGTTTGTTAGCTTACCCATAATAAAGGAATAAAGAAATCGAAAGTGGAAAAAATCAAAAGAATGAACGATAGCGAAAGTTGGACGCATGTTGGACAGAAAGTACGGAAGCACAGAAGGATGAATGAGAGTGAAAGTGAGAAGAGGGTGTTGAGAGTTGGAAAGATTGAATGATAGAGAGAATGTGACGCGAGATTTGGGAATTGAATTGAATTGGATGAGGAAAGAGATGAAATGGATGCAGAATGAAATTAAGTAAATTCGGGTAAAAACTATTAAAACTAATCATGATGGCATGAAAGAGTTAACGAAAGATGAGCGAGTGGCGTTATATGGAAACTCCATTATTAAAGGTGTGCTGGATGATAGGATGCACAAGGTATGTTTTCCAGGCAGTAAAACAAGTAGAGTGATTGAGGCATTGGATATGAGGAGGGAGCGAGCAAAGGAGTTGATGGTTTTAATCGGCATGAATGATTTGACAGAGGCAAAGAGCAAGTCAGAATGGATATCAGTTTCTGTTCACCCAGGAGGTTGCTTAGAAGGATAAAAGAGAATAGTGTGATAGAAGGGTAGTCAATGTGTTGCCTAGGTATGACTGGTGAGAGGAGGCAGAGAGCAAGGATTTTATGAATGGTATGCTGGCTGAAATGTGTGAGGAGACAAGAGTACAGTTTGTTAATGTGTGGAATGAGTTTGAAGGAAGAAGTGAACTGTATGAGAGCAAGGGACTGCATTTGAGTGGTTATGGTGTGAGTCACTTGGAGAGACTGCTGCTGGAAGGTAGAGAAGTGAGTATAGCGAGAGAGAATGAATCAGATCAAGCAGGAAGTGATGTGGAAGAGCAGGAGAGTAAGACAGGAGAGATTGAAGAGGTGGTTAGGTTATGAATGAGGAAGTGAGTGGTATGAGTATAGAAAATGAGAGAATGGGTGTGCCAGCGGAGCAAGGAAACGGGGACAGGGGTACACAGCTTGAGAAAGGTGGATGCTCCGAGGGGAGGTGAGAGCATGTGTAGACAGGAAAGAAATCGGATGACCTGGGATCAAGAGGGAAACAGTTGGAATTGAAAAGGGTTTTAAAATGAATAAGCCGAAAGGGAAATGGCCCCAGTCGAACATGGAGAGATCACATTGAGTGAGTGGTATCCATGGAACTAGTTGTAGATCCAGAAATGAGCTGTTGTGTTTGTATACAAATGCTAGAAGTATAAGAAACAAGGTAGATGAAATAGTTGCATTAATTGTTTCTGTTCACCCAAAGATTGTTGGAATAAGTAAGACATGGTTGGAAGAGGATGACATCCTGACAAGAATAGAGATGGAAGGGTGTGATGTGTTTCATGAGGATAGAAGGGGTAAAAAGGGAGGGGGAGTGCTATTGATGATAGAGAAAGAGTTATGTCCATACAAAGTAGAAATGCAAGAGGGAAATGGTGCCAGTGGTTTTGAGGCAGTATGGTGTGAGATAGAGGTGAATGGAATCAAATACTTGGTTGGATGTTGTTATAGACCAGTTAATGTGGATGGTGGTGATAATGAAATGTATAATCAAATTAACCCAGCAAATAAGAAAAGGGTGATCATTATGGGCGATTTTAATTATGGCAATATAGACTGGAGTGATGAGATAGCAACTGGAAGTAAAGAAAATGAGTTTCTTGAGTTTTTGAGGGATAACAACCTCAGACAGTATGTAACAGGGCACGTGAGGATTGAGGGTCTTGGATTTGGTCATCTCATCAGAGGATGTAATTATAAATGAAGTGTCAAATCATCCACCAATTGGTGAGAGTGACCATGAAGTGATTACCTGGGTGGTTGCCAGCAGTGTGAGGACCTCTGTGAGAAAAGGGTATATGTGGAATTACAAGGGCGGGGGGTTATTAAGAAGAGCTCAGGAGACAGCTTGTGGATGTAGCATGGAATGAGGAGTTAGCTGGAAAAGAGATCAATGCAGTTTGGGGGAATTTCGAAAACTATCTAGTAGATGCAGTGTCTAAGTGTATTCCAAGGGTGAGAAGGTTAAATAAGGTGGGTGTGAGATGGATGAATAAAGAGATTAAGCATGTGATACAGGGAAAGAGGGCATTGTGGAGGCAGCATAAGAGAAGTGGAAATAACTGATTCCATGAGGTCTACAAAGACCAGGCAAGGAGGGTGACTTGGTTGGTGAGGTAGCTAAAGAGAGATATGAACAGCAGTTAGCTAATGAAGCCAAAAAGAATCCTAAGGAGTTTTTTCGATATGTAGCCAGCAAAAGAAAGAATAATTATGGAAGGATGACATTGATAGGAGAAAAATGGTATAAAGACAGCTGTTGCAGAATGTGTGGTGGAGATACTTAATGAGCAATTCATAAAGGTCTTTCAGGTCTTTTGAATGTGACTTCATGGAGAAATTGAGAGCAGTAGATGATGGGGAGGAGAGACTGAATGTAAGTGAGCAAGAGGTGTATAGGGAGTTGAGTAAACTCCCCATACACCTCTTGTGTTAATAAATGTTAATAAAGCTGTGGGACTTGAGATAATATATCATCACATATTCTGAAGGAATGTGCCAGGGAGTTTACACCTGTCTTGACATATTTTTTTAATATGAGTCTTGCACTCGGTCAGGTCCCTAAGGAGGGCAAGATTGTGCCACTTCATAAAGGAGGTGATCGAACTCAAGCATCAAACTATATTCCAATCTGTGTGTCAGGTGTTGTGGTTAAGTTGTTGGAGAAGCTTGTGAGAACACTAGGATCCAGAGTTGGGTTGACAACAATGGTATTATCTTTGATGGACAGCATGGATTTGCTAAAGGGAGGTCATGTTTTAGTAATCTACTTACTTATTACAATAAAGTAACTGCATCCTTGGACAGAAGAGAAGGATGCACAGTAATATACTTAGATTTTGCAAAGGCTTTTGATAGAGTATCTCATGATAAATTGATAGTCAAACTAGAGCAGATGGGGTTGGATATTAGATTAGTGCATTGGATTGTAGACTGGCTATCTGATAGGTATCAACAAGTTGTGTATGGGGGAGCGATATCCAGGAAAAGGAAAGTCGTTAGTGGAGTGCCTCAGGGATCTGTTTTCGGGCCATTACTGTTTAACTTGTATATTAACGAAGATTTGGATGGAGATATTCAGTTGTTTGCAGATGATGCAAAGTTGGGATGAACCCTGACGAGTAGGGAAGATGTTGTGGCCTTACAAGAAGACTTGACTAAATTGAGTGCTTGGGCACGGAAATGGGGATGTGAGTTAAATGTTGCAAAATGTAAGGTTTTAAAATTTGGAAAACAAAGATGGGATGCAGAATTTATGCTTGGTGAGGATATATTGTTGGAGGTGGAAGAAATAAGAGATCTGGGAGTGATAGTGGATAAGGATCTGAAATTTAGGGGACACATAGCCAAAATTGTGAAGACAACACAAAGGCTTCTGGGAATGATGCAGAGGACACTGACGTGTAGAAGTAGGGAGATTCTTGTTCTGTTGTATAAGGCTTTGATTAGGCTACACATGGACTATTGCGCCCAGATTTGGTCACCTGGTTTTCAGAAGGATGAAGAGATGTTGGAAAGGGTCCAAAGGCGATTGACTAAGGTAGTTTCTGAACTCTGCAATGTCGAGTATCAGGAAAGATTGAGAAGATGTAATTTGCAGAGTCTGGTGGACAGGAAGAAGAGGGGAGATATGATAGACCTACAACTTTAAGGGGTTGTTATAGGATCAATGCTGGAGCACTTCTACAGAAAATAGTGGGAGATCGGGGGAAGAACCAGAGGTCATCCCTGGAAACTATATAAAGAGGGTGTGAGTAGGAGAGTGAGAGGCAGGTTTTTTCATGCAGAGTTGTAAATGATTGGAATGCCTTGCCTGAGAGTGTGGTGTCTGCAATGAGCTGTGGGTTTGATAAAAGGACCTCCCAGATGACTCCATGAGGTCTTGGGGTAATAATAATACTAATGTACTGTTGAGTGTATAACCTTTTATGTTATACACCTTTTTAACATAAAAGTTTTAGTAGAATTAGCCATTGAGCATATACAGTGATTTTTTTTTTAAAGTGATAGATATTAGATAAGTGCACTCCCTTTATTGATTTTATATATATATAGTCAGTGAGGGGGGGGTCAGCTATATATAAAACCAAGTATATAATTTCTTGTTATCTTTAATATATGTTTATGTGGGTATATATAGCAGCTGCGTTGGACTGAGCTTTTTTTACTTAATTCCAGAAACTGCTCTAGAGATCAGAAATGGAACTCTTTCAAGCAACTTTGTGCCTCTAAATATGCAAGGTCATGCTCTCAAACACCAACAAAATTCATCTTCCACCTAAAGACATTGACCAATATGTTTATGCTAGTATTTGAAACCATTTTGATTAGAGAATGGCATGCTGTCCATTTGGCCAGCAGACAGTGTAACATTTATATTAAATTTTGTTTTAAAATTGGCAGAATGGTTAAAATTGACTTTTTTTTTTTTTGAAAATAGCAGATGCTGCTGACATATGCCACTCTTTCAGTAGTTTCATTAAAAGGAAAGAAAATTAGATGATTTTTTGCTCTGCACCACAACTGCTATGCCATAGTTAAAAAATGCCACAGCTGTGGTGAGAATTGTGCATTGTTATTTGATATGACTGATATTGGATAGCAGAAGAGTGTTGAATATCCATTGGTGTGAGTGAACTCAATTTTTACCTATTCGAATGTGAATATTTTAGCTAAGTTTTTACTGCAACTTCTTGCTAACAGAGAAGCAATGTGAAAATTGTTTGATGGCGTGTCGATATGTTAGAACTTGCGTTTAACAATAATAAAAACCTTTAAAAATATTAAAATCAAAGAAAAATTCATTGTTTAATGTTTGTTCCAATGGAGAATATCCATGATGTATAATGTCTCTGTAGCGCAATTGGGAGAACAGCAAAACTTTGTGCCCTTCAATTGAAAAAAGATCTGTGTTCGATTCTTGTCTTGACGAGAGGAATCTTATGTGGTCTTCTTCAATTGAAGTGAGTTAGCTGATCTCATACAGGGATAGCAGGTTTTTTTCTCCTGGAAACTGGTTTTTTTATCTGTGTACAGGCAAATTGGTGATGAGAACACGTGCGGTTTACAGACAAAAAATACTTAGTTGGTGGTGATGGGTGATAGATGGCGTTGATGGTATTTGTAGTTGTGTTGATTTGGAGAATTAACAAAGAGATGGTGAGATGTGTGTAGAGGGGTAGAGTACCCTCCCATGATGAGTCTTTGGACTCCTTGGAGGCGTCACAGAATAATAATAATCTCTCCCACAATATAATAAAAATGAAAAATACTATCATGACTTATTAAAAATTGTTAATTCTTGACCACAAAGATTAATGAAAATTAACTATTATTTAGATATTGGTCAAGTGTAGGTGAATAATTTAATTACCAACTAGTTTTGCTGGCTAGTGCTATTGGCTTCTTCAGGGTACAATCAGGAAAGTAAAGAAACGAAAATTACAAGCTATACGTTAACTGACAATTCTATTTTGATAACAAAATAGTAGTGCGCGTGTTGCAGATACATGATTTACTCGTTGAGATGCATTTTGTAGTTTGCTTTGAAGTTCATTTCTTCTGTGTTTATTGATCTAATTAAATTCTTCCATATATCTGGTACGATTAAACACTAGTTCCTGTTGAGGTTATTTGTGGAACGAGCGACTGTAGCAGCTTCTTTGAGGATTCTGGAATGGTAGTTTTCCTCTATATATGGCATAAGACTTTTATTCCATTCAGTAATGTGGTTGGTTGTAGAGAATTGGGAAGAAAGGCCAGAAATATCTTGTCTGTTGTTTCTAACATAGCTGATGTGTTCCTTTTGTCTCACTTCAAAGCATCTAGATGTCAGATATATGGAAGATTTTAATTAGATCAATAAACATACAAGAAATGAACTTCAGTCCAAACTACAAAATGCATCTCAACAAGCAAATCATGTATCCGTGACACGTGCATTGTTTCACGCACACTACTATTTTGTTATTGAAATAGAATTGTCAGTTAACGTATAGTTTGTAATTTTCATTTCTTTGATTTCCTGATTGTACCATGAAGAAGCCGACAGCACTAGCTGGCGAAACTAGTTGGTAATTAAATTAGTTATTCACCTACACTTGACCAATATCTAAATAATAGTTATTTTCATTAATCTTTGTGGTCAAGAATTAACAATTTCTAATATGAACAGGATCGATGAGATTACTAAACGGAAGGTACGCCATCTTGAACTTTTAAAGCGTAAAAATGCAAAGTTTTATAAATCACCTAACCTACTTAAAAAGATGTCAGGACAACAACATTATCCCAAAGTTTCTACGTCTCAGACAGCTTTTTAATTCTAGACAAGCTCAACGCATTTATCATAAAACGTCACTCTCTCTTTTACGTGAAAGAATACGTCATACAAGACTTACTTTAAGCCTAATAGACTCAAAATGCTATGAGTTCTTCACAGACATCTCCAATACCATGGATGAAGATATTTGGCAAGTTCTAGATAATATGATTTACACAAGTTATGATAAAACCTTCAGAAATAACAAACGAACACAAATCGAGAAATTCATTCACTTGTTTAGGTAATCTAATAGCTCTTCCTTTTTGTGGTTCCAAATGATAAACATGTCATCAACAAATCTGAACCATGGTAATCTTATTGAGTCTAAACCTTCTATTCCGGACAACAAAGTGATCATTAACCAATCTAAGCAAATACTAACTAAACCAGAGACTGCTATTCTCAAAAAAGGCTTCAATTTCGCCTTAACAACCACTGTAATACCTAAGGTTTCACTGTAATACCACTGTGAAACCTAAAGTAGATTTCATATGCAATTCAGAGAAGGCAATATCACCACTACCACAACTTACAGCTAATGACCTTAGATTGCAAAGCAGCATAATCCTCTCGTCTCCTTCAAGATCTCCTCACACCAATGTCACCCCTATGGAAAAAAGAATGCTACTCAACTTAAAGAACAACAAAGACATCATCATACTTAAGGCGGACAAAGGGAACAGCACTGTCATCTTAAACACAAATGATTATGAAGACAAACTCAACAATCTTTTATCGGATATATGTCTATAATGTACTTAACACAGATCCTAAGTTAAAAAACCATAACGATACTAATGAATTATTACATCAGATGACAAACTGGCTTACAGATCTAATTAAAAAGTTAAAATCTATGCATCCTCCAACTCCTAGACTATACGGCGTTCCAAAAGTACATAAGAATGGCTCCCCATTACGCCCAATAGTGGATGGAATCAACTCTCCAACGTATTTACTGTCAAAATATCTAGCTAAAATTTTACAACACATCCATAATTCAGATACTTATAGTAAAAAAAAAAAACTCAACATTTTATGGAAAAATTAAAAACATCTCTATCTCTGAAAATTATATACTTGCCAGGCTTGATGTCACTTCCCTGTTTACTAACATTCCAGTGGTCGAAGTTATCAATATCTTAGACAATTTATTCCCACAAGACTTCTCTTCATTGTTTAGCCACTGTCTATCTTCTAACTATTTCGTATGGAAGAAAACAATTTACAAACAATTAACCAGATTGGCCATGGGCTACCACCTCTCACCCTCTTGTGCTGACTTATTTATGGAAGATCTTAAAAGTAAAATCTTATGTTAAATTAATCCAAAACCTAAGGCATGGTTCAGATTTGTTGATGACATCTTTATCATTTGGAACCACAAAAAGGAAGAGCTATTTAGATTACCTAAACAAAATCAATATGTTTCACAATACTATGAAATTCACACTAGATCTTGAATAGGACAAACAACTACCATTCCTAGACATCATGATAAAGAAAAAAAGAAAATAACAGCGTCAACTTATCAGTTTATAGAAAACCAACAAATATTGGACGTTATCTAAACTTTAGCTCATCACATCACATCTCCCGAAAACTCAGCATTATTCACAGGGCCGGGAAGCATGCATGCGGGCGCCGCTACAAAGGGGGCACAGGTCATAAGTTCATTTTTAAGAAACAAATTTTTTTTATTGTAGAAACAAAAAATCTTAGAATGATAAATATTAAAATAAATAAGGCCGGATACACCGAATAAAAATTAAAAAAAATTGTATATTGCTACCTCTTTGATCAGCCGGCTGTTTACAATTTTGCAGCGAGAGCAGGCTAAATGCCTGCCTGCAGCATGTTGTGTCTACTGCAGTCTATCTAAAGTGAAATGGTGAACGGTTTTTATGTGCAGAAAAGAAATTTTCGTACAAAACATTTGTTGCTAGTTAACCAGCATATGGTACGCATTCCAGCAGGCTACTGACAGTAGCTAAGTGCGGACTATTATTTCGTCTCTTTGTCGTGTTGTGTAATAATTTCTTGTGGGTATAAAATAGAAATGGAATCAAAAATTTAAAAAAAAATTTATCCTGTGCACAAAATTGTGAACGTCATGCTGCAAAAGAAGCAGATATTAAGAAACAAACTGGGGCTCTTAATAAATTTGTTAACATATTAAAATATTCTGATGCAGATTGTAACCAACTCGATACATCAGAAATCAGAGTTGAAGAACCATGCACATCATCCAGTTTGCATGAAAGTACTATTGCAACTGTTGAACAAGATAACAAGACACACAATTTAAGTGAAAAACAGTTAGGAGAAGATTTAGTTATAGTTGACCATGAAAGTAACACATTGTTAGTCCCTGTAAATTTAGAAGATCCAGGTGAATGGGGAAATATTGGTGAAAAATTACGAGTTGTTTTAATTGAAATGGGGCCTGTTTAAAAGAAAAATATAATATATCCCAGAGATACATATTGTCATAAATTTGGCGACACGTATTATAATAGAAAAATGGAAAATGGGGAGCTCGTGCCAAGAACATGGCTCATTTATTCCGAAACTTTAAATTCTGTTTTTTGTTTTTGTTGCAAACTTTTCGCACCTACTGAATCAAGTAGTCTTGTGGAAGGTTATAACGATTGGAGAAATGCAAGTACAACTTTGCGTAGACATGAGACTAGTTTAACTCGCATGAAAAATTTCTTAAAATGGAAGGAACTTGATAAAAATTTAAAAAACAAAACTACTATTGCTTGCAAGACTCAAAGCATGTATGAAATGGAAAAGAAACATTGGACGAGTGTTTTAGAATGCTTGATTGAAATTATAAAATTCATTGGTAGCCAAAAATTTAGCTTATCGTGGATCATCTGATAAATTATATGAAAGGAATGGCGGAAATTTTTTTAAAATTAGTCGAACTGTTTGCAAAGTTTGATCCCGTTATGGAAAATCATGTTGAAAGGGCCTACAACGAAACAATAGAGTGCACTATTTGAGTAAAGACAGTCAAAATGAAATATTTGAAACTTTAAGTAATGCAATCAGGGATACAATTTTATTATCAATTCGAAAATCTAAATATTATTCCATAATTTTAGACTGCACACCTGATGCAAGTAAAACAGAACAAATGACCATTATTATTCGCTTTGTTTCCTGTGACAACGGAATTGTCAAGATCAGGGAAAACGTTTTAGGTTTTGGAGATATATCAGATTCCACAGGACATGGTTTATGTGCAACAGTAATGGAACAATTGAAAAAATGGAACATTCCCATTGAAGACGTGAGGTCAAGGGTATAACAATGAGGCAAATATGAAAGGGAAAAAATATGGGCTCCAAAATTTGCTTTTGAACAAAAATCATTGAGCTTTTTACGTGCCATGTGCTGCTCATATTCTAAATTTAATCATTAATGATGCAGCCAAAGTGAATGCAGATACATTTAGTTACTTTGCAATTATTCAAGAAATATACAATTTCTTTTCATTCTCTTACAAACGTTGGGCAATCCTTTTAAAGTTCGTAAAAAAATTAACATTGAAACAGCCATCAGAGACGTGATGGGAAAGTAAAATTAATGCAATATGCCCTCTATGGTATCAGTTAGGAGAAATTTATGATGCACTTTTTGAAATTTAAATAATGAAAATTTTAATAAAGAAACCCAGCATGAAGCACAAACATTATATGCTAAAAAAAAGGACTACAAATTTATTTGCTCTCTTATAACTTGGCATGATTTCTTAACAGAATAAACCCTGTGTCAAATTTTATTGTGTCCAATAATTTATCTTTCCCTAACTTCAATTGCTTTAAGAATGCTATTAACCTGACCAGTTAGTGTAGCGAGCGGTGAAACGTTCCTTTTCCAAGTTGAAATTGATTAAAACCTACTTAAGAGCAAGTATGTCACAAAAAAGGCTTGTTTGTTTGGCTTTAATAGCTATTGAAAATGACATGTGTGGAATTAGAACGTTAAGACCATTATTTCTAATTTTGAATAATTGCAATAATGAAAATTGTAACATGGAATGTGAGAAGCATTGCACACAAAGAAGAAGAACTTGATAAACAACTAAACCAAGCTAACATAAAGATATGTATAGTAACAGAAACAAAGAAAAAACAAAAAGGTACAAAAGAAACAAACAACTATATACAAATCTACATTGGGGTAAAAAAAGAAGAAAGAGCAAAAGCAAGTATAATGATTATGGTACATAAATCTCTCATCATCATACGTATCAAGGATTTAGGCCTAGTATGGCCTGTTCCGGCCTTAGAAGTCATCATTGAATCGTTTAAGAGGACGTCCTGGTTTTCTTTTTCCTAATGGCTTGTACTTTAAGGCTTGTTTTGGTAATCTTTCTGTTTTCATTCTTTGAACGTGTTCCATCCATCTATGTTTGTATTTTTTAATTTTTTCAATTACTGGTTCTTGGTTTAATTCTTTCATAATATCTTCGTTTCTTTTGTGATCAAATAGGGTATACTTTGCAGTTTTTCTCATAAACTTCATTTCTTCTGTTGTTGATCTTTGTTTGTCTTTTTGTTTTATTGTCCAGATTTCGCTTCCATAAATCCCTAAAGAACAATATTGTATATTACAACTATTTGAATGAAAGACTAATAGAAATTAGACTCAAGACATTAAGAGGCCACATAACAATAATTGGTGCTTATGCACCAGAAGAGGGAAAAGAAGAAGACAGTAATATATTTTATAAAGAATTACAGAATGCCATAGATAAAACAAACAAAACTGACTATTTACTGCTAGCAGGAGATTTAAATGCCAGAATAGGAAACAAAAAATACAAAACAAAACAAACATAGGTAATTTTGGCGAAGATACATGTAATCAAAATGGTTGCAGATTGTGCGATTTTGTCATTTATAATAATATGAAAATAATGAATTCAATGTTTAGACACAAGGAAATACATAAATATACTTGGTCAGCCAGAGGATACAAATCAGTAATTGACTACGTTATCACAAATTTTAAATTAGCGGAGTTAATTTTAGACGTAAGAGCATATCGAGGCTTTGAATTAAACTCTGATCATTATATGGTATCAGCAAAAATTCGTTTTAAACCAAAGTGGCTAAAAACACATAGAATTGAAAATTCTTACCAGCCAAGCTACAAAATTTCTTCATTACAGGATCCTCAAGTTAGACTACAATATCAAAAATGCACAAACTTAAAAACAGAAACCACACATGAATCAAGTGACATAGAAGATGAATGGGAAAATTTGAAATAAATTCTCACAAAAGCAGCAACAGAAACCTTAGGAATAAAGCACAAATGGATTAGAAAAAGAGGACTTCGAGACTGGAACAAAGAAATAGAAAATATAATAAAAACCAAAAAGGACAGTTACCAGAAATGGCTAAATTCCAAAACAATAGAAGCAGAAATAGAGTATAAAAGAAATAGTGCAATTGCAAAATGAGAAGTAAGGAAAAAACATAGAGAAAGATGGAACAATTTCGTAACAGAACTAGAAAAGGATTTATTTAAGCCACAACCCAAAACCTATAAAGTAATAAAATACATGAATAAAGAAATAAAAGAAAAGATAAAAATACAAACAATAGATTTAGAAAAATGGGTGACCTATTTCCAAAATCTCTGGACAGATGAGAACAATGAATTAAAATTTTATAAGACGAAGAATGACCTAATAGAAAATATCACAATGTTAGAACTGAAAAATATAATAAAGAAGATGAAAAATAGGAAAACGCCAGGAGAAGACAATATAAATATAGACCTATACAAAAATGCAGGTGAAAAATTTAATGAAAGACTTTTGAAATTTTTTAATATGGTTTGGATGTCCGGAAAAACCCGTAACTCTTGGAAAAAAGCACTGGTCATCCCAATCTATAAAAAAGGAAATAAAGACAATTGCAATAATTATAGGGGAATTAGCCTGCTGAATACAGGATATAAAATATATGCAGGAATATTAAAAGAGAAACTAAGCAGCATTGTAGAAAACAAATTACTAGAAGAACAAAATGGCTTCTGAAAAGGCCGATCCTGCATAGATCCAATTTTTACTTTAAAATTATTAATAGAAAAGAGAAGAGAATTTCAAAAAGAAACACATGTGGTGTTTATTGATTATGAAAAAGCTTTTGACAAAATTAGTCGACAAAAATTGTTTAAAATATTAACCAATTTAAACATACCAAACCAACTTTTACAATCTATTCAAGAAATATATACAGGAAATAAAATAACAGTTAAATTAGAACACACCTCAGAATGGAAAGATATATCAAGAGGAGTACGACAAGGATGTACCCTCTCACCTCTGCTTTTCAATATATATATAAATGAAATATTAACAATCTGGAAACAGCATAACCCATTAGCTACATCAGAAGATGACTTACAAAGATCATTAAAATCATTAAATGATATCTCAAAGCAATATAATATGACAATATCCAAAGAAAAAACAAAAATAATGGCATTCAAAGGAGAAAACCCAATAAGAAGTAAAATAGTGATAGATAATAAAATACTGGAACAAGTAAACACTTTCAGATACTTGGGATGTGATCTATCATACGAAGAAGAAAAAGACATAGACACTAAAATATCAAACTTTGTCAAAGTAAATGGCATAATAAATAGTATATTTAAGCCATCCCTGGTACAAAAACACTAGAATCAGACTATATAATGTCTTGTCAAAACCAACTCTACTATACGGAAGCGAAACATGGACCATGAAAAGGAAAGATGAAAAACGAATTCAAACAGCAGAAATGAAGTTCCTCAGAAAAACAGCTGGATATACCAAGTGGGACCACAAAACAAATGAAGAAATCTTACAATCCCTAAAAATCAAACCAATTAATTACTACATAAGATAGTATAAACAAAAATGGCTAGAACATTTAAATCGAATGGACAACAGCAGACTACCAAAATATTATACAGATACAAAATAAGTGGAAAAGAAGAATCGGAAGACCAAGAAAGAGATGGCATGAGACCGGAACAGGCCACATGGCCTATATTCCATGTTAGGAAGAAGAAGAAGATTTCTAATTTTGTGAATATGAAATGAAAAACCTTAAAATTTTAATAAAAAAAAATTTCAAGTATATTTATGTAATTTAATTTATTTTCTGTTAATTTGTAAAGATGTTATTTTTTTGAATACTTATATTAAATGTTCTAATTATTTCTGAATTCTTTTCTTATTTTCCCATCTATCTCGAGTTTCTTTTATTTTCCTAAAAGATAGTTCCACTTATAAAAATTATTAAAAAATTTTTACAAGTTACTAAGAATTTAGTAACTTGTAAAATGCAAGAATTTTTTAAACTTTAGTTCAAATAAATTTTAACTTTAATTAAAATTCATTTTAATTTTGTTAGCGATTTGGGTCAGTGAGAAAGCTATAATCCCTGTATCATTATATTCAACGATTAAAGTGAAGTGGCTTTATCAAAATTTGCTTTAACTTTTGAGAATTTTTTGAATATTCGGGTTTTTAACAATTATCATGCCTAGTCAACACCCCCGGTTCGTTACATTTAGCGAACCAACGTGTGGCTGTTCTGTCAAAATTTATTTAAGAAATTTCAAATAATTTAAATTTTTATTATCTTAAAGAACCACACACTCCTGGATCGTTACAGGGGTGCTTAGATAGAAATTGCATGCGGGCGACAAAGACCCTAGCGCCGGTTCTGATTATTCATATGCTAAAGAAAAGAGCTATACAATTCACCACGGACCATAATGATCTACAAAAAGAATTAAATAAAATATCAAACGATCTTCTCCTAAATGGCTACCCTAGAGTACTTGTTAACAAGATTCTATTCTCTGACATACCACAAAGACAACATGATGACACCCAATATATAACTATTCCATACGTTGGTATCATCTCCAAAAAACTAGCTCGCCTCCTAAAACCACACAATATTAGAGTGACCTTCAAGCCAGTTGAAACTATCCAGAAATTTCTAAGATCACCAAAAGATTTCAATCCTTTCTACAAACATGCAGAGTTTATAACATCCCTTGTTCCTGTGTTCTAAGTTACATTGATCAGATGTCTAGAAGCTTCGAAGTGAGACAAAAGGAACAAATCAGCTATGTTAGAAACAACAGACAAGATATTTCTGGCTTTTCTTCCCACTTCTCTACAACTAACCACATTATTGAATTGAATAAAAGTCTTATGCCACATATAGAGGAAAACTACCATTCCAGAATCTTCAAAGAAGAGCTGCTACAGTCGCTCGTTCCACAAATAACCTCAAGCGGAACCAGGGGTTAATCTTACCATATATATGGAAGACTTTAATTAGATCAATAAACACAGAAGAAATGAACTTCAGTGCAAACTACAAAATGCATCTCAACAAGTAAATCATGTATCCGCGATACATGCATTGTTTCACGTGCACTACTATTTTGTTATTGAAATAGAATTGTCAGTTAACATATAGCTTGTAATTTTCATTTCTTTGCTTTCCTGATTGTACCATGAAGAAGCCGACAGCACTAGCCGGCGAAACTAGTTGGTAATTAAATTAGTTATTCACCTACACTTGAACAAATAGTTAATTTTCATTAGTATCATGACTTCTTTGATGTTTGTGAAGATTAGTAAAGCATTCAGCAACTTTTACCACAAATGCATTTATTGCATTTGTGATAAGAGTTCGGGACATTGTATTTTCAGGAGGGATAGAGGGAATTGGACAGGGATAACAAATGATAGCTGAAGAAATTCAACCAACAAAAATAAAATTAAGGGGAATTTTAGATCCAGGCGGAACCAGGGTTTAATCTTACCATATATATGGAAGACTTTAATTAGATCAATAAACACAGAAGAAATGAACTTCAGTGCAAACTACAAAATGCATCTCAACAAGTAAATCATGTATCCGCGATACATGCATTGTTTCACGTGCACTACTATTTTGTTATTGAAATAGAATTGTCAGTTAACATATAGCTTGTAATTTTCATTTCTTTGCTTTCCTGATTGTACCCTGAAGAAGCCGACAGCACTAGCCGGCGAAACTAGTTGGTAATTAAATTAGTTATTCACCTACACTTGAACAAATAGTTAATTTTCATTAGTATCATGACTTCTTTGATGTTTGTAAAGATTAGTAAAGCATTCAGCAACTTTTACCACAAATGCATTTATTGCATTTGTGATAAGAGTTCGGGACATTGTATTTTCAGGAGGGATAGAGGGAATTGGACAGGGATAACAAATGATAGCTGAAGAAATTCAACCAACAAAAATAAAGTTAAGGGGAATTTTAGATCTGAGGGAGATAGTTAATATGAAGTTATTGTGGTGTGCGATAGAGGCCAATAGGGCAGAATATATTGCTGTAGACTGGGGTGTCCAGAGGAAGATGTGCTAATCAGCTGATTAGTACAATGAATGTAGGCCAAGCAGTTGTCATGGGAAGCAGGGAACTTCAGCTTTGGGGATATAAATTTGAAGGAAGAAAGGGTACATGACAAGATGAAAATGGAATTTATATAATTGCTAAGGGATAATTACCTAAATCAGCATGTGATGGAGGAGAACCAGGAGTTTGAGTGTGTTGGATCTGGTAATAGCATCAGAAGATCTGTCCATAATCACAGTAGGAAGTAATTATGCAGTCTTGTTCTAGAGCATCGTTTCTCAAACTGGTACATGTTCCATTAATGGTACATTACATTATTTTTGGTGGTACAATTTTTACGCAAAATATTTTAAATAAATGTTCAGAAAAATATATTTTAATATTGTAACGAGTAGACTGTTACAATATTAAAAGCCAGGCATTTAGCCTGGTGAATCGAATAAAACAAATTTTATTGCAGTTTTATGTGAATTTTCCGATGCGAAGTCTCATTAGCGTGTCATAATGGTTTTCATATTTAATATTTATTTTGAAACAGTATTTTTGTATGTAAAAAAATTATAATAAACAAAGCACATATAACATAATGAAAAACAAAAGCAATAGATTGTTGCGAGTTTAAGAGTAATATATTATTTTACGTGAAAATGTATTTTATGAAGATAATTATGTGATATTCAGTTAAAAAAATAAAGGAAAGTTTATTTAACATAAATGATATTAAAAATAAATATTATGTTTATATTCGTATGAATGTGGAGTGGCGTTTTTGATTTATGCTGACACCGCTGTTAAGACACTACCACTACCGATATGTGATGTTCTTGTGAACACCCGGGAATGTGCTGAATTTTGTTTATGAATGAGATCACTAGCAAAGTATACAGAATATAATAACAGTAGCATCACTCTATTTGACATTATAATGTCAAATAAAATATAATGTAATGTCATTATAATGACAATATCCACGTTATAATGGACAAATGGTTACGAATTGAAAAATTGAAGAGGAAACGGCTGGCAAACGACACTGACACAGCTAGCACTTCTAGTTTTAATCCTGAATCTCATGAAGCATTTAGAAACGAAATGCTACTGCTACAAGAAAATATTATGAAAATTATTTGGAATATGGATTTTTTGGAATGAGGATGAAAACGACTCCAGGTCCCAGTGCGTTATTTGTGATGAACAATTTTCGAATCACTCGATGAAACCATCGCTTCTGCTATGGCATTTTCAAAACAAATATGCCTGTTTAAAAGGTAACCCTCTCGACTTTTTTAAAAGAAAGTGAACTGAAATGAAAACTAACAAACGTTGACTTCATTCTTTTACTACAATTAACGAACGAGCAGAGGAAGCATCATATTTGGTTAGTTTGAGAATTGCTCAAACTGCAAAACCACATACTATTGGAGAAACTTTAATATTATCTGCAGTCAAAGACATTGTGATGTCTATTCTTGTCCCTACAGCAGCAGCCAAGTTGAATGTTGTTTCTTTGTCAGATGATACTGTTTCGTGATGAATTAACAAAAAGTCATAGATGAAGAATTCTTATTTTGCGAGCCTCTTCCAAATCATGCCACAACGGATGAGATTTTTAAGAAAATGAGTTTATCACTGGCCATGAATTAAATTGGAAAAAATGTGTAGGAGTGTGTGCTGATAGTGCACGTTCAATAACAGGTTGTTGTGGTGGTGTTTTCGCCAAAATTAAAGAAGTTGCACCAGATGCCAAGATTTTGTGCAATGAAATTGGCAGTAACCACAATAAGCTCCTTTTACACACAGAAGTGCGATGGTTGTCAAGGGGAAAAGTTTTAACTCAACTCTTTGAATTATGTTCAGAGGTCCAAACATTCCTGTCAGAATTCAAATTTTAACTCTGCCATTGTTTTACTAACGAACTCTGGCATCACATTTAGTGTATTTGGCCGGTATTTTTGGAAAACTGAACGAACTGAATTCTAGCTTACAAGGTTCCAATATAACTGTCTTTACTGTACATGACAAAATAAATGCAGCTGTGAAAAAACTAGAATACATAATTAAGGACGTGAAAAGGAAGAAAAATTGCTACATTACCAACATTAGAAGATTATCTCCAGGAAAATGATCTGTCACTGAATGAACAACTAATTGAAGATATAGAAAAAACACTGCATAGGACTTGTTAATGATTTTCATTCCTACTTTCCTGAAAATTTAGAAAATGAAAGTTGGATAAGAGATCTGTTTTCTTTTTCAGATATTGTGCTAGATAATTTTCCAATTCAAGAAAGAGATCAACTCATATTTCATGTGACAGAAATCTCATGAATGAGTTCAAAAAAGATAACTTATGCAATTTTTGGTTAAAAAGAAGAGATGAATATAAGTATATTTCCGACAAAACGATAAAATTTTTAATGCCTTTCAACACATATCTTTGCGACTGGGTTTTCAGCCATGCTATTAATTAAAAATAAATATAGGACACGGTTGCAACTTGAACCTGACTTACGTTTGAAATTAATGAAGATAGTCCAACATATCGAAATTAGTTACAATGAAACAGGTTCATCTGTCGCATTAATCCTTACCAATAATAAATCTCCTTAATATTTGCTCATGTATTATTACCCATTATTTACTATATTTCATTATAATAATGTAAAAGTTTCATTTACGAATATAAATAAATAATATAAATTTAAAATGTTTTATTCTTTGATTATAAATACTCCATTTGGGATGTATTGATTTTTAATGGGGAAATGCTTTTATGGTGGTACATATATTTTTTGATTCTTATTTATGTGGTACAAAATTTAAAAAGTTTGAGAACCCCTGTTCTAGGCGGTTGCTCATGTGGAATTCTGTCAGGAAAGGTTTTTGTGTAAATATAAAGCTGGTGATTATAACAGATTTAAGTAGCAGCTTGGAGCAGTGCCATGGCATAAGCTACAAGGAAAGAATATCAATAGTGCAGATGCAGTATTGAACTGCATACCCAGGATCAGGAGGATAAAATAAGTAGGGATTGATTGGATGAGTAAAGATAAAAAGCAGGAGCTGCAAAAAAAGAAAACATTGTAGAAGGAGTATAAAGAAAAAGGTCTTGTCTTAAGCTTTTCACGAACCATTGAGGTTCTTTAGCTATTGACTTCACAGCTGCGGCCATCTCGAGGATAAGGTGGCTGGCCCTATGCCTCCTGGTGTGTGTGTGTGTGTGTTGTCTGTAGATGTGTATGTTCACAGAGCTGGTTTGCCTGTTCTGAGGGAAGAAAAACTCGAGTTTCAGGTGAAGAAACCAGCTAACTCATCTTTAGTCGAAAGAGACCACATAAAGATTCCTCATGTCTTAGACGGGAATCGAATGTAGTTCCTTCCGACCAAAGAGCTTTGTCAAAGAGCTACTGACTAAGCTATGGTGGTAATCAGAGCAGTGCAAAGCACAGGTAAGATCAGTGATTAGCATGGAAAGGAAGGTTAAATCAGGTTCTGAGAGAAATTTAGCAAACAGGCCAAAGTAAATTCAAAAGCTCTTTTTTGCTATGTACCAAGTAAGAGGAAGGAGATTTATGGAAGGATAACTTTACTAAGTGCTTAAGGTAGGAAAGTGACAAAAGTAGAAGAAATAGTTGAGCCACTAAGTGATCACTTTATAAGAATGTAATATCCAGAGACTTTGCATACTGATGTAAGAATTGATTTTTACAAACTGGAGGTACAAGGCATATTGAAAAATATCAGTGTGAATAAAACATTTGGATTGGATGGCATATTGGCTTGTATGTGGCAAGAATGTGCAATTGTCAGAGTAAGTAGTTCCATTACATAAAGATGATTCCAAGACGGAAATAGCAAATTACAGACCAGTTTGTATCTCAGGAGTGGTGATTAAAGTATATGAAAAGTTGGTTAAAGGTAAAACCAGTAGTGGATTGATAGAAATATGATACTCTATGGTTCACAGCATGGCTTTGTAGAAGGTAGGTGCTGTCTTAGTAATTTATTAGCATCACATTTTATAACAAAGTGACAGTGGAAGTGGATAAAGGAAATGGGTATATCATGTTACTGCTGGACTTTGCAGAGGCATTTGGTAGAATACCACATTGGAAACTGTTATAAAAGTTGGAGCAAATGGGAATTGATACAAAGCTGGAGGCATAGGTAGAGGTTGGTGGAGGAGAATCAAGCAAAATGAGTGACTGTTGGAGTGCCTCAGTACTATGTACTAGGGCACTACTATTTAATTAGCATATTAATGATAGAGGGAATGATTTAAAAGGGGGGAGATATATTCAATCCTGCCCGAAGATTTAAATTGGCAGTGCAGCTAAGGGACAGTGGTTATCACTTTAATGTTGCAAAATGTAAGGTCACTTTGGGATGAAAAGATTCCTTACTTCGTATTTTATTGATTGCATTAGATTGCAGGAAATTGATGAGGCTAAGGATTGAGAGGTGATGGTAGACAGTTGAAGTTCAGAGGGCATATTGCAAAAGTTGGCAAAATAGCCTCAATGGATTACTTGGACGTTGAAGACCACAACAAGGTCTTCAACATCCGAGTTGACAAGTCAAGATAGAAAGGTTATCCCTCTTTATAAGCCTGTGATTCGGTTGCATCTTGACTATTGTGGACAGATTTATTTGTGGGTTTCTTGGGAATCGGGTAGTTGAAGAAGATTCAGAAATGAGTTACTAAGCTGGTGACAGATAGCCTCATTAGGTTTGTTTTAGTGTGAGAGGCTAAGTGTTCTTGCAGTGAAATCAGTGTTATATGCTATCTAGAATCTCTTTGGTCATGTCAGGATGCTGTATTCTACCTTGCCAGAACTGTTTTTATGTGCTCTAAAAGGTTTTGCTGGAACAAAAAAAAAATACTTAGTAGGGAGTTGTATGATCTCTAGCAGATGGTTATCATTAAATTAAATCATTTTAATTATCTAATGTTAACTAGTGGATTACTTTTTTCTGAGTTTACTTTCCATGTTTTTATCTGTAAGGCAAATGAAAAAATTTTGTTTGGGTAAACTGGCTTCTCTTCTTTAGGGAAGAGAAGCCAGTTGGGATACCTGTTTTATAAGTTCACCTATTTATGCATGAATATTATATATATTCTGTATCTTTTTTGCAACTTAACAAGAACCAAATATTTAACAAAGCATCTGTTGCTGTCATCATTAGACTGAAAGTGGTTAAGTAGATGGAACCCCCTTTCCCCCAACTCTATGTGGGCCAGATAGCATTGAAATCCAGTAATGTGCCTGGTCTGGCTATACACATATATACTCTATTACCAGAGCTCGAAATTCGTTCAAATATTTAGATAGTTATATGAAGGAAATTCTCTTGCAGAATGAGTGCCTTTTTTGAGCACTCCTTCACCTAGTATTTCCTCTGAAAACTGTTGGCATTAATTTGCACGCAAAGGGAGGAATTCTAAATTTTTAATTGGAGGAGAAAGGGATACTGCTTTTACACCACTTTCTTCTAATTTCTGAGATCAAATTGCTGATCCAGGTTTTTCATTTTTTATTTGATGCAAAAGTAAACATTTTAATCAAGTGAATTGCAATGGATCGTAGAGCAGAGTGTCCTCCTGCAATTAATCTTTAGAGATGTCACATAACAATAATAATATAGTAAATTATGCTATGAAATTATTTTCTTGTTTTTATCCTTTACTCTAGCATAAGTAAATTAGAAAAATAGACCTAAATGGAGGAATCATCAAATTCCTGATATATATATATATATATATATATATATATATATATATATACATACATACCCTCAAGGGGTGTATAGGATATGATAGTACTACATGAAAAACTACATCATTACTAACTTCCTATCTACAGTTTTACTCCAAATCAGTCTGTTACCTGTCACGACTCCAACATTATCAGATCTTATATTTCTATCTTCTAAGGCACTTTTTACCATAATCAATCCACCTATATCTTGGTCTAATTCTGGTTCTTTTTCCTGCCAACCTTGCAGAAAACACTTGTTTTGCTAATCTTTCCTCTTCCATTCTGTTTAAGTGACCATACCACCTGAGATTAGTTCTGCTAATGCATTCCTGGATGCTGACAGTATCAAGTTCTTTCCTGATATTCTTCTTTTTAATATGATATTGCCATTGATGCCATCTGTTCACGCCTCTAATCTTTCTCAGGAGTCTCATATTTGCAGTCTCTAGTCTTTGATCAAGTGTTTTACTTCTGACCCAGCTCTCAGATCCATAAGTTAAAATTGGTTTGAATGCTGTCTTGTATGCTGCTAATTTCTCTCTTATTCCATATAAATTTATTCAATTGACTTCCTACCATACCAGCTTTACTGATTCTGTTGTCTATTTCCATATTTAATTTACTATCTTCACTAAAAATCGTGCGTAAGTAGCTGAAATGTTTTACTTGTTGATAGTATTCTGCCTATTTTCATTGTCTTTGTCTTTTTAATGCTGACCTTCATACCATATCTATTACAACAGTTATTCAATTTAGTGAGAGAATCTTGTAGACTTGTAGTGGATTTATTTAGAAGTATGACATCGTCCGCATAAAGCAAAGAACTGACATTAACATCTCCAATTTTGATATCATGTTTAATACTTTCCTTCATAATGTGATCCATATAGATAATGAATAACAAAGGGGATAATGTACATCCTTGTCTCACACCAGATTTAACATTAAACCATCTTAACATTAAACCTGTACTTCCTTCAATTCTGACTGCTGACTTACAACTCAAATAAACACCAAGTATTGCTTGATATAATGTCCCATTGACACCATATAACTGTAGCGTTTCGAATGGCTTCTCTCTTGGCAACTTGTCACATGCCTTTTCCAGATCTACAAAACTTAAATACAGATCTTTGTTATATTCCCATGATTTCTCAACTATCTGTCAAGTGAAAATCTGATCCTGACAGCTTCTATTTGGCCTGAATCGAGCTTGTTCTTCACCAATCTTCTCTTCCACAATCCTAATCAACCATTTTTCAAGTATACTGACAAATCTTACCAGGAACACTTAGTAGAGAAATACCTCTGCAATTCTCACATTCAGTTTTATTTCCCTTTTTATATATGGGTACTATGAGAGCTCTACTCCAATCATCTGGAATTCATTCCTCTGTCCAGACCCTCTGAACTATGCAGTGTGGCCACTGTATGCCTTTTATACCTCCATTACTTAAGCATTTATGGTCGAATATCATTTACCCTGCTTCCCTTCCACATTTCAGGCTTTAGATGGCTTTTTTGCATCAAGTATGGACATGTATTCCTGACTGCATGCCTTGTAAGTGTTTTTTACCACTGTGCTGTCATCACTGCTTGTTTCATTTAGCAATTTTTCGAAGTACTTACTCCATACTTCAAGGATATATTTTTCTCCTGTTTTCATGTCACCTTTATCATCTCTAACTCTTTTTACAGCACTCTTTCCTCCATTTCTGAGCTTCTTCAACAACCTCCAGAATATCTTGCCACCTTCATATTTGTTTCCTATGTTCTTACCAAAGTCCTCCCACGAATTTTGTTTAGCTAGTTTTACACAGTGTTAAGCTTTCTTACATTTGTCTCTGTATTCTCTAAGAGCCCAAACTGACTTATTGGCCAGGAACTTTTGATTTGCTTTCCTCCTTTCCTTCCTGTGTCCACCATGGAGTTCTGATTTTTCTATCCTTACAGACAACCTCACCACATGCCTCTCTGGCTGAATTGATCAGAGTTTTTCTTCAAGGCTTGCCACTGAATCTCCAAGGTTTGATTCATGTTCTCAAACTTTCATTTTTTCTTGAATAATGTTGGTATATTTCAGTCTACAGTTCACATCTGAGAGCTGCTCAACTTTTATTCACTTTAAAACTTTCTTATGTTATTCTTTTCAATATGAAATTCAATTTTATCCTGCTCAGGACTAAATGGTAATCACTTCCAATTTTAAATCCTCTCTACACTGGTGTCCTGCACCTGGGAGAAAACATCACTATCAACAATAACATAGTCAGTTAGACTTTTCTTATTCCTTGCATCAGTGTGCAATAGAATGTAGGATTTGTAACATCAGCAAAATGGAACAGGTTAGAAATGAGCGAGAGAGAGATCAGGTGTAAAAGATGTAATTGTATTATACAAAAGAACATGAGATGAGCAGGCCACATAGCCAGACTCAGGGTTAACAACAGATGGACATATAGAATACTTAATTGGTGACAGTCACCTATGTATTAATAACATCCCTATAGAACAAGTTGCCTCTTCCAATTGCTTAGGACAAACATTAAAAATGAATATTGATATATCTGAAGAACTAATAAAAAGAAAGCCTTCTGGCTTTCATTCAACAGACTAAAAGACATACTGATTCAAATCTTGACATCTCTGTGAAGACAAAACTATTTATTAGTGACATTCCTTTATCACTCACATACGAATCAGAAACATGGAACACAACAAGACAAGAAGAGACCCAGGATAACTCAGTGTGCAATAGAATGCAGGATTTGTAATTCAGCAAAATGGAACATGTTAGAAATGAGAGAGAGAGATCAGGCGTAAAAGATGTGGTAACTGCAGTATACAAAAGGAAGAAGAGATGAGCAGGCCACATAGTCAGACTTCGGATTAACAACAGATGGATATATTGGAATATTTAATTGACAACCAAGAATAAAGAGAGAACCAGGAAGACCCATTAGTGAAATCCAAGGGTATAACATGGAAGAGAAAGGCTCAAGATTGAGATTGTTGGAGGCATGGAGAAATCCTGAATGAAACACAGGTCCATTAAGTAATATGTAGTGATGGTTGACTTCATCATTTGCCTCAGTATCCCATAATGAACAGCACACTTCCTTTCAAACATATATATAGATGTGCATTATGAGAAAGGTCACTATTCAGATCAGTTTTGACCTTTATTAATGTAATCAGTACTTTCCCATGTCTTGCTAGACCCAGAAAGATGCTGAGGTTAACACGACTTCAGTGCTGAAGTTATATTTTCTGCATACAAGTAGTAAAATGGTATGTCACCATATTCTACAAAAGTAAATATCTGTTGCTGAAAGATATATGATGATTGTGTGTAAATTTTTGAATTCTTTAAGAATGTGCATAAGCCATTTACTTCCCACAGCAGAATTCTTCCTACCACCTGTATATTGCACTTTGGAAAAACAGGCTGACTGTCTAGACCAGTGTTTCTCAAAGTGTGGTACGTGTACCCTTGGGGATACGTGAAAGGTCATTAGGAAGTACGTGGCAATTTTCGGCTATGCATAATTATAGGAATCATATTTTTCAACAAACAGTGCAATTAGAGACAACCGGGTTAAAACGGCACTAACTAATGAATCCCATCCCCTCTCCAACAGAAACTGCTCTATAGACCAAGCAAAACCATATGTTGCCGGTGGAACATATGGTTTTGCTTGATACCACCCCCGTTGTTAACGTGTTAAAACTAAGAAATACATAGTGAATGTGCTTCAGATATTATGGAATTCGGATGAAGGGAATTAGCATTTGATCTCAACTGTTGAAATGCTAATTTGTCTTTGGTTCGCGTGATCTTTTGTTAATACCACACCAATCATATGCAGTTCTTCACTGCTCTACGTATCTCAAATCTTGTAAATTACTGGTAATTTTTGCTTGAAATAATGGGAAAGAAGATGACGCTATTTGGGTAGATGACTTTGACGATGCACACAAAGAAAGTGTTCTCGATGCCAAAAGTAGTGACAGTGAGTAGGAGCTTCTTGGTAAGTCGCACCATTTTCAGTTTTTTTCTGAAAACTTTAGTTTCCAAAAATTCCCGCACGTATCTCGCAACACGATTTTTTAGCTTTAATTTTGGGAAAAAAGTTAGTTATATTTGAGTAAATACAGTATTTTTTTTTTAGCTTTCAAATTCTTACACAGGTATGGATCATTGTATTTATAAAACCCCCAAAAGAGAGCAATATAGCAAATACAAGTAGCTGTAAGCAACAAGAACACATTGATATTGCATCTGGATCAAATGAATATGATTTATTTTTAAACCAAAATTTAAAAATAAATCATATTTTTTGTTTAGGGTACTTGGTAATAATGAAAATTTAAGAAGGGGTATGCAGATATCTGAAGTTTGAGAAACACTGGTCTAGACAATGCATACAGGAACGGCATCAAAAGCTTTCTACACATCACAACTGCAGAAATCACTTACCTCTTGAAGTTACTGCCGCTGAAATTTGAAATATATGTTGATTTTTTCTTAGAAACAAGTTCCATCTTCCTTTCTTTTAGTTCATTTTTAGTAAATCTGAAAGTTAATTTCTAGTGAAAATTATCAGTGGTCACCTTTAAGTACTTCAGAATTCCATGCTACAACCTAAAGATTTCCTCTTCTGAAAAAAGTTTTTTTTTTAAATTAAAACAGGTAAATTTAATGTAATGAATATTCTAGTTGCAATTAAAGATTTATTTTTTATTTGAAGAATGGCTTTATAGTTGGCTTCATTAATTCCAACCAGAGCAGTTGCTGCTGCTGTTAAGAATCAGGCCAGTCTAATATTTGTCGTGCATATCAGTGGTTGAATTCTAAACGAATAAGCTCCAGGGCCCTTAAAGTAAGGATCATAAATGTGAGGCTATTGCACATTTTTAAAAAAATTTTATTTAATTATTTATTCTGGTGGAGTTAAAGCCATCAGACTTTAACTAGTGAAATATATTATAACTAGTGAAATGTGCAGGAAAGTGCACAAAAATATCGGGGCTTACCCTTAGTTAACAGTTGCAGGAGGTCTACAGTAGTTTCCACAAGGCTTCCTTCGATTTGTCTGTCTCTGCATTAAGTCTCTTAATAAGAAAGGGCAGTGTTTCTTCCTTGGAACATCCAGCTCTAATTATTATATGGAAGAGGATCCCACTGGGAAATTGGTGGACCACAACTATTTACTGTCATCAAGGATGAGACATTTTCAACCATGAGCACATTTCTTGTTGGTGTCACAATATTGGTCATAATGCTATCCCCCCCTGCACTCTGCATTGCTCACTGGTATTATTTCAACACACTTCAGAAGTTTCTTTATGGCATCTGACACATGCTTACCACCGTGCTTAAAATCCCCTATAAGATTGAATGACCTCATGATAACACAGAAAAAAAAATCACACAGATCTTTCAATTCTTGTTCACCATAGTCCACGGCAATATCATCCAGCCAATACTCGGGTAAAACTACTTTCATTATTTCTGAGTACTTTGTGTCCTTATCTGCCATGCACTGACTTGTCATATTTGTTTGTTATACTCTCATAACATTGTCCTTTATTTTCATTGTGTTGTTCCTGCCCCCAAATACTTTCAAGAGGAACCTCCTTTGAATTGATTTGCTTCTATAGCTTTCTGAACTTTCCTCCAGTAAATATCTCTCTCTCTCTCTCTTTGTGACCTTTAAATACTTCTCTTGTTCTGTGCAGGAGTTGGTTTGCTCTAGGTAATGTCACAGTTTGTTTTTGCAAAGATTCTGAGATGCTAGAAAGCTCAGAATGCATCCATCATAATTCCTAAATTGTTTATGAAGCATGTTTCTTCAAATTTACCAGCTAGCCCTTGAAATGTTGCTCTTTCTTTACTATCTTGAGCTGCATGTGTAAAGAAACTGTGCAATGATGCATAGTTATTCCAAATAAAATTCACAGCCCGAAACTTGATGCAACCCAACGAGTTGACAACATCTTTCCCACTTTGGTGAGACTGCAGAACAACTGTTCTGCACATTTCCTTAGATTATGTAAGTTCGTTGGAGACATACTAAAAGTTGAATATACCTTATCAAGAAACGCCACAAAATGATTTGTTGTTGTAACATTTTTCATTGACGTGCACAAGTTCTAAGTGATAATTTATACAGTGCCATGTTAAAATTGTTGGAAAATCTTCTTTCATTGGTGTTGCCAAACCTGCTCGTTTTCCTAGCATAACTGAGGCCCCATCCATACATAATCCAATTAGAATTTCCTACAGGATTTCTTTTTTTGGACCGTGCTTTTCAAGACACTTCATAAGCAAGTTCTTAATGTCCATTGCTTTGGTGTTTTCTAATTGAATTAAATCAAAGAATAGTGTTGTAACATCACCATTTATTGCACTCTGTATGTATACTATCAGAACAGTCTGGTTAGATACGGATGTACTTTCATACAGAGTAGTAGAAATTTTGGTTCAGTGGTTTATAATGCTGTCCGCAATTTTGTGTTTTGTTTGTTTTGCAATATGATTCACTATCTCATTGCATGTCACATTACTATGTAAAGCACACACCCGACATCTAGCCCATTAAGAATTTGAAGATCAATTAATTTTGGATGATCTACAAAAGGATGATTATGCTTTGCAATATGATACGCAGTGCGAAACACAAGGCACGTGATTTTGTGAGCTAAAGAGTTCTGTTCTTCTACAATGTGTCCCAATGAATTCTCACTTCTCATAATTGCTTCTAGACATATGTAAGATTTGGTATCTCTATGTTCGTAAATTTTCTTTCTAAGTTGCTTTTGTTGGCATTGTTTAAACCCTTCCTATTTAATACGTATTAATCCATTTATCCACTTCCGGAGAGTCTGGAAGAAGAAGATTAAAGATGTGAATGCCGACGGGATAAGGCATAGCGAAAGAAGAAGAATCCATTTATCCACTCTAATGCTAAGTGAATATCCTGATGTGAAGAACTTGCGCCTAGGGTCTATACCTCTGCACGTGTTATACACCCCAAACCTCCATCCTTACAAAATAAACAATTGTATTTACCTTTGAATGCTATCCACTGGTCGAGTGGATAGCATTCAAAGGTATCCATCAAGTTGGCAAATCTTTCCTTTTGTTCAATGTATTAATATTATTGCATTTCAACTAATGGGAATCCTGTGTTTCTGTGGATTCATTACATACTTCTTTCTCTTCAGAAACTACACACAAACTGTCATTCAACAATTGTTTACAGTTTTGAATGCGTATATAAAGTCAATATCAACAATCGCCTGATTACGAATGCATGATGAACGGGACTGGGAGGTTTGGAGCTTCCTGTAATGCATTATCTTGCAGAGATTGTCACGCAAACATTATTGCAGCCTATTTGAATACATTACAAACTCGTTTTGTTTTATCACAGTCATCCAAGCTATTTTTCCATTTAAAGAAGGTACTTATCCATAGTTGAAATAGTAGGCCTACATAAACACAAAAATATTACATGATTTTCTTTGTGCTTCTCACAATCCCGAGCTCTGATAAACAACTGCTAATCTGCTGTTCAGTTGTTGGTTACTGACTGTTGCTGACAGTGTTACCAACCAGAAAAGACAAAATCGCTATGAGTCTGTCAAAATTCCGTTATGCTAGGCTGCAATAATGTTTGCTTGTCAATCTCTGCAAAATAACTCATTACAGGAAGCTCCAAACCTCCCAGTACCTTTCATCATGCATTCATAATCAGGCGATTGTTGATATTGACTTTATGTACACATTCAAAACTGTAAACAGTTGTTGAATAATAAGATAATAATGCAGGCATAATTACCATAAAGGGAGAAAAGTCACAAAACAGAAAAATGTTCTGGGCCAATACATAAAAAAAAAAAAAAAATTCCAGAGCTTGACCCCAGCTGAATTTAACCACTGGTGCATATCTAATTCCTCCCAAGATGCCGTAACTTCTACACCATTATCAAAGTCATCTACCATTCAGTTAGTATGAATGATTTTCTTTGTGTATACTTGCAAGGGATGTTGTAGATTCTCATATTTGGTACACCCTTTTCAGACACAACCACTGGAAAATGATTTTCACTGTCTCCCTTGCTTAATAAAGTGCCTGTGAAGTCGCTTGTTTATGAAATTTTAAGAGTGGCTGGCCTCTAGAAGAGGATTTATGATTTACCTAAATGATATCAGCAATACATGGCATGTACTTGAAAAAAAATATTGGAAGTTACTTTATTCCTGTTACTTGTGAATTGTTCTTCTTCCTTTCAAGTAATAAACCTAGTGGCCTGTTACGGTCTCTTCTCATCTTTTCAAAGGCTGTTCTATATTCCTTCTCCCTTGGGGTATATCTCTCTGGGGAGTCTTTCTTCACTCATTCTTTCTGTATGTTGTCTCCATCTCGCTCTATTATTATTATTATTATTATTGGTATCTCCATGGAGTCAGTAGACTCATCGTGGGGGACCCAAACTAGCAAAACAGTATTTGTCATATCTCTTCTTGAATTCATTTACAGACGAAAACTCACAACTAAGTCAGGCAATGAATTCCACTCATTCACCACCCTCCAGGCAAAAAACCTTGTTCTCACACCCTTGTTAACCACACTCTTCTTTAATTTCCAGGGATGACCCTGTTCTTCGATCACTATCACACAGCTGAAACATTTCCCCTGCATCAATCCTGTACAAACCTTTCAGTAATTTAAATGTTTTTTCTATCATATCCCCTCCTCTGCCTATCAACCAACCTCTGCAATCCACAAGCTCTCAATCTATCAATGTAGGGATCATTTTTTACATCACTCACCAACTTAGTCACTCTTCTCTGAACCCTCTCCACAGCCTCCTCGTCTCCAAGGAATCCAGGTGACCAGACCTAAGCACAGTAATCCAAATGCGGAAGTATCAACGCTTCATAAAGGGGAATAATAACCTCTTTATCTCTGGATGTCAGTGTGTTCCTCAACAACCAAGTAATCCTATGTGCAATCTTGGACACCTAAGCAATGTGTCCCCTGAACTTCATCTCCCTATCTACCAACACCCCTAAATTAAAGAGTACTGTTCCATCAATGTAGTACACAGCTGGTAATCTTTTAATCCCAAAATGCATAACTTTACACTTTTCCACATTGAACTGACATCCATTACCTTTTGCCCATTCTACCAGCTTATTTAAATCATCCTGCAAATTTTCAAGATCAGCTTGATTTTTTATTGCGCTACCCAACTTTGCATCATCAGCAAACAACTGAATATCTCCTTTTAAGCCATTTCCTATATCATTTATATACAAATTAAACAACAATGGCCTAAGCACAGAGCCCTGAGGCACACCACTGGTCACCTGCCTCATCCTGGACTCCGCTCCTTCATTCACCACCTTCTGGTATCTTTCCCTGAGCCATTCTCCTATCCATATCACCAATTTAGTATCGATTCCCATCTGCTCCAATTTGCATAACAGTGTTCCATGGGGTATCCTGTCAAAGGTCTTAGCAAAATCCAGAAGTACCACTGTGTAGCCAGTTCCTTTGTCCAACTCAGATGTCATTCTATTATAAAAAGTTAATAGATTGCTAAGGCAGGATCCACCTTTAACAAAACCATGTTGGCCTCTATTGAGTATCATATCCTGATCCACCCATTCTTGAAATTTGTCTTTAACCAACTTTTCCAATACTTTTACCACTACTCCTGAGATGGTGATTGGTCTGTAATTAACTACTGCTGTTTTAGAGCCACCTTTATGCAAATGAACCATTTTGCCTAACTTCCACTCCCTAGTGACCATACCAGAGTTCAAACTTAAGTTAAATATCCAAGTAAGAGGTGGTGACAATTCATTTGCACATTCATGCAACACCCGAGCTGATATTCCATCTAAACCTACAGCAGTGTTTGCATTTAAATTTTGCAATATATTAAATACCTCTGATTTCTTAACTTCAATTCTCACATTAGTTATTGCTACAGGTACAGAGATATCCTCACCTGGGTGATAGACTTTGGAAAAGCGATCACTCAGTAACTTGACTATTATATTGGGGGAGTTGAGTAAACTAGATGTAAATAAGGCTGTGGGACACTTGATAATATATCACTGCGTATTCTGAAGGAATGTGCCAGAGAGTTGACACCTGCCTTGACATATTTTTTTAATACGAGTCTTGCACTTGGTCAAGTCCCTAAAGAGTGGAAGGAGGGCAAGATTGTGCCACTTCATAAAGGAGGTGATCGAACTCAAGCATCAAACTATAGGCCTATCTGTGTGTCGGGTGTTGTGGTTAAGTTGTTGGAGAAGCTTGTGAGAACTAGAATCCAGAGTTGGGTTGACAACAATGGTATAATCTTTGATGGACAGCATGGATTTGCTAAAGGGAGGTCGTGTTTTAGTAATCTACTTACTTATTACAATAAAGTGACTGCTTCCTTGGACAGAGGAGAAGGATACACAGTAATATACTTGGATTTCGCAAAAGCTTTTGATAGAGTGCCTCATGATAAGTTGACAGTCAAACTAGAGCAGATGGGGTTGGATATTAGATTAGTGCATTGGATTGGAGACTGGCTATCTGATAGGTATCAACAAGTTGTGTATGGGGGTGCAATATCCAGGAAAAGGAAAGTCACTAGTGGAGTGCCTCAGGGATCTGTTTTAGGGCCATTACTGTTTAACTTGTATATTAATGATATTGGCGAAGATTTGGATGGAGATATTCAGTTGTTTGCAGATGATGCAAAGTTGGGACGAACCATAAAGAGTAGTGAAGATGTTGTGGCCTTGCAAGAAGACTTGAATAAATTGAGTGATTGGGCAAGCAAATGGGGATGTGAGTTCAATGTTGCAAAATGTAAGGTTTTAAAATTTGGAAAACAAAGATGGGATGCAGAATTTATGCTTGGTAAGAATATATTGTTGGAAGTAGAGGAAATAAGAGATCTGGGAGTGATAGTGGATAAGGATCTAAAATTTAGGGGTCACATCGCCAAAATTGTGAAGACAACACAAAGACTTCTGGGAATGATGAGGAGGACACTGACGTGTAGAAGTAGGGAGATTCTTGTTCCATTGTATAAGGCTTTGATTAGGCCACACATGGACTATTGTGCCCAGATTTGGTCACCTGGTTTTCAGAAGGATGGAGAGATGTTGGAAAGGGTCCAAAGGCGACTGACTAAGGTAGTTTCTGACCTCTGGAATGTCGAGTATGAGGAAAGATTGAAAAGATGTAATTTGCAGAGACTAGTGGAGAGAAGGAAGAGGGGAGATATGATAGAGACCTACAAGTTGGTAAGGGGTTGCTATAGGATCAATGGTGGAGAAGTTCTACAGCGAATAGTGGGAGATCAGGGGAGAACCAGAGGTCATCCCTGGAAACTGTATAAAGAGGGTGTGAGTAGGGGGGTGAGAGGCAGGTTTTTTTCGTGCAGAGTTGTGAATGATTGGAATGCCTTGCCTGAGAGTGTGGTGTCTGCAAGGGGTTTGAATGTGTTTAAGACCCGGTATGATGAGATGTGTGTGAGATAAAAGGACCTCCAAGATGAGTCTTTGACTCCATGAGGTCTTGTTTGATAATAATAATAATAATAATATCTGATTTTGTCACCTCAATACCATCAGCACCCACTAAAGTTATCCTTCTGAAGTCATTCTTCCTTTTACTTGCCACATAGCGGAAGAACTCTTTGGGATTACCTTTGATCTCATTGGCTAAGGTCTTCTCGTAATCTGATTTAGTTTTACTTACTATGCTGGTAACTTTCCTAGCTTGAGTCTTGTACTGCTCATGGGTGTACTGATCGCATTTCTCCTTGTACATTCTCCATAACATTTTCTTCATTTTTTGCAGATCAACCTTGATACTACTGCTCATCCATCTAATGCCTACCTTGTTTGTCTTCCTGACCATGGGGGCACAATCTGATATTGCTTTCCTCAGATACCCGCTGATTTTATCCCATGCACTGCTAACATCTTTCCCCTGCAATATGTTCTGCCATGGGATGGCTGCAAGCTCACTCCAAAGCTTGTTATAATTGCCTAACCTGTAGTTCCGTGTATACCCCTTCTTAAAAGAAAAATCCACAGATTTTGCAACCTCCCAAGTCAATACCACATGATCGCTTTCACCAATTGGAGGTAACGATGATACCTGACTTATGCATATATCTTCTGAACCAATAACCAGGTCCAACACTCTCACACCATTGTCCCTTCAGTTATGTGCTGTTTCAAGTAATTATCTCGTAGATGTATGAACTCCATTTCCTTTTTTTTTTGCTACGTGATATTTCCTCCTTCCAATTGATATCACCATAATTAAAATCTCCCATAATAATCACTAAACCTGCACTCATTGTACTAATTTGCTGATGCATGAATTCAATATGTCCCTCTCTATCCCTGGCCTATAGCAGCATCCAACTGTATATTTGGTTGCATTGGTCACTATTTCACACCAGACCGCCTCAAATGAACTCTCATTCACATGTCTATCATCTTGATATACTACTTTCTTTGGCTGCAACACATCAGCTATCATCAACTCCTTAAAGATCAATGTAATCTAAAACACATATCACTTTGAATTGTTTCAAGCACATATATGAAAGTTTCTGGTATTTTTGCCTCTATGATTGTGGCTTTTTGCTGAACAAAATGTGATGCATTTATGTGCATCAGAAGGAGTGAATTTGCTGAATGTGGTAAGATGTGTATACAGTCCATTGCAATAAAAATTTCCAGACTATTGTGTGTTGAAATATGTCAGTACAGTATATGAAAATTCTTCAGATATTAAAACATTTACTTGAAAGTAAAATCTTTCGCATTACTAATACAATATACAGCTTATAAGAAGGATGTCACCATTGTTGGTCATCTGGACCAGTTTCTTGAAAGAGTTTTATCATAAGATTGATTATTTCAAGCCCTAACTAGGATAAAAATATTTATTCTAGTAATTAAAACAAAAAAAAAAGATGAATTATATAATGAATTATAATGCATAAAACTTGGAATTATGCAGTTCATTATATTGTTTTTTTGATAATTTCCAATCAAAGGGTGTCAACTGAGGGTTAGATAACTTGGTTTTAAAGACAAAATTCAGTTCTGTTTCAACTTCCTCCTCACTTAGGCCTTAGTAAGTGGAGTGGTGGTCTCATACTTGATATTGAATTATCAGCTACTTTAGTCGATTTGATTGGCAAAGTTATTATTGTGAATTAAAGAGTAAAGCAAAAGCCAGGAAGAGTGTGTTGAGTATGCATGGTGAATTTAGAAGTGAATGGATAAGAAATGATTGGGATTGCCTGGATATGGGGAGTGTTTAGGTCTGGAAAAGGTTGTAGGATTGATGATAATGTGGAGGAGTCACGTCCAAGAGGTGGTTATTTTTATAAACACCACTTCTTAGAGGCATTAAGACCTGTGCTCTGATTCTTACATTAATCTCAGTTTGTAGTCTCAAGAACAAAATTACACTCTGCATGAGTTCTTTTGTCACAAGAACGGTTACTAGTGCATTTATACAATCTGACATCCTGTATGAGACCTAGAGTTTCCTCTTTTTGATGAACTCTAACCACCAAGCTGTTTTCAAATTCCACTGTGCCATACATGTTTGTGAAAGTTTAGGTAGTTGAGATGATTTTGTTGTTGTTGCCACATAGTATATGATATATATGACCACCATCAGTGGTGGCTTGTACATAAACACTGCAGCATCCCCCAAAGAAAAAACATAAAAATTAAATTTTGTTTGTGTTTATAAATAATAACAATGCTAACAACATTATATTATTATTATTATTATTATTATTATTACGGGCAACTCCAGGGAGTCATTAGACTCATCGAGGGAGGCCCCAATCATATTCATCACAACTATTCGACATTCATACAGTATCTATCATACCTCACCTTAAACTCATTCACTGTCACAGCATCCACCACAGACTCAGGGAGCACATTACACTCATTCACTACTCTAAAAGTAAAGAACCCAGCTCTAACACCTTTACTAACCACACTTTTGCCCAGTTTCCATGGATGTCCCCTAGTCCTCCCACAACCAGCCCTGTTCTCAAAAATATCTTCTGAATTAATTTTATAGAAACCCTTCAGTAATTTGAATGTCTCAATCATATCTCCTCTCCTCTGCCTATCAACCAATTTTTGCAACCCACAAATCCTCAACCTGTTCTCATACGGTTCATTCCACAGACCTGCTATCATCTTGGTCACTCACCTCTGGATCCTCTCCACCTCCTCCCCATCAAGAAGAAACCTAGGTGACCAAATCTGAGCACAGTAGTCGAGATGGGGTCTTATCAAGGCTCGATACAGAGGAACAATAACCTGCTTGTCTCTGCTTGTCAACGTATTCTTCAGCAACCAAGTGATTTGATGAGCTGATTTGGCCACTTTTGCAACGTGTCCCCTAAATTTCAATTCCTTATCCACCAACACTCCTAAATCTCGTGCCTCATCAATTTCCTGGAGCACGGTTCCACCAATGCAGTAAACTGCCTCCAATCTTTTCACTCCAAAATGCATAACCTTACATTTTGCCACATTAAATTGACATCCATTCTCCCTAGCCCAGATCTCCAATCGATCCAAATCATCCTGCAAAATTTTGACGTCATCTGCATTCACTATTGCCCTACCCAACTTCGCATCATTCGCAAACAAATGAACTGTTCCTCTCAGATCCTTTCCTATATCATTTATGAACAAATTAAACAGCAGTGGTCCAAGAACAGATCCTTGTGGCACATCACTAGTCACAGGCCGTCTTGTGGACTCTACTCCTGAGTAAACCACTCTCTGATATCTCTCCTTCAACCACCCTCCTATCCATCTCACCAACCCTATGTCCATTTCCATATGCTGCAATTTACTGATTAGAATTCCATATGGTATCCTGTCAAAGGCCTTAGCAAGGTCCAGTAGAATCACTGTAAACCCATTACCCTTATCCAGTTCAGCCGTCACTGTGTTATAATACGTGAACAAGTTACTGAGGCATGACCTACCCTTTACAAAACCATGCTGTCCCCGATACAGTATCCCATTTTCTTCTATCCAATCTTGTATTTTCCTCTTGACTATTTTCTCTAAGACCTTGATAATGATTCCTGTTATGCTGATTGGCCGGTAATTTTCAACAGCAGCCTTGGAACCACCTTTGTGCAGTGGAACTATTTTCCCCTCTTTCCACCCCCTTGGGACTGACCCAGTCCTGAGGCTCAAATTAAACAAAATGGTCAAGGGCACTGACAATTCTTTGGCCGCTTCACGTACAACACGAGCTGGTATACCATCCAATCCCACAGATGTATTGACATTGAGGTTCTGTAATAGACTAGTTACCTCTACTTCATTCATCACAATTCCAGTATAAGCTGTTGGTTCTTCCATTTCTGCAAAGTCACCACCTGGATGATATACTCTTGCAAAGTGCCCGCTCAGTAATTCCACAACATCGACTGATTCGGTTACCTCCCTACCCTCAGCATTTTTTAAGATCAGTCTACCATGAGCATTTTTCCTTTTTACTTGCAACATATTGAAAAAACTGTTTGGGATTCTCTTTAGCCTGCATGGCCAATTTCCTTTCGTAATCTGCTTTTGCTTTTCTTAGCACCCTTGTTACCATCCTGGCCTGAGCTTTATACTGTTCCTGCACCTGATGGTCACCCTTCTCCTTAAATTCCCTCCACAATTGTTTCTTTTTTTGCAGCTCAAGCTTAATAGTGTTATTCATCCATTTAACCCCTACTTGATTTATTATTCGGACTCTTGGTATACAGTCAACCATTGCCTCCTGCAAACAGTTCTTAACCACCTCCCATGCACTATCAACATCCAGCCCTTGCAGTTTTACATGCCATGGCATTGAGCCAAGCACACACCTAAGCTTGTCATACTTACCAGCCCGGTAATTCCACATGTACCCTGTCTTAATTGTAAATTCGACTCTTTTAGCCACCTCCCAAGTCATGACCTTATGGTCACTCTCACCAATTGGTGGCAACATGGTCATGTTCGTTACAGCTACATTCTCAGTTGCAATTACTAGGTCCAGCACTCTCTGCCCCCTGGTATTTTCCAATACATGTTGCTGTAGATAGTTGTCCCTTAATAACTGCATAAAATCCAATTCCTTCCTCCCATGTGCCCTCTCCTCGTTCCAGTCAATGTTACCATAATTGAAATCACCCATAATAATTACCCTCCTTCCACTCATTTCTTCTATTTGCTTATGCATACTATCCCCACCATCCACTCCATCACCCGGTCTATAGCAGCACCCAATTGTATATTTTGTTCTGCTAGATTGTATCTCACACCAAACAGCCTCAAATGTGCTTTTTTCCCCATCCTGCAGTTCAACTTCTATACTCCTTGGCTGAAGCTCATCAGCTATCATCAATAACACTCCTCCCCCCTTTTTATTCACCCTGTCACTCCTGAACATGCTATACCCATCGCATTCAATCCCACTAGCTTTATCATCTTCTGTCAGCCATGTTTCACTATTACATGGTTGTTGGCACTTCCAGGCCGACAATCTGTGGCCTGGAAGTGCCAACCATGGCCAAAAACTCTTCCTTCTTGTTCCCAATACTCCTGGCATTAGTGTACATGAATCGCAGAAGCCCATTTTTCCCATCCCTACTTTGTTGCCTTATACTAACTATCCCATTCTGATTTGTTGTCCGTCGTACTCGCCCGGGCATAATATACTCATTCATACACTTAACTTCCTCCCCTAAAGTCTGCATATCTACTCCCCCCCCTCTTAATAAATCTAGTTTCCCTGTTTCTGTACATCCACTTCCACATCATTCATCAACACTCTTTCAAGTCTCCGTACACCAACTCCATTCAAATGTAACCCATCCATCTTATATAAGTCCTTTCGCCCATCGAACTCATTCCACACATCCACAAATTCCACACCACTCTCCATGCATAACCCACGCATAAAGTCATTGGCAATTATGGCCCTCCTTCTAAACACTTCGCTGTCATACCGCGGTAAGATACTCACCATCCTAACTCTCTCGCTCTTCTCTTTTGCTACCTCAAACAACTCCCTCACATCCTCTATTATTTCCATTTTGTTCTCTTTCAAATCATTCGTTCCTGCCACGATTATCATCTCTTTCACCCTCTGTTTTTGCAGTCGAATAGATTCACTGACGTCCTTTATATTCGCACCCGGCTGGTACGACTTCGTTAAACTCTCAATTATTACGCCTCTTAATAGCGAATCCCCATACAGCACTCGCTCCTTCATTTTATTGACGTTTACGAACATTCTATTATTTGCCGTCACAGACTTCCGCCGGTTATTTGTCGGTACGTTCAACACACATTTTTCCATACGCTCCAGTTGTCTTTTGGCTCTGCGTATCGTGCCATTCAAACGGGCAATTTCGCTACTCACATTTATCTCACCATTTTCATTATCGATCAAATCATCCATTCTTTCTGTGTTTTTACCTTCATTTACACTTTCAGCGACGCTCTCACACCTATCTGGCACTACCACGCAATTCTCTAGCACACCGCCATTTTCTACATTCTGACTATCGTTAACGATATCAGTCTCGACACACGAAACACACTTGAAGTCCTCATTCTCTTTACACTTTCTACACATATTAATTCCACTATCACTTTCTAACCAGACTCCCACCGCTCTTCGCAAGGCATACATCTCACAGACAGCACATTGCATAAATTCGTTTACATCAAAACTCTTAAACAAACATGGCGACCTGGTCGCCATTTTTTTCTTTATCAGTGCCATGTGTACGCTATCTTTTCTTAAAAATAATAATTAAAATAACAGAAAACACGCAAAAATTGCACAGACACACCAAGAAACAAAAAGCAAACAATACTACTTAAAATTCTAGTAAAATATCTAATGCAATACAACATGTCAAAGATTACAGCTTATGTTTTGACATTGATTGATTAGTTAATAATTGGATTTGTTCGAGTAAAGCTTTAGATTACGAAACAAATGACTGCGATCTAAGGCAGCGTTGGAATTTTCACGTTTGGTCAGTTGTGTTTAGACTCGCCGATATTCGTTTGCACTGCACGTGCAAATACAAACGAATTGTGTTATGTGCACTGTCACTTGGCACTGCACATAACAAGTGAATTTGACATTGCTCATTGAGCAGTGTCGCTACAGATAAACTGTATGCTTGTGTATGTTATTTCTGTGAGATATGAAACTTTTATTATTGGTATGTTTGTGGTGAGGGTGAAATATTTTTACCAAACCTCACTACGAACACACCAATAATAAAAGTTTCGTATCTCACAGAAATAACACCCACAAGCATACAATTTATCTGTAGTGACACTGCTCAGTGAGCAGTGTCAGATTCACTTGTTATGTGCAGTGACAAGTGCAGATGAATATCGGCGAGTCTCAAAATTCTAGGAGTATGTAAATTTACATATTCTCGAATATGTAAATTTACTTATTAATAAATTGGTTACTGATTAGGAAAAAATGCCCCACAAACTCTGCCCCACAAAAACCAAACATTTGGCTTCGCTATGTAGATGATGTATTCGCTATTTGGCCACATGGCTCCGATGCACACCTCTCCTTCTTAACACACTTAAACAACCAACATCCCAGAATCAAATTCACCCTGGAAGAAGAAAAAAACAACTGCATTCCGTTCTTAGACACACTAGTCACCCGCCAGCCTGATGGAACCTTGGTTTTACTCAGTATATAGAAAACCCACCCATACATTCACCAACAATCCCCCCCCCTCACAACAATATGGAGTCATTAAGACACTACACAACAGGGCTAAACTTATCTGCTCGAATGACAATGCCCTAACCACAGAACTAAACCACATCCTCAACACGTTCTCAGCCAATGGCTACCCCCCCCCCAAAAAAAAATCCAAAAAATATTAAAACCAGTAAACCACAACCCCCCCTTCCCCCTCACAACAAGGATTACTCTAAATCCATCACCATACCCTATATCCGAGGCACCTCAGAAAAAATCACAAAAATCTTAAAAAAACATAACTTAACTTCTTGTTACAAACCTTATAAAAAATTGGCATCCCTTATCCGCTCAACAAAAGACCAACCTGCCCCCCTAGACCTACCTGGTGTGTACCAGGTCCCTTGCAGCTGTAAGCTGTCCTACTTCGACCAAACAGGCAGGACAGCAAATATCAGAATTTCAGAACACAAGGACTACATCCGGTTTCACCAATACAGCCACTCTGGTCTTGCTGACCATGCTCTGGATACCTGCCATAGAATACGGTGGAAAAAAGCCAGGATAATACACCGTAGCAAATAGAGATATGAAAGGCTTTTCATAGAATCAGCTTCAGCCTTAAGAAACGAGCCAAACCTCAACAAATTTGGCTGCATGAGACTTCCTCAAATTTGGGAAACCTACATCAGAAGACCTTCAGCCCAATCGCCCAAGAATACCAACATTGCCCGCTAGAGGGCACCATCAGGACTTTAGGAGAAATAATAGCTTCATACTTCTTGCTCATTTATTGTTTTGCTGTGCCTGCGTGCACGTATCTTGTACCTAAGTTCTTGAAAATGGCAGCGTGACGTTGCCGAAATATAGAAATATATTAAAATTTATTTTAATGTATATCCTAGTACATTGTAATTTCCTGAAATAATATAGTGAAAATAGGAAAAAATGAATTATTCTTATTTTGTATATGCAGCATCCCTGCTTAAAATTTTCACTGACCACCATCCCATTTATATAGACCTGAAGTTGACGTGAAAGAAAATTCTATGTTCTCTAGAGTGTGGTTTTCAGATTTAATACTTAATCTTTTAGAACCTGTAGTATATTTAGTACAGTTAAGAAAGTATTAAATAATTAATAAAGAATCTTTGGGTGGAATTGACAAAAATAAATGTTATCTTTCTTTCAGTACTAATGCTGCACATGCCCTACTGTCATCTGTCAAAGTTGATGGTTAGAGGAAAAAGCACACTTCTGGGGGAGAGTGATAATCAACTAAATTTATTTAGCTATTTAATTTGCCACTTGGGTTTGTTGTGAGTTAGCATACCCACTCTCCGACCAACGGGTTGTGGATTCGAATTCCACATTAGGCATGGATGTCTGCGATTGTCTTCAAGTGGGAGATGAATTTAATTGCCAAGCATGTGAACACCGCCCCAATTATTAGAACTACTTGTTTCAAGCACTCAAGCGGCTTGAAAAGTTCTGATTTTGATCTCCAGATCAAGGTTTCTAAACTATATATAAAAAAAAATAAATAAATAAATAAAAATACTTAGCCCATGACACAAATGTGCTTATAGGTTTATAAAACTTTTGTAGGTATGAGTTAAAAAAATTATTAGGCCAATAGTTTGCTCACAAAAATGTACATCGAGTGTGCATGCTAGTACACTGGCAGGAAGGTAAACATAATAGATAGTGTAAAATGGCAGGATCTTACAGTTTTAATTGACACCTTCTATGGGTACAATGATGAGATCTTGCTCAAGCCATCATGTGAGACAGCCAAATCTGTTTAGATCCATCTGCTTCATGATACTAAAAGTCCAGAAGCCCATCAGCCTGTATTTGCTTTCCTGCCTGTGTGCACGTACTCATAATCAAATTCCTACCATGTACCATCAAGGGGGGTGTTCAGGATATGATAGTACTACATGAAAAATTTACATCATTACTAACTTCCTGTCAAAATTTCCCTCCAAATCAGTCTGTTACTTGTCAAGACTCCAACATTACCAGATCTTATATTTTTATTGTTTAAGGGCACTTTGTACGGTATCAATCCACCTATGTCTTGGTCTTCCTCTGGGTCATTTTCCTGCCAACCTGGCAGAGAACACTTGTTTTGCTAATCTTTCCTCGCCCATTCTGTTTAAGTGACCATACCACTTGAGATTAGCCCTGCTAACGCATTCCTGGATGCTGATAATGTCAAGTTCTTTCCTAATATCCTCGTTTTTAATATGATATTGCCATTGATGCCGTTCACGCCTCTAATCTTTCTCAGGACTTTCATATCTGCGGTCTCTAGTCTTTGGTCAAGTGTTTTACTTCTGACCCAGCTCTCAGATCCATAAGTTAAAACTGGTTTGAACACTGTCTTGTATACAGCTAATTTAGTGTTCCGACTAATTTCTCTCTTATTCCATATGAATTTATTTAATTGATTTCCTACCATACCAGCTTTGTTGATTCTGTTGTCTATTTCAATATTTAATTTATCATCTTCACTAAAAATCGTGCCTAAGTAGTTCAAATGTTTTACTTGTTCCACTGGTTCTCCGTTCACAACGCAACTGACATTTTCAACTATTCTACCTATTTTCATTGTCTTTGTCTTTTTATTGCTGACCTTCATACCATATCTATTACAACAGTTATTCAATTTAGTCAGGGAATCTTGCAAACTTGTAGCAGATTTATTTAGAAGTATAACATCGTCCGCATAAAGCAAGGAGCTGACATTAACATCTCCAATTCTGATATCATACCACTTTCTTTCATAATGTGATCCATATAGATAATGAATAACAGAGGGGATAATGTACATGCTTGGCTCACACCAGATTTAACATTAAACCATTTTCCTGTACTTCCTTCAATTCTAACTGCTGACTTACAACTCAAACAAAGACTAAGTATTGCTTGATATAATGCCCCATTGACACCATATAACTGTAGCGTATTGAATAGCTTCTCTCTTGGCACATTGTCATATGCCTTTTCCAAATCGACAAAACTTAAATACAGATCTTTGTTATATTCCCACGATTTCTCCACTGTTTGTCGTAAAGCGAAAATCTGATCCTGACAGCCTCTATTTGATCTGAATCCAGCTTATTCTTCACTAAGCTTTTCTCCACAATTCTTCTCAACTGTTTCTCAAGTATACTTGCATATATCTTACTAGGAACACTCAGTAGGGAAATACCTCTGTAATTCTCACATTCAGTTTTATTTCCCTGTGTTTTTTTATCACTGTGCTGTCATCACATTTAGCAGTTTTTCAAAGTAATTACTCCATACTTCAAGGATATCTTTTTCTTCCGTTTCATGTCACCTTTATCATCTCTAACTCCTTTTACAGCACTCTTTCCTCCATTCCTAAACTTCTTCAACAACCTCCAGAATATTTTGCCACCTTTTTTATATTTATTTTCTATGTTGTTGCCAAAGTCCTCCCATGACTTTTATTTAGCTAGTTTTACGCAGTGTTTAGCTTTCTTACATTTGTGTCTGTATTCTCTAAGAGCACAAGCTGACTTATTTGCCAGGAACTTTTGATATGCTTTCTTTTTTTCCTTCACTGCCTCTTTAACTTCTTGTGTCCACCATGGAGTTCTAATTTTTCTATCCTTGCAGACAACTTCACCACATGCTTCTCTAGCTGAATCAAGTGCACATACTCATTTATGTCATTGTGCCCCTAGCCTCAATGGCCAAGGAAATATTGGCTTTATAATTTAATATTAAATTATTTAATTTATTATCCCTATGTGTATGTTATCCTCTCCTCTCTGACATAAGTTGATCAGTGTGTAAGTAGTCATGAAATCATCTTATTAGTTCCCTTCTCCCCCCCCCCCAACACTAGTTTTTGAATAGGAGTAACTTTGAATTTGATGAAGCAGGAAGAGGAGAATGTGAAGTGGCCAGAATTTTAAGTAAGCTTGACATTAATAAAGCTTGGACTGAATTGGATTGGATATCATCATGTATACGCAAAGGGACTAACTGTGTTCTCGGTTGTTTTTACTATTTTGCAATACGAACAAGTCCTGGCCTTCATTGAAAGAAAAAAAAATAATATCACTCTAAAGCAGTGGTCGCCAAAGTGGTCAATATCGACCCCCAGGGGTCGATAGAAAAATATAAGAAGACATCATTGTACGGGTAATATTTTATTCGGTTAACTTGGATTACCTCCATCCTGAATGACAGGATGGAGGTAATCCAAGTGGGAACAGTGACATGGGAACATTGACATGAATAGGACCTGTAAGATGGAGTAAGGTCATGAAAATAGTTACTGAGGCCAATCAAGGAGGCCAAAATGACGTATTTACCAATAAACGGATGTTCGTTCCTGCGTGGCTGGAGCGAGATTGCAACACGTGCGCGGTTCTTATTTACTTATACTTACACGTATTCGATCCCAGTCTCATTTTCGCGCATCGACGTACAAGTGAGCGGTGATGTTCGAAAATTCATCAACATACGTATTATAATTCAATCGTTATTCATTCACGAACTAAACTTCTCTATGTTGAAGAGTTGAGCAGGGCTGGTAATAATACCAGTGATATTAATACCAGTAGTTTATTAATATCACTAGTAATACCAGTGATATTAATAGTAATATAATAATATATACTATATTATCCATACAATAAACACTGTAACTATAAAATAAACAATCTAAAAACTCACATAAGCGTCTTTTTTTGCTTGTCCTATTATAATTACGTAATAGTAAAATAGGGGGGGGGGGATAAAAAAGTCAAGAAACTCTTGAAGGAGTCGATGGTCAAAGAAGTTTGGCGACCCCTGCTCTTAAGGTTAGGGAGATAACTCAAATCTCTGGCATACTGTCATTTTGTGTTTTAGGTGTTGTTTTTAGTAGTAAATAAAAAAACTATTGATGAGAACAAGAATCTTCGTAGAGGGATGGGTTTGTTAAAGGACATCTATATTTTGATCTCCCATGGAATTGCAACTCATTGTGTGAAATTTGCCTTAAACAACACAGTCTGGCATACAATTCCTTGAACTCATTCATTGTCTGTACTTACCATGTCAGGCAATGCATTCCATGCTCAAGCTACTTTAGCGCATAGCCCTTGTTTCATTTTGTTATTCAATCATATGAAAAATTCCCCCAGTGTCAATATATGGTGATTTTTCTGTATTTTGCAAAGGTGTTTGGTAGAATAGCATGACAAATTATTATTGAAGAGGTGGATATGGATATTTCATTTGCAACATAAAATTGGGATGGACTGAACAAGATGTATTGGGAAGAATTATCTCAAAGGATAAGGATGACAAGTAGTGTACTACAGGTTTGATGGATTTTAATTTATACATAGATAATTCAGGATTCTTGGATGATTTTTCAGACTCCTTATATGAGGGTGGTCTGAAAAGTTCTCAGCCTAACAATGAAAAAACGAATTCATGATTTGTTGTGGGTGTTATGACAGTGAGCGAGTTCAAGGCAAGGTATGATAGATACTATGAGAATGTCGAATAGTTGTGTGGACATGATGTTTAGGGCCTCCCTCGATGAGTCTAAGGACTCCCTGGAGTAGCCTGAAATAATAATAATATATAATGATTATTTCAAAATTATTTTTATTTTTCAGCATAATCTCCCTTAAGACTAATACATTTATTCCAGTGATGCTCCAGCACCATTATCCCATCCCTCTAGTGGTTCTCAGTAAGATCTGCAAAATACCCCTCTACATTTACCTCTTGATTCGAAGAAAAATGCTGACCAGTGAGGAAGAGATAGAAGTCAGAGGTAGCCAAATCTGAGGAATAGGGTAGATGTTCCAACAATTCATAGTGCAGATCCTTCAAATTTCCCATTGCCAAAACACCTTTGTGGGCAGGTGCATTGTCCTGATGAAAGATGATTTTTTTCTTCTGCAAACCAGGTCTTGTCTCACGAATTTTTTTGTCTAGTCTAGTTAAAAGATCGGAATAATATTGCCCGGTTATTGTTTTACACTTTTCAAGATAAGTAATAAACAAAATGCCTTTATCATCTCAAAACACCAATGCTGGAACTGACCCTGTCTTCTGAGGCAACCGGCCTCTGTCCACTGTTTTGGCTGCTGTTTGGATTCTGGTGTGTAATGGTTAATCCAAGTCTCATCCATAGTAACAAATCGACGCACAAAATCAGTTTTATTCTTGTTAAAACGCTGCAAGCATTGTTCAGAGATTTTCATGCAAGTGCGTTTTTGATCTGGTGTGAGCAAGCGTGGCACCCATCTTGTGCAAAGCTTTTTCATTTGCAATTTTTTTTTCATGCAAAATATATCCTACACGCTCTTTTGAAATGCCTATAGTCTTAGAAAGTTCACACACTTTGACTCGCCAGTCATTCAATACCATATCGTGCACTTGATTAATGATTTCTAGTGGTGTTACACTTTTTGGACGTCCTTCACATGGATCATCATCAACTGGTACAGCCATGTTTTAACTCGGCAGCCCATTTCTTAATTGTCGAAAACGAAGGAGAAGAGTGCCCATAAATTTTTATGAACTTTGAATGAATTTCTTTTGGCATTAAATCTTCTTTTACAAAAAATTTTATAACTGCACGATACTCAATTTCATCCATTTCAAGAGATACAGACAACACTTTTGCTTCAGACAGCTGTATAAAACAAACTACTTGTTGGAATGACTTGCAATTTCACATGGATGCTTATGACAGATGTACCAACTTAGAAAAAAAAAAAAATCTTGCCGATAGTGTTGCCAAGTATGGTCGAGGCCGAGAACTTTTCAGACCACACTCGTACAAGTGAACATATCTGTATATAGAAATTCAAATGTAACTTAAACAATATTTAATACACTGGCTTATCCATGTCTATTACATTCCTACTGGTCACCATCTTTTGTATTATGATGTTTCAGGCCTCCAGTAATCAGAGCATTGTTCACACACTGGACAGTGAAACTTGTTTACCATCTAAAGACTATCATAAACATCCATGTCCATGGTAGGATTCAAGCCTGCAGTTTTGAATCCTACCATAGGTATGGATCCCACATTTTTTTGAATCCCACATTTGAGAGCATCCTGCAGGTTGCTCTCTCAGATTGGAGAGAGCAACCACTTGCCCAATTAAGCTGACAATTCTTGATTGCTAGGATTGAAACCAAATGTGTATATAATTCCCAAGAAAAAGGAAGCAGAAAATTTTTTTTGAACTAATCGAAAAGTTATACTTAACAAGAAATAATAGTTTTTATCCTTTACCTAAATGCAGTTAATCATTTGGAATAAAAGTCCAAAAGTCTTTATTCTGTTATCCAAGGCAAATGACTCTGTATTGATAAAGGTTGACCTGAAATGTTAAAACCAGTTCATGTGGTGATCCTCCCCATGACTCATAATGCATAACAATACACAGGTGTCTGGGAAGTCTGAGAACGTGGCATTTCACAGCTGGTTAAACATATTTCTTAACTGATTGATTGGAAGCAGAGGAACATTTGAGGATCCCCCCTGACCCAAATCCTCTCAATTTTTTTCAGAGGTTTTATTAAAGAAAGAAAGTTCTTTCGAAATACAAAACCTGAAGCAAGAGTGGGGTTACTATCACATGCTGTGTTAATCTTGATATGCTCCATTGAAGGCAGAGAAATACAGTACCTTTTGTTTGTTAGTGTCTGGAAATTGAAGGAAAACACATTGAACATATTATTTGAAAATGTAACTAATGTATTGTTTAAAATTTTTTCCTCATGTTTGTAGATTTTATAGACACCTTCTACGTCTGAAAGAAAGTGTGCTATACATTTTCGCATATTAAGTTTGATTTGAAGTCCTCTGCCTCCATATATAGGTACAGTAAATTAAAGATACCAAGAAATTATATACTTGGTTTGATCCTTTATCCAAGTGTAAGCAAACAAGTTTGCATCTGAACTATTTTCAGGACTGGGGAAAATCATATAAAGAAGCTAATGACTTCACATCACTTGCCTTAGTATCTCATAATGCTAAGCACATCCCCTTGCGGACTTGTATAATGCTATGCATTACGGGATTACATCTATTCCAATCATTGGGAATTTGTGCCTGGACAGAGAGACGAATTCCCAATGATTGGAGTAGAGCTCTCATAGTACCCATATATAAAAAGGGAAATAAAACTGAATGTGAGAATTACAGAGGTATATCTCTACTGAGTGTTCCTGGTAAGATATATGCAAGTATACTTGAGAAACGGTTGAGAAGAATTGTGGAAGAAAAGTTTGGTGAAGAACAAGCTGGATTCAGGTTAAATAGAGGCTGTCAGGATCATATCTTCACTTTACGACAAATAGTGGAGAAATCATGGGAATATAACAAAGATCTGTATTTAGGTTTTGTCGATTTGGAAAAGGCATATGACAAGGTGTCAAGAGAGAAGCTATTCAATACGCTACAGTTATATGGTGTCAGTGGGGCATTATATCAAGCAATACTTAGTCTTTATTTGAGTTGTAAGTCAGCAGTTAGAATTGAAGGAAATACAGGAAGATGGTTTAATGTTAAATCTGGTGCGAGACAAGGATGTACATTATCCCTTTTGTTATTCATTATCTATATGGATCACATTATGAAGGAAAGTGGTATTAAACATGATATCAAAATTGGAGATGTTAATGTCTGCTTTATGCGGACGATGTTATACTTCTAAATAAATCCGCTACAAGTCTGCAAGATTCCCTGACTAAATTGAATAACCGTTGTGATAGATATTGTATGAAGGTCAGCAATAAAAAGACAATGACAATAGGCAGAATCATTGAAAAATGTCAACTGTGCTGTGAATGGAGAACCTGTGGAACAAGTAAAACATTTCAGCTACTTAGGCACGATTTTTAGTGAAGATGGTAAATTAAATATGAAAATAGACAACAGAATCAACAAAGCTGGTATGGTAGGAAGTCAATTGAATAAATTCATATGGAATAAGAGAGAAATTAGTCAGAACACTAAATTAGCTGTATACAAGACAGTGTTCAAACCAGTTTTAATTTATGGATCTGAGAGCTGGGTCAGAAGTAAAACACTTGACCAAAGACTAGAGACCGCAGATATGAGAGTCCTAAGAAAGATTAGAGGCGTGAACAGATGGCATCAATGGCAATATCATTAAAAACGAGAATATTAGGAAAGAACTTGACATTGTCAGCATCCAGGAATGCGTTAGCAGAGCTAATCTCAGGTGGTATGGTCACTTAAACAGAATGGGCAAGGAAAGATTAGCAAAAGCTAATCTTTCCTTGCCCAGTCTTTGCCAAGTTGGCAGGAAAACGACCCAGAGGAAGACCAAGATATAGGTGGATTGATATGGTACAAAGTGCCTTAGACGATAGAAATATAAGATCTGGTAATGTCTTGACAAGTAACAGACTGATTTGGAGGAAAATTGTAGATATGAAGTTATTAATGATGTAAATTTTTCATGTAGTACTATCATATCCTGTACACCCGTTGAGAGTACATGGCAGGAATTTGATATCTGACATCTATGGAGTTGAGAATCCTCTCCAGAGATTCATCGTGGCAGGTCTGTATTCTCTCATGCCAAAAGATTAAGCCATTAAACCCATTCAGTTTCCACACTCACCACATTTTCAGGCAATGCATTCCACTCACCAATTCCCTCTTCATTCAAAGAACTCACTTCTCACTTCCCTGCTCGTGCCCTCCTTATACAGCTTCCATGGATGGCCACTAGTTCTACTCTCGCCTTCCTCTACTCTGTGAAATATCTTCTCCATATTAATCTGATAACCTCTCACCAGCTTATGTCTCAGTCATATCACCTTTTCTATTCATAAGACTCTTGCACTCCCTCAATCTCCCCTCCTATCTGATATTCCATAGACCTGACACTAACTTAGTAAATGTACTCTAGACCTTCTCTAATACTTCCTCATCCTCCTGATATATCCTCCTGACAATAATGAGGACAATAACATTCAAACGTCATTGTCCTCATTATTGCCATAATCATAATGATGATATTCTTCTTAATAAAAATATTCATCATCATTATGATTATCATCATAATGATGATATTCTTACAATTTTGGCAATATGACCTCTAAACTTAAAGTTTTTGTCTGCCATCACTCCCAGATCTGTTATCTCCTCCACCTCTTTCAAAATTGTGTTAATTGTAATTAATTATATACTCTGCATCCCAACCTTTCCTACCAAATTTTGAGACCTTGCACTTTGCAACAGTAAACTGATAACTGCAATCATTTGCCCACTCGTATAGTTATTCAGATCTTCCTGCAAAAGCCACAATGTTTGCTCTACTTCTCATAGCCCTTTCTAACTTTGCATAATTGGCAAACACCTGCACATCTCCAGTTAATCTTGCCTCAATGTCAGTTAAACAATGATGGTTCCAAAAGTGATCCCTGTGGCACTCCACTAGTGACCTTCGTCTTTTGGGATGCCACTTCTCCATATACAGCCTGCTGATACCTATCTCGCAGCCAATCAGCTATTCAACTCACTAGTTTTTTTTATCTAATTCTGTCTGTTTCAGTTTAGCTGCTTGCTTGTCATGTGGCAGTCTATAAAACTCTTGAAAAATCCAAATTTACCACCATATATGCATCTCCTTTTAGTGAATTTTAGTAATGCATAAGCAGATTTCTGAAACATGACCTAATGAACCCATGCTGACCATCATAAAGTATACTGCTGTTATCAATCCACTTCTGAATCCTGGTCATCACCAACTTCTGTAATACCTTAATAACAACCTCAGATGCACAGATTGGCCTATAATTTGTAGCCTAGCCTTATATCTCTCCCTTTGTGAAGTGGAACAATTCTTCCCGCCTTATATTCATTTGGGAATCACCCTGTTGTAGGACTCATGTTAAATAGTTGTGCGAAAGGTGCCATTAATTCCATAGGACATTCCCTCAAGATGTGGAAATATACTCAAATCCTGTTGCCTTATTAACATGACGTTTACTTAATTCCTCATATACTTCCTGCTTATTCACCATCAGTCCATCCTCTGCCATATCCTCTACACCCCAGCTTCTAATGATGTTGCCTTCACAAGGATGAAATACGCTGATATACCGATCATTGAATAATTCAACTATATCCTCTGCATTGGTTACCAAACTGTGTCATTAATCATCATCTGATAGTGATTTTTCTTTCTACTTGCTAAATATTGAAAGAACCTACTAAGGATTTTCTTAGCCTGATTTGGCTACTTTCTTCTCATATTGAACTTTTGCTGCCTTTACCAACTAAGCTGTCATATTCACAATAACAGATTCTCCACACTCATATTCTCACACTCACTCCTTTGGCTATCATTCTTAATCTTACATCCATCACTTCCTTTCGTCTGGTATTCTTCACTTCTGGTTCCCAACTTTCACTTAAAGCAGTGCAATCCATTAATATATCACACTTTCTACAGATCCACACTGTCTCTCACTTCTCTTGTTTAATCTCTCAACAAATACAGTTGCCCACGCATATATATTACATTCCTAACAATGATCCACCTTGGTAAAATCCTCACCACCCAACACACTCAAATTTCATGGTGTGCATCTGGATGACCTTGTTCTTATCACCATTTTTCCTCTGTTAACTGATATTCTGAAGAAAGTGCTTCAAATTGATTAACTTCAACAAAGCAAACACACCACACTTAGTCACAACCAAACCAGGCTAAATTTACACTAAAGTTATAATGTATCGTTACTAATTAATATTGAAACTTATCTCTTTTTTTCCCACAGCCTGTACGACATAGGAGACTGAACTGTTTGCCTTTGAAGGCTTTCTGTAACCAAAAAAGACCAACCTGTTAAAAGGTGATGTGTTTTATGCCAACGTGATGTTTTTAATCATAGGATTAGGTGGCACAAATGCAGATATGGCTTGCTGACTTTTTATAAAATAGCAGATTTTGGAGAAAGCCATGTGAAGCCATGTCTGAAAAATGAAATTTGATCTGACAGTTTGTCAGCATTATGTTGTATTGTAGTGTTGAAACATTTGTGAGATACTGTTAAAAGAGAATACCTAGAAAAGTAGCATAATGTAAATTTTACTTCTCCACCATTACTATGTGAACATAGTACATTTGTATTGTATGTATTCCACACCACACTCAGTCACAACCAAACCAGACAAAAAGTCAAGAAGCCATATCTGAAAAATTAAATTTGAAACCATTAACTCATTCACAGCATTCGAGAAAAATGACTTGAGAACTGAATGCTATTCCAAACTTTGTGGCTTGCATTAAGAGATGAAAGGTTACCTAAACTAGTTTATACATCTCAGGTAATTATTATCAAAGTTATCAACACATATTAAGTGGCTCTGTACTCCTTTCATTTTGTTCTACCAGTCAGAGCTTTCGAATTATTCTTTGTATATACTAGATTATGCTGCACGGTTACGCGCTCTGCAACCATAAGCCTGGGAAAGGAGTCTCCTGCATTCGATTCCCGTTGCTGATGTGAGGAGCTTAAGGATCTTTCTCAGACATAGCCAAGAGTTAGCCTGTCTTGGGCGTGGACTACAGGGTTTTTCTCCCCAGTTTATCTGGGGTTTTTCTCCTGCAAGCAGGCAAACCAGCCCTCTGAACACACGCTTCTACAGACATAGGATACCTCCAGGAATAAGGAGTATAACCAACCTATTATGTAGGATTTCGGTTCTGAAGGCCTACACCGTAAAAAGGTGTAAGTCTACGAGTGAGCATAAATCAGGCAATATACTAGATTGGTAGATAAAGAGAAATACAGCTAAGGAGGGTTGACCTCATTTCCCTTGACCTCTAGCCTGATTTATTCACAGTAATCATAAAGGTTTTGTAATAGTATTTTTGTGTAATGATTTTTCATTAGCATATCAACTGAGCATCATTAGTTTTAGCATAAGCTTATTTTTTTGCAATCCTACCCATAAAAAAACAACTTATACATTATTAGAACAAGTCATTTAACAATTAGATAATCTGGAAATCTCTCTTTTATTTCGAGACACCTCATTTCTCTAATAAGCAGGGCGGTTGTTTTAAACTGGACAATGAAAATCGACCACACCAAAGACATTCTCAAACATCTGTTTCACAGTGAGATTTGAACCCACAGCTTGTTAATTGGAGTTAATTGACCATATCTGCTTGGCCATTCAAACTGGTGTACTATATTGTAGAGAGTTTTGTTTCTCATTTGTAACTTTTTTTTTTTTTTTTTTTTGTAAAAATGGTGCAGTGAAAACCAAGTAATGTTTTCAGCCACCAAAGATCTCTTACTCTGTATTACATTTTAGTCATTAACAGATATGAATCAGTCATTAGACATTCTTTTTACCAGGCTCTGGCAAAAAAGAGTTGGTGTTAAGGTTGAAACAAGTTTTGAGTGAATGGAATAGCTATGTACTCTTAGAAGCAATGCCAGCTTTCAGTGTAAGAGTTCTCTCAATATTACTGAACTGCTATTATTATGGTACTACTGTAAACAGTAGTATTATTGTTGTTATTGTAGTAAAAAAAATTCAATTTCCTGCTTAGAACTGCCATGTTATTCTCTGATCTAAAATACAATAAGAGATAACTTTGATAGCAATCAGTAATTGCATATTTTTATATTAGATCAATTAGTGAAAAGCTCATCATTACTTGTAAGCTATACATAGCCTAGAAGCAATGGCAAACGTTTTGTTTCAACTTGATGCACTATCTTCAGATAGATAATAACATGGTAGAAGAATATCTAATGATTAATTCAAATCCACATAAAACCATAATTATGCTGACAAATATTAGTGCAGATTTTAAATACCATATTTTAATAAAATCCAGCCATCTAGGTTTCAAGGAATAAGATGTGTAAATATAAGTAGAAAGATTAAAAAAAAAAATAAACTGAATAGAGTTGTGAAGGTTATGGAAATTAGTAAAATAGTGTTGAATATGTTTTGGATTAAGAATTATTTTCTCTAGAAGTTGCCTGCTGGTTTTTCCAGGCTCTGACAAAAAAAAAAAATGCACTGGTATCTGAATTTTTGTGAATAAATACTATGTCATTTGAAATTATTGTGAAAGATTTTACTTTTCATTATCTGATTAGGTCACGAGGTTGTAATTGTCAAGAATGGACACAGACTATGCGGAACTGGAGCTGCACTTGCAAATGCTCCAATTGTTCAAAATAAAGCTTATTTTGAAATGAAATTGCAACAAACAGGTTTGTACAATTATGAAACTTGTTAATTCTTGTGTATAGTATTATCAGAATAAGAATTGATTAAAGCTATGATTGAGAGATGTAAGATAGCTTAAATTTTGTTATTATTGTATACACGTTATAAACCATTTGTTCTGAAGATTTATACGTGAACCTGTTAGTCATCATTTTGAAGTTCATATTCTACAAGAGGTATGCTTCTAAATTCCATCAGTTCTGTATTCAAGGAAATTTATAAATAAAGTTTATTTTTCCAAATAAATTATTTGGAAAAATAAACTTTATTTTCACCATTTTATCTGCAACATTAGTGATTATTTATATAAACTCCACAAGAAATGCTGTGAAGGTCCTTTAAGCAAAAAAAAAAAAAACTACCTGCAGATCAGATTAACTGGACAATCAGCTATCACACACAAAATGTGTGCATTTAATATTTTAGCTGAATTGATGTGCCTATGGATGTGAATGAAACTGTTTTCAGTTCAGATTAGTTGGCAAGTAAGTTGGTAAGTTAGTGTTTAAGCAGCTTCTTTGTAATGTGTAGAATTACCAGTTAAGGCTCAGGAGACAAACTTAGAATCTAAGCTGGTCTGCAGGTTCAGCTTTTTTTTTTTTTTTTTTTCTTTTGCTTAAAAGGACCTTCACAGCATTTCTTATGAAGTTTATATAATTAACTCTCCATTCCATGCAATAGTTCTGAGCCTTAGAACTATAGCATGGAATGAATACTTTGGTGGAAAAGAGAACTGTTGAACAGCAGTGAAAGCCAGAATGCTAAATAAAGTAGGTGCAGAATGGATGAATGAAGATATTAAGTATGTAGTCTTGAAGAAGGTAAATAGCATAAGATGAATGGTTACAACAATATTATGAGTATAGAGAGCAGGATAGGAAAATGACTCAGATAAGATTAGCAAAAGTGAATCATGAGTAAAAATTAGCCATACAAGCCAAGAACAATTCCAGAGAGTTCTTTTAGTATATGGACATTACAAGAAAGAATGATAAAGAGCCAAGAGACTATTTTTCTGACAGTATAAATTAAGTTAAGGGGATAATAAATCCCTCATTATTTTAAAGGGATACGAAACTCAGAGATTGAAATCTATCTATCGAAATCTAAGAGTTTCATGCCAAAGAACTATTGGCAAGTCAACACCTGGGTAGTACAATACTAGGGCAACTCATAGCAAAGGTGGAGCAAGCCCCATCACTATCCTTAATATTTTCTCATAATGTAAAATGCAGCTCCTAGGAGATGTATTACTGTTTTACATTATGAGGAGAGGTCACTACCCAGACCGGTTTCAACCTTTATTGAGGTCTCATCAGTGAGTAGGTAGACCTGGAATACCAAGGTTTAAGTGAACTGAACTTACATATACCTCTACTAATGAATTGCCAGACCGGTGTACCCATGTATTATTATTACTACGATAAAGAGCCAAGAGGTTATTTTTCCGGTGGTATAAATTAAGTTAAGGAGATAATAAATCCCTCATTATTTTAAAGCCAGATACGAAACTCGGAGATCGAAATCTAAGAGTTTCATGCCAAAGAACTATCGGCGAGTCCAAGCGTAAGTCAACACCTGGGTAGTACAACACCAGGGCAACCCATAGCAAAGGTGGAGCAAGCTCCATCACTATCCTTAATATTTTCTCATAATGTAAAACGCTCCTAGGAGATGTATTACTGTTTTACATTATGAGGAGAGGTCACTACCCAGACTTGTTTCGAACTTTATTGAGGTCTCATCAGTGAGTAGTGAGTATGAGAAAATATTAAGGATAGTGATGGAGCTTGCTCCACTTTGCTACGAGTTGCCCTAGTGTTGCACTACCCAGGCATTGACTTACGCTTGGACTTGCCGATAATTCTTCGCCATGAAACTCTTAGATTTCGATAGATAGATTTCAATCTCCAAGTTTCGTATCCGGCTTTAAAATAATGAGGGATTTATTATCCCCTTAACTTAATTTATACCGCCGGAAAAATAGCCTCTTGGCTCTTTATCATAGTAATAATAATATATTGGTACACCGGTCTGGCAATTCGTTAGTAGGGTATATGTAAGTTTGGTTCACTTAAACCTTGCTATTCCAGGTCTACCTACTCACTGATGAGACCTCAATAAAGGTTGAAACCAGTCTGGGTAGTGACCTCTCCTCATTATGTAAAACAGTAATACATCTCCTAGGAGCTGCATTTTACATTATGAGAAAATATTAAGGATAGTGATGGAGCTTGCTCCACCTTTGCTACGAGTTGCCCTAGTGTTGTACTACCCAGGTGTTGACTTATGCTTGGACTCGCCGATAGTTCTTCGGCATGAAACTCTTAGATTTCAATAGATAGATTTCGATCTCTCAGTTTCACATCCGGCTTTAAAATAATGAGGGATTTATTATTCCCTTAACTTAAGAAAGAATGATATTGGTGGATGAAATTAGTTGGTGAAAATGGTAGAATGGAAACTACTTTAGAGAATATAGTCAATATTTTATGAACATTCCAAAGTCTTTCATGTTGGTAAGTGTGACATCATTAGTCTCTGTAGCTCAGTTGGTATAGACGAAGGCCTTTGGTCGAAAATACTTGGATTCGATTCCCGTCCAAGACATGAGGAACCTCTATCTGATCTGTTTCGACTAAAGGCGAGTTAGCCATTCTCACATGGAGGTAGGGGTTTTCTCACCTGTAAATTCGGTTTTTTTGTCCCCCAGAACAGGCAAACTGGCCCCATGAACACACTCATCTACAGACAACAGGAGGCACAGGACCAACCACCTTATCCTCGAGGTGGTCACAGTTGTGAAGTCCACAGCTAAGTACCTTAATGGTTCGTGAAAGCTTAAGACAAGACAAGTGTGACATCATGCCGAGCTTGAGTGCAGAGAGAATGGAAGGAGGAACCAGTGGTGAGCCAGTATTTAGTTATGTGAAAAATAAGTAATTCGATGTTAATAAGGTGATAGGATGATGACATATTACTATGTAATTTAAGGGAATGTACTTGTGAGTTAAGGGTCTTATTGACATACCTATTTAATAAGACAAAGTGGGAGTGAATCCCAAAGGAGTGAAAGAAAGGCAAACATTTTTTACTTTAGAATGGAGATCATAAGATAAAGGCTTTGAATCATGGGCTATTCTGTATGTGTGGAGTTATATATGGAGTTGTGTTGAAGATGTTGCAGAGAGAACTGGAATACAGAATTGGGCTGATAACAGTAGCATTCTTTGTGCTGGCCAGCTTGGCTTTGTTAAAAGGCGATTTGTAATTTAGTCATCAGAATGGCTCAAAAGGCCATTCAGATATATAGCAACGGGGTTCATCTCTCATTTTACCAAATGTGTGTTTCTAGTCTACTAACAGTGAAGAATTCTTTCCATCTCTGATTACTGTGATTTGATATCAGATTCATACATGATTCCGTATTGTAAGTTTTTTTTTTTTTTAAGGTTTGTAGTTTTTCTTGGTCCAACATAAAGAGTAGCCATGTGTAGCAAAATGTAATTCAGTTGTATCACTGAAATATGTCATATGCATAGTTGGTGTTTGGTGATGTACAGGCTTAACATGAATTCGATATGCGCGATTGAGTGAAATGATACTATTTCCTGCTTTAAGCGAGTGATTAATCAGTTAATGTGATTTTTTATGTTATCCAAAATTTTACGTTGCCTATCTGCAGTGAACAGAAAAGCTGAAAGTCATTAAGAGACATGAAAGTGGCACTAAAAATACAATGATTGTGCGAGACCTGGGATACAGAGAGTCTACAGTTTGGACTATATTAAATAAGAGCAAAGAATACAAAAAAACAAGGAAAAGTTGCTGCCATTTAATGATTGAGATGTCTTCTATCACTCTGGATTGAGGATTCTAACTAAAAAAAGAATACCTCTTAATACAAGGAATATTCAGACAAAAGCTCTCAATATTTTTATCTCATTGAAACAAACCAAATTTCAAGAGGAATGCGAAAGCTTTACTGAGAGTCAGGATGGTTTGACCTGTTTTAAAAATCGAACTGGACTGCATAATGTAAGAATAACTGGGGAATCTGCTAGTGCTGATAATGATTCTGTGGTCAAGTTTCCTGAAGAATTGTAAAGGATAATTCAGGAGGGTGATTATGACAAACGGCAAATATTCGTCGAAATTGGTCTCTTTTGGAAACGTATGCCAACAAAAACTTTCCTCGCTAAAACTGAAGCATCTCAACCAGGATACAAAGTATCTAAAGATCATCATCCACTTTTATTAGGAGGCAATGCAGAAGGCTATTTTAAACTCAAGCCTATGTTAGTTTATCGTGCGCAAAATCCAATATCTAACATTATTGAAGAAATCACCACAATTGGAAAAGAACTTGGATTTAATGAACTGGATAATGAAGATGTGAGAAACTTACTCAATTTCCATTCAGAATTAAGCAAGAATGATCTTCAACTAGAAGAATAGCGTGAATATGAAGAAGATAAGGAGTGCGAACAAAAAGAGAATGCTATGACTAAGAAGCTAATTGCAAAAGAACTTGAACTAGTTTTCATTCACATTGAGCATGCTAAGGAAATTTTTTTTTATGCTGATCCTGATATGGAACAAAGCTTCAAAGTCTGCTGAAATCATAATAAAGCTATCGCAAATTGCACGACACAATGAAAAAGTCAAGCACAATTCAAACATCTTTACTTAATTTTTTTGTAAACAAGTAGCTCAGTCAAATGTTTAGACATTAAATAAAAATGTAAGTAATTGATTTTTATTAACTTTGATGATTTTACTTCTAACATAGCTTATACTGTAATTTTTTTTGACATTTAAACTGCAGTTATAATTGATGATTTATAATTGTTCCTATTGTTTATTGTATTTGCTTACTGCGATTTCGCTTAGTGCGCATTACTTGATGGATTAATTAATTGCATTAAGTGAGGTTTACCTGTATTTTATCTGGAAGATGAAAATTAGAATGTGTGTATAACTATGTAGTTATTAGCATATGATAGGTTTACAACCTTTCACAGATGAGATTCACATAAAAATGATCTGTGCTTAGTGTCTTGCATAAGTTTCATGATGGTGGTATGAACATTTTACTGTTATAGATAGATAGATACACACATACAGGGCTCCAGAAATCCACTCACCACAGGCAAGTTAACAGAGACAAATGGAGAATGAATTTTCATCTTCATTCTTAATGCATTCTAAATGTATCATTTTTTTCACAAAATTAATTTACACGCTTTGTCGTTTCATTCACTTAAACTTGTTTGATCTTGGGTGGTTGCCAACAAATTTATTGAAGAAGTTTTATTTTCAGAGAGTTGAAAATAAAACTTCTGAATCTAAAATCCTCGATCCTACAGCATTCACTTTTAAAGAATCACAAAATTACTTGCTGTGTTAGTTGCCCATTATCACCAAAAGCCATAACATGAGCCAGTCATCTTCACTTTCTTCCCTCCTTTTATATCCTTTAAGGCTCAGAACTTTGTTTTTCTTTCTGTATAAAAGACTTCATAAATATTCCCTTTTGAGTCCCAAAAATTTTATTTAATGCTCGCTCCACTATGTCACATTTCCTGTTTTCATTTCAGTCACGTAGCGAGAAAATTGAGCTGCCATTATATGTTATAGTTATTCACTTGAAAATAGTAAATCTCGCACATTTAAGTGTGCATGTAAACGTAAGTTTTTCATCACAAAACAAGTAAGTTTTTCGTATTATATATGTATTTAAATTAAACTGCAGTTTCCATTTCACTATGTAATGACGTAATGGTCAGTTAGAATGAGCCTCAGTCACTCATGAGCCTTGGTGACGCGAGTGTGTTATTCGTAGTTTTCTTCAATTACAGCTGATTTTTTATTTTGTTTTCTTTTTAACTATGACCCTTTCACTTTGACAACAATTCCAAAAAAGAAGCAATAGTGCAAAACCAGAAAATGAGCAAAAAAAAACAAAAAAAAGCAATTACGTTAGAGAAAAAATATGAAATTATTACCAGCCATAAAGCGGGTAGACTGTTAAAGTTCTTTCTGAAAACTTTTCTCTTGCTGCTTCTACAGTTTGCACCAATTTAAAGGATAAAGAAAAATATTTGAAAGAAGTAAAACATGCACGATCTATGTAGTCTACATGGTTGCATAATAAAGAAACAGGCAGTATAATTCCTCATATGGAAAAACTGTTAACTGCTTGGATAAGTGACCAAATTCAACGATTAAACATGCCTATTACCTATGCAAAGATTCGTACTAAAGCATTAGCCATTTTTAAAATGCTGAAAGACCAGAAAGGGGGGATGACTGCAAAGAGACGTTTGCTGCAAGTAGTGGGTGGTTTGACCACTATAAAAAGCAAACTCGTTGGCATAACATTAAAGTACAAGGTAAAGCTGCAAGGCTGAAGTGAGGCTGCAAAATCTTATCCTTTAAAAATTAGAAGAAATAATTAAAGAACGAAATTACTTGGCATTGCAGATTTTTAACGTCGATGAGATGGGCCTTTTTGGAAACAGATGCCTGCAAGAACTTCCATAGCTTTCAAAAAACTCGAGTGATCTTAGGTATGGCTAACCAGTTGTAAATGGAAGTTTAGGAAGGTGATGTTAATGAACTGCTTCAATCTCACACTATGAACTCTCACCCAATGATCTCTTTGAATTAGAGGAACAAGAAAGAAACAAAGAAGATAACAAATATAAAGTTCCAATTTGGTTTTTCACTTTAAAAGGCCTGGAAGAAGCATTTAAACTTCTTGAAAGAGCTCAAGCAATCTTTGAATCACAAGATTCAGACGTTGAACGATTTAGTAAATTTTCCTGCGAAATGAATAATGCTTCTGCTTGCTATCAAGCTATTTTTTAAACGAAAAGGAGTGAAAGCCAATGAAGCAGATGACACTCGAGGCCTTTGAAAAAAAAAAAAAAAGGATGCACAGAAGCTTTCTAATATATCTCCTACTACCTCGACGGCTGCCGATTCACCCAGTGATATAGAAATGAGCTAATTTTTTTTCTTTCAAAGAATCTTTTTTAATTTATTAAATATGTCAATCTTTGGCCAGTAAAATCTTTTCTTATCATTTAATATTCATTTTATATTTGCTATATTCTTTCTTACAAACGTAACATTTATTTGCCTTAGAATTATTTCTAAGGCAAATAAATTCCCACTTTAATAATTCTAGATTTACAAATGTTCGCCATGAACCAATTAATTCGTAAAGCCGGGAACTACCTATATCTGATTCTGATAACCATGTTTCAGTAATGCCAACAATGTATTCAATAAAGCAGCGAACTTAATGTTTCTGATGCTCCTGCCATTTGCACATAGACATAACAGATTACTACCTGACCTTTTCTTATAATTAAATATGTGATTTGTTTGGCCTTGTTGTAGAATTTTCTCTCTTTTTCTCCCTAGACATACTCAAAAGGTTTATACAGAACGCATACATTTCTACCCCTTCCCCAGATGTATATCCATATTCACAGTCATCCGTATCTTTGTTTATTTTATTACATGTTTGCTCATCAGCTGTGTAAAGTGATTGTTTTACACCAAGTGTTAAGTAATTACACAAGGTTCAATTCCGATTGGTGTAATGACTTAACTATTTTAGAATACACAAAATTACTGACTCAAGACCATTATAAAAAATACATGTACTGAAACTAAAACAATATATATTGTAAATAAAATAAAAGTAATAACTATAAAACTATTTGGATCGAAGATCTTCTAAAATAAAAATATACTTTAGAGATCTCATTTTTCTTAGAGAATAAATTCCTTCTCTCTCTCTCACACTCATTCATCCTATTAATAGTTTGTTTCACATAAATCAGTCTATCAGTCTGAACATTTTCTTTTCCACAATTTATTTATTTATTCTTATGGCAAAAATAATACAATGCAGCTATAGGTCAATGTCTAGTCCAGAAAGCCAATCTACGCTTCATCCATCACCTCGTAGGTTTCTTGGAGGTTACCATGAAATTGCCATCTTGGGCAGTTGTTCACAGTATGGGTGATCATCTGGGCTATGGGGGGAACAGTCACAATAAGGGTTGTTTGACAGTTTCCATTTGAGTAATAGGTAGCCGCACCTGCCCTGGTTAGTTCTGATCCTGTTGACAGATGATCAAATCTTCCTTGGAAAAGTAAAACCAGGCTGCAGAGCACAGGTATTTTCAACCAGGAATCAATTTTGGGAGATTGTTGGACCAGTGTTCTCTCCATGTGTCAGATGATGGTAAGGCAGCTGAAGAGAATTCGTCCATGGACCAGAAAGAGTTTTTTGATTTTAGGCAAAGACTAGGTGGATTTTTGAGATTACAGTGCAGGGGCAGGAGTGGGTTGCTCATTACTTTATTAAATTATTTAATCAAGGCTTGTCTTCTCTGTATATTTGGTGGAGCAATGTTGGATAGGACAGGCAGCTAGAGGAGAGGGGTGCTTCTCAGTGTCCCACTAATTGTGAGCATGGTAGCGTTTAGCTGGGCATCTATGATGTTAGTGTGCACACTTCTTTTTCAGACAGGGGGCATAGCATTCTGCTGCAGAGAATGCAAGGGCTAGAGCAGACGACCTTAGGACTTCTGCATCACAACCCCAGGTTGTTCCAGCAAGCTTTGAAATGATATTATTTTTTTTTTAATTTTGTTGGACAGGTTGGTGATGTGCCTTTTATATGTTTGGCTTCTGTCCGAGCTTACTCCAAGGTATTTGGGGTGAGGCTCATGCAGTGTTTCCTTATCTAGCATAAATTATCGCATTCATCTTCACTGTTTCACTGAAGTATAAATATTCTTACCTCAGGCAGTTTTATTACAAGACACACAAGTCATAAATTCATTACCAGAGAAAAACAAAGTGATAAAGGAAACTTTATAAAGTTTCCTTTATCACTTTATAAACACTGTATCAAAGTAGAACTCTTCATTCAAACCACTTTACAGTTTCATATTCCTCTAATTACATCACTTGTTCTAATAAACCAATATCACTGGCATCCTTGAGACAAAAGGCAAAACTTTTCATTTAGCGTTTCTTCAAATGTTCAAATAAAACGTCTACTTAATCTCCTTTTATTTGCTATTCACTTGTTGACAGTCTCACCCTTCCAGTCAAAGGATTTACTTTGTTATGATTCCCTTTTCAGAATCCTCTATTAATATATATTCCAGCTGTCAAGTTTACTTAAAATCTTCTTAAAACAAAATTCTCTGATCTGCATTCTTCAACTTCCATTCTCTCTCTCTCTACTTGTTTTCCTTGTTCCCTGGATACCAAATGCTCTCTCTCTCTCTGTCAGCTGGTAATCTCCTCAGTGAGCATGCTCACTCCGTGTAAATGGCAGGCAAGAAGTTGCATATAATGGCTGACACGTTGTCTCCGTTAGCGTAAACCTAAACGTAAACCTAACCTAAACACAACAAATATCTTAATGCTTAACAATTTTATATTACAGTAAAGAAGATTAAAAATGATTATGAACAAACAGAATCTAGTAAGTACATCAAAGTGCTTTACATTTCATTTTTACAATCATATATCAATAACGGGCACATCGCAGGTGCCAATATGTGTTACAAAACCAAAACTAATGATACATTAGAATAGAGAAACATTTGTAAAAATATTCATAATTGTAAATTATGATTATTGTTACATTGTGTTTGTATACCATAACTGAACTTTCACACACATTTTCCGCATTCCTCCCATGATGATCTAGTTTCTCTGACTTGCTGCATTAGATCTCATCCCAATAAGTAATTTTTCCAGGCTTCTGATTCCAAATCCATTCAAGTGCAGGCCATCCCTCTTATACAAGTCTTTTCTGCCATCAAACACACTCCACGCATTTGAAACCTTGCATCCATTTCTTTTACACATCCTGCTCATTGAATTATTTGCCATCATCCTCCTCCTTAACTCGATACTGTCATATCTGGGTAGCAAACCTACTTTTACTCTCTCATATTTCTTTCTCACTTCTTCCAACAGTCCTTTCATATCCTCTTTCATACTGTATTTGTTGCTACTTAAATTATTAGTTCCAGCAAGAGATACCAAGAATTACCATCTCTTTTCTTTTCTGTTACATTTGTCATATTTTTAATTTTCTTTTCCAGGAAGCTAGAATTGCTGACTTCCTAAGCAAGCACAAATTTTATGATCAAATGACCATACCACATCACCTCTTTTTTTCTTAGAACTTAAATTGACTTACCTTGTTATTATTATTATTGGAAGTTCAGTGCTTTCCTGCCTTTTCTTGTTTTGATCCTTTTTGTTATCCTAAGTTCTGGTAAGCATTTTTCCACTTTTTCAAATTCTCTGTTTTATTTCTAATAATTTCCTTTAATTGGGATATTTCTAGTGTCAGATTATTCATGGTTGTATTATCATCATCATGGCAGCAACATTTCTGCTCTTTGGAACAAAGTTTGTTCTTCTCTGTACTTGTGATGTAGACACTGGCCTGTTGTGCTGAGTTTTCAGTTCATTTTTAAGACTATTAAAAACTAACAATATTTCTACAGTAATGTTATTAAATGTACTAGTACAATAAATACACTAAAAAAACTAAAGTACTATACTACTGGTATATCTTTAGTGTGGTATATTATGCTACAATAATATACTGAAGATACACCAATTAATCTAAGAAAACATTCAATAAATCAACAAATATCACCGAACTTTCAGGATCTTCATAACAGTATGTCTTTACACCGTATAGTCTTGAACCCAATATCTTAAACTCTGAAGCCGTAAGCTGGAAATTGTCCACATGCAAACCCAAATCTGGTCACTATTACTTTCCATGGAATTTAAAGTACAGGTATCCCTCGATTAGCATGGTTAATTAATCCCTCTATGTTACTGCGTATATCAAAATCGTGTTAATCAAATCTAATAATCAATGGTAAAAATTACAATTCGTCCATGAGATTGATTACTGTATTAATAATTCGTTTTATATGGTACTCTTTTAGGAAAGATAAAAAATGAATGCAAAGTAAATGTTTAATAAATACTTGTACTTATATTATTTACTGCAATTTATTTTATCAAAAGAAGTTTTCAAGAGTTGTTTGAACAGTTTTAGTTTTTTTCTTATCAGCATAAATTCTACAATAACAAGCAATGAAACGTAAAGAAAAAACATTGCAATTATAATACATGATGGTATACAAATTAAGTTAATATTGAATCCAACATTATTTCATAACCGAATATAGAAACTACAAGAGTTATAGAAACTAAAAGTTTCGGCAGATGCAAGCATAAGCAACCTTATGGGCAACTCATAGTAAAGGTGGAGTAAGCTCCAGATCTCTTTCTTTAATATTTTCCATAATATAAAGCCTGATGGTTTATTTATTTTCAGTTACAATCTAGAAATTATTGAATCTAGAATAAAAAAAAAAACTAAACCATACTATACTGACATCGGAGGTCGTGGAATCTCTCAGATACAATTTACTGTCAAATATCACAAACCTTTACATAACATGTGTTAAACCAAACTGACAGCAAAAAACAGCCGAATATCACTCGTAACATATGAAAGCACAGCTATGCTTGACCTCAAGCTGTACACTGAATTGTGTAAGAATATTTATATTAAACATTTTGCATGTATCTGTCAGATCAGCTGTGAGCTCCGCAGGGTTAAAGGCATGTTAATCAAAACTCTTGCCGTGTATATCAAGGGATTGTTGCAGTTAATTTCGCCGCGTTAAGCAAGGGATACCTGTACTTTTCAGGTTCCTTTCATTAAATTTTACTGATTGGGAATTGAATTTTCTGTACTGGATCAGTGGAACAACAGTGAATGTCATTTCAGTTATTCAGTGTTTACATTATTTGGATAGTAAAGCTCATTGTAAAATATTTTATTACACTTAAATTTTATTGTAGGTCTCTGGGGTGTTGGATTGGCTACACGTAAAGCTGATTTAAATAAAGTTCCCTTGGGTCAAGACCAAGACAGCTGGATGCTATGCAGTGAAGGTACTATTGTCCACAATGGCGAAGTGCTCTATAAGCTTCCAGAGGTACCTATGGAAGGAGATATAATTGTAAGCTTAATTTTTTTTTTATTGATCAGTATGTTAATTGTTTATATGACGTCTTTAGTGGTTTGCTATAATTGACTTTATTTAAATAAAAGCCAAATTGATTTTGGATTATGGCCACTTTGTATACAAACTCACAAGACTCACGATGTTTACATAGTACATGAAGATTATTTTTGTTAATCTTAGATATTATGGTTTCTTAAACAGTATGGGAGAGGAAAGGTTAGCAAAAGAACTCTTTTTTTTGCCAGGATGCGCAGGAAAAAGATCCAGAGAAAGACCAAGATCTAGGTGGAATCATCAATCTAACAAATAAGCTTAGTTGTTGATGGTTATTCATGACTTTTTTAATGGTATTAACAACACAAACTATTTTATCAAAAGATGTTTTATTAATTGCTTATATTTCACTGAATTTCAAATCAGGATCATTAGAGCACAACACATCTTGTATATGCAACAGCGAGTATGTGAAACAATACACTTGTAATGGATAAAAGATCTAAAGTCCTATTTTGGTGCCCTCTAATGTTGTAAAAAAATAAATAAAATAAAAAAATTACAGCTATGTGGGAGTTACTCTTAAGATTAGTCTCCCAAATTTTTGGCAAATTAATGCAACTATATTTCTTCAGATTATGGTTGCATTAATTTGCCAAAAATTAAGAATTCTTCATAGCCATGGCTGACTCAAAAAATAATCTTTCAGATCTGCAATGACTTCTAAGCCTCCTTAGCTCAGTCAGTATAGACGAAGCCCTTTGGTCGGAAAGACCTGGGTTCGATTCCTGTCAGTGACGTGAGGAACCTTTATCTGTGTCTTTCGACTAAAGGTGAGTTAGCCGGTCTCATACGGAGATAGGTTTTTTTTTTTTTTTTTTCACCTGGAAACTCGGGTTTATCTTCCCCCAGAACAGGCAAACCGGCCCTGTGAACACACGTGGATTACAGTCGTGAATACGTCCCAACCATATGCCAGTCCTGAGCCCGGATAAAATTAGGGGGTTGGGGAAAGCAATGGTGAACTACCCTGTGAAAATCTCACTGTGAATACTTTGTGGGCAATTGCCTACAAAGTCACCTATGGTCGGAAATAACTGAAAGGGAGAATCAGAAATGACTTCTAAATAGCACATTCATTTTCTTCCATCTAATCCTGTGTGAAGGAGCGTCCAAAGTGTAGTCTGCTAGTCCTGACTTGCCATAATAATAGTAGCGAATGTATTTTTTATTTTCTTCAGGGTGGATGTTAACCAATCTTCCTGTTTGCCCATAGTAGACCAAGTCACAGGGAACTTCATATACTCCAGGGTGTGCTGGAGGGTGAAGTTTATCCTTAGGTGAGAGGATCAGAGTAGTTAATTTAACATGAGGTTTGAATGTGGTGTGAAGGCCATGTTTCATCACTACTTTGGCTATCTTTTCTGATGTACCTCTGACATTGGGAATAGAAATGGTATTGTTGTGTTCCTGTGTATTAGGGGGGGGGGGTATTGGGACTATGTAGTATTTTACATGGAACACTTTGAAAACAAAGTACTTACCACAGCTACATACAAGCCCCTAGTGTGGTTACACTATGCTGATGATGTGTTTGTCATTTGGCCCCATGGACAAGACACTTTGGATAAGTTTGTCACCTACCTAAACAGCCAATACCCCAAAATCCACTTCACAGTAGAAAAAGAATCTAATAATTGTTTACCACTTCTTGACACCTTAGTCACTCACCTTTCAGATGGATCACTGAGAGAGAAAGAAAGATACCTACATAAAGAATCACATCATCATCCAGTCCAACAGTGTGGCATTTTAAAAACACTTACACACAGAGCCAGAGCCATTTGTTCTAACGATACAGCTCTGTCCACAGAACTCAATTGGCCAACAGCTACAATTCCTACAAAATAAATAAAATATTGTCTGCGCCCCTGACTGATGGCAATACGAGGATTGTTCGATAAGTCCATGCAAAAATGAAGAAAACAATTTTTTTGGGACAAACGTTTTTTATTTTTCAGCATAGTCTCCTTTGAGGTCTATACACTTAGTCCAACGATGTTCGAGTTTTTTGATCCCATCTATATAGTATGATTTGCCCAACTCTTCAAAATAGGCAGTTGTTTCAGCAATCACATCATCGTTTGATGAAAATCTCTTTCCTGCCAGCCATTATTTCATGTTTGGAAACAGATAGTAGTCCGAGGGAGCCAAATCTGAAGAGTAGGGGGAGGATGCGAAAGGACTTCGTAGCGTAAATCTAACAATTTTGCAACAATTCACATGTTGAAGCTTTTGATTCAGTGTGAGCAAACACGGCACCCATCTTGCAGATAGTTTTCTCATATGTATATGTTCATGTAAAATATTATGTATGCGGTCATTTGAGATGGCCACAGCCTTAGCAATTTCGCGCACCTTCACTCTTCTGTCATCTGTCAACATATCATGGATTTTTTTCAATAATTACTGGAGTAAAGGAAAGCTTTCGACCAGTGCATACTTCCTGTCCTAACATATGGAGGAGAAATATGGACTTTAACAGAAGCCCTAAACAAAAAGCTGGGAACAACACAACATTGCATGGAAAGAAGTGTGCGAAAAATAACATTAAGAGATAGGAAGACAAATACCTGGATAAGATCTCAAATAGGTGTCATGGATATTGTAAAATACATTTAAGAGGCTAAGTGGAGATGGACTACCTATATTGCCAGATGCAGTGACGAGAGATGGACTAGAAAACAACAGAGTGGAGACCAATGGATGGAGCAAGACAAAGAGGAAGACCGAGAAGAAGGTGGAGGGATGAACTGAAACAAATTGTAGGAGTGAGATGAATGGGAGAGGCAGAAAACCGAGTGATCTTGAAAACCATGGGGGAGACCTTCGTCCAGCAGTGGACAGAACCAAAAGGTTGAAGAAGAAGATATATGTGTATACAATTATAAGTTAGGAAATATTTGCTGATTTATAGAGTACTATCTCCCACAACGGAGAAAGACGTAGACCATAGGATCTGTTTAGGTTAGGGGAGTGAAGTAACGTTTCCCATGTTTCTTTGTAAAGCCGTTCCATTAGGAACCGACTTTTGTGAATGACTTTTGTCTTTTTCCATTGAACCTGAACAGACTGTTCAGGTTCAATGTACTGGATATACGACTTTTATTCTTCTAACCGGATCAAAGCAGATCTTCCTGTTTGTCCGAAATATGATAACCCACAAGAGCAGGGAATCTGGTAGACACTTGGCTAGCTGAGATGTAGGAGCTTGTCCTTTGGAGACATGAGGAATGTGGAGATTTTTCTAATGGGTCGAAAGGCCACACAAGTATTTAGTTGTTTTAACACTTTAGCTATGCATTTGCTTTTTTTAAAAATAAATTTAGGAAATTTAATCTTAGGTGGTTAAATTTCCTACTTAGGTGGTGCTTTGTGAATATAACAGTTATTGTTTAATTAGCCTTTGTACCTGTACTGATGATGCCTGTGATACTCAGGCGAAAATTCTACGAATAAAGAATAATTTACGTGAGTTAATTCTGTTATTATATTAGTAAGCAATATGTCTACTCACGGTATAGTGAAACATTTATAAACGATTTTAATCGAAGTTGTAGACTCACCATAATCTTTATCAAGCTTAGCTTTGGTTTCTTGAGCTGTTTTGCCTTTCAAAAAGTAATGCTTAAATCACTACACGAAATTCTTTCTCATCCATTTTTCACAAATCACGGTACTTGATCGATTCAAATGAATGCCAAACACAGATTAATAGATCTATAGATCTATCTGACTGAAACTTAGTGTGTGATCCTCCAGTAGTTGCCAGCAACTAAAAATAACTTCGATACATACTGGTGACGCCATCTCTTAGACTTTGCACAGACTTATCGAACAGCCCTCGTATGATCTATTTGATTCTGCATTTTGCTGTCTTGTGATACCCAGGTTACTCTGTATTCCCTTATGCTGGAAGATTGTGCCATCTATTACTAAGTTCTATTTGTCATAGAGTTCCACCAATAATTCACCATTTACATATAGTATTAGTGGTTATACCACTAATACTTGGTCACCCGTTTATGATCACAGGTTCTGGCAAGGGTGTGTTTGAGTGGCTGTATGTTGTATATCATGAAACCAAAGACTTCATAATATTATATAATCATCATTCCTTAAAACCTGCTTTAGACGTACAAGTAACAAAGCAGCACATCATCTTGCATCATGTATTCTCATACTTGGTTACAGAATAAATTATACTTACCAAGAAATCATATTCATCCTTGACCCAAGCATGTGCAATCAAAAGTTTGTGTGTAAAGTATCTTTATAACAAAACTACTTGTATATGGAGACAGACGATTTCACATCAAGCTGCCATACTGTCCAATACAGTAAAACCCCGAAGTTATACGGTAGGTGGGACCAACAAAAAAGCATGTAAGTTGAATTCGCGTAACTCGGGGTATAATTTTGCATGTAATTTATATATACAAACATACAATTGGGACCAAAGGTTTACAAAAACACCTATATTTTTTAAGAAATATAATCATAATTGTAGATTTTCGTACATAAAAAAAAGAAACTTATTTCAATGTCGATGGTTTCATAAAATTAATAGATTCGTCTGCTGGCATAATCTCTTTTTCTTGTCACGCAAAATTTCTTCATAGCAAGCTAATGATTTTTTTATTCCTTGCCTTTTGCCTTGTGGCTACAGTTCATTCCTCGTTAGAATCTATGTCCTCAAAATCTGTAAACCTTTCTTTTATGATTGTTCTTACTGTGGATTCCTGTAGATCGAACTTCTTTGCTAGCTCATAAATTTTCATTTCGCCTTCAAAATCCTTAATAATGTTGAGTTTTGTTTCCAAAGTCAATGTTTTTCTTTTCTTGCTAGCTGGAGAAGAATCGGACTTGCTTCTTTTGGATGACATTATTATTTTTTATGTGATAAAATTTTTATCAAGAACATAACATTAAACAATCGCAAGGTTTGTAGACTATAAAAATCATGCATGAATGGAGACCGTGTGAAACACATCAGTGCTTGTTCACAGCATGTGTGACACTGGTGAACATGGTCGGCGCCTGAAAGAGACAACTAGTGGTGAAGCAGGACGGGAATACGAAACTGCATAACTCTGGATTCGCGTAAGTCAGGGTATGACTATACATTGGTCTAGCTTCCACAAATGAAACCTCAATGAAGGTTGAAACAAGTTCAGGTGGTGGTCCTTCATAATGCATAGGAACATATGCTTCCAGAATTAAGTGTGCTATGTATTATAGGATGCTAGAGCAATCTGTTATGAGGTCATCTGCCTTTTATATATAGGTAGCCTAGTTGCGAAGACACTTCATTGTCAGACTTCTGTATTCTCATACTTGGGTAAAGAATTAAAACAAGAATATAATTTCTTATTAATTATAATTTGATAATTCTGCCCTTGCTTGATGGAATTAAAGAATTTTTTGTTATTTAGGATCACTAAAATTTGTCATTTTACTGGGACAATTCAATGGCAGAATTACATAAAGTTGTTTCTAATACATGTGCCAGCACTGTTGCTGTATAAGAATGCTGTTACCAAAATACATCTGTTTGTGATTGTCTGCCATGCTTTTTTTTTAATTAAAACTGAGGTGGCTTAGTCTGTGAGGTACATTATTTCAGTTACAAGAGGGAAAAAACACCTCCTGCCTCTTATATGTTCCTCATATCCTTGGCAGATTTTAGTCTTTTGAAATAAATTTTATCCCCATTTGAGAAGGATAATGTTCCATATTAAATAGTAGTGCTATTCTATTTGCCCTGCACAAATAAATTCTCTTAGTTCTTATTTATTATTATTACCTGACACCTCCAAGGAGTCCAAAGACTCATCAAGGGAGGGCACATACTCAACAACTCTCGGTGTCCACCATCCAATCCATCAACTACAGTGAATCACATCATCTACACCAACGCCACTGCAGACATCACCAGTTTTTTCACAGATAATCACAAACATGTCCAACGCGGGATTCGAACCCGCAGCCTTTTGACTGGAGAGCAGATATGCTCTCCAGTCAAAAGTCATTTCTATGTCACTTGGCCAACCAGGCTGACAACATCTATTTGTGAATCTCTCTCTCTCTCTCTACACACACACACACACACACACACACACATAGTTGTAAACCTATTAGTGCAGGGTGTTTCAAATTAAAGTATTCTTATTCAGAGCAGTCTGTAGAGAGGACCAGTAGATGAAATACTCTCAAACTTGGTGGGTGCCATGACCAGATCATGGGGAAAAGATTTTAACAATAAAAAAATTAGTTCAAAAATGAATGATAGGGAAAATATGGCACTGTGAGTGTGAAAAGATAGTGAAGTTTGCATATCACGTGAGCCATAAGGTGATATAAATAAAGGAGTGAGACTTACTCTGCAGTAATTAAACCTGCGCAATGGGTTTACTTTGTCTGAATGTGTCTTGCTTGTGGAATGTTTCTATAAGAATGGGGAAAATACTGCAGTAGCACTTTGAGTACAGACACCTAAAGACTGTGAAAACATCAAATGCCATGTGATGTATTGTTCATTGATTTGAAAAGACAAGCAGTTTTGCAGTCCAACCAAGAAGGGGGGCATAACTCTGAAATTCTGCAAATGACTGAAGATGTTGCAATTGAAGTTGTTGGGCAGTTAAATGAAAATGTTGTAGGTTCATGAAGTGCATGTGCTGTAGCAAGACGATTAGATTCTTCATACACAGCAGCATGGAGAGCTTTGCATAAAGTGTTGCAGTGCTACCTGCATACTCTTAGCCACTGGCAAGAGTTGCGAACAGGAGATACTAGCATCGAACTGTTTGTGTTGACATTTCTCGCATGCATGGAGGTGAATGAGGATTGGCCTTGGATCATACTTATGGAGTGTGAAGAGCATTTTCATGTTTCTAGAACAGTTATCATCCTTTCAGGGATTTAAGCCCAGTGGCTTGTTCTGGTCTTATTCTATCTTTTCCTTGATCATCCCTGACTTCTATGTCCTCCAAATGGGTGGTATAAGAGTATCGCTTTGGGTAGTCTTGAAGTATCCATTCTTTCAGTAAGTTCATTTCACTTTTTTTGGTATTTGTATACTTTATCCAATACTGAGTCTATTTTTAGTTCTTTACGTTTTTTTATTCTTTATTTTATTTTTATTATTATTATCATCAGAGAGCATAGTCCGCTGTCTTTCATAGGAATTTTATGTCTCCAGTTTTTTTTGTTTTTTTTTCCCCCTGCAGTTTTTATGGCCATAATTCACTTCTGGAGAGTAGAAAAGGTCTTGCCAAAACTTGTCTCTTATTCTTGTATGCTTTTAAACTTTGTTAGGTTTGAGAATATTATTGATCATCCCTGTTATCTTTAAAAAGATGGAAATTTTGATATCAATGTCAGCTTCCTTTGTCTATGATACAACACATCCAGATTAATTGCTTGAAGGTATTTGAAGCAGTTAATTTGTTCTAAAATTTTATTTTATCATGATTTTATTTCTGACTAGAGAAGGGTCTTTTAAAATCCATGATTTTTGTTTGGTCTATTGATATTTGCATTCCACATTCTTTAGCAAATATGTTTAAGGAGTGTATTGATCTCTGGGGTTCATCTCACTCCTTGCTATGATTACCTGGTCATTTGCAAACAAAAGGTATTAAGTGCAGTACCATGGTCCAGTTTAAATGTAGGTTTTAAATTTTTCTTCCATTTCTTTGTGGAACAGTAAGTACTCAAAACTGTTGCATTTGGGCTACAGAGAATTCCCATGCATTTCAATAAGTTCCGTTACATTTACCAAATGTCATAGTATGTGACATTTGGGCCTTTATTAGGCCTTTTTTTGAAGCAGTTCCCATTGAACTGGACCTGTGACCTACATGGTTACATCTGCATGTTATCAAGACATGTTAAGGAGTTCTGTTATCCTGCAACTGCAGCAGAGAGGGTGCCCAAACAAAAGTTCAACAGCTATCGTGTCAACATTTCACAAAGAATAGGATAATCATTTTGCTCATTTTTTATGAAATGGCAACTATGTTCACCAGACCTTTGGGGTTACCTCAAAAGCATTGTGTATCGGGGCAAAGTTCTTCACCTGACAGATTTGAAAGACAAAATTGCACATCATGTGTGAAACCTTTCGACAAATCAGTTACTTTCCTTTGTAGACAGACCAAAAGTCAATATTGCTGTATGACAATATCGGCTTTTGGTCCTGCATAAAGGCCAACACATTTAATGTCACCTCCATTGATCATTTGGCTTGTCTTGACAGCTCCTTGCAGCATGTCAGCTCTATGTAATATGTTTTTTGTATCATGTTATTTTATGAAATGAGCAAAATAAACATCATTGAATAACTTTGTCATCAACTCGGAATTATTTCACAATCACCTACCATCTGGTTCACATTAATGTAATTTTCTCCTGCTCACAGCACCATCTTCACCTATCAGTCATTTTTTTTAATATTTAAAAAAAAAAAATTTATTGTTGAAATCTCTTCCCCATAATCTGATTATGCTATCCACCAAGGTATAACAGTAATTCATCTACTGGTTCTCTTTACCAATTGCTCTGGATAGGGGTACTTTAATTTGAAACATCCTGTACATTAGTGCTGTTGGTAGAATAAGGTTAAATAATCTGGAAACCTTTTATAGAGACCAGCTATGGATTTTTTTTCAAGCCACTTCATCTTACCTTCCCACAACAAGTAAGTTGAGGAATATGAGTTTTAAAGAAAAAACATCCCACCCACGTTATCATTGTCAATCTCATCAGAACCCAGTTCACGCCAGATGTTGGCAATTTCCTCAACAACATTATCTATTTCATTTGAAAAGCTTCTAAAATCATTTGCACAATGTGAAAGAATGTGCTTCCAAACGGCTTTCATATTGCTAGCAGTAATTTCATTTGACTTTGCAACTTCATAAGCAGCCGAGATTTCTCTAATTTGGCCAGAAAAATCTTGGAAGGCATTTGCTTCCAAAAAATGCTGGTTTCATCGATATTAAATATTTGTTGGTCGCCATAGTCCCCTTTTTCCAAACTTTTCTTCAAAATCTCTGGATGATTTATGGCAAGCACTTGCAGTTTTGCCTGCGATTCAAACATTATGTAGGCTATTTCTCTCCACCCCCCCCCCCCCCCACCCCCCCCCCCCCCCACCCCCCCCCCCCCCCACCCCCCCCCCCCCCCACCCCCCCCCCCCCCCACCCCCCCCCCCCCCCACCCCCCCCCCCCCCCACCCCCCCCCCCCCCCACCCCCCCCCCCCCCCACCCCCCCCCCCCCCCACCCCCCCCCCCCCCCACCCCCCCCCCCCCCCACCCCCCCCCCCCCCCACCCCCCCCCCCCCCCACCCCCCCCCCCCCCCACCCCCCCCCCCCCCCACCCCCCCCCCCCCCCACCCCCCCCCCCCCCCACCCCCCCCCCCCCCCACCCCCCCCCCCCCCCACCCCCCCCCCCCCCCACCCCCCCCCCCCCCCACCCCCCCCCCCCCCCACCCCCCCCCCCCCCCACCCCCCCCCCCCCCCACCCCCCCCCCCCCCCACCCCCCCCCCCCCCCACCCCCCCCCCCCCCCACCCCCCCCCCCCCCCACCCCCCCCCCCCCCCACCCCCCCCCCCCCCCAAATTTGCTCTAACCAGCAGGCCCTGAAACAAGAACTAAAAATCATTAGTGACACATTCATAAACAATGGCTATAACAAAAATACTGTCAATAAAATACTCTATAAAACCACAACAAAAACGAATCTAGACTACAGTAAAACCATAGCCATCCCATACATTAAAGGGTTATCAGAAAAAATCAACAGAATCCTACAACATTATAACCTTAATGCCACCTTTAAACCACCCACTAAACTTAAAACTATATTCAGCTCCTCTAAGGACCCTCTCCTCCCATTAGCACATCCTGGAGTCTATTGCATCCGCTGCACCTGTAACTTACCGTACATTGGTGAAACAGGACGGACAATCCCTATACGCAAAAAAGAACACATTAGACACATTAAATATAACCATTATGGTGAAGCAGGCCTCTCAGACCACGCACTCAACACCTTACACCAAATCAACTGGAAAAGCACCTGCTCCTTACACCGTACAAAAACATGGTACGAAAGAAAATTTAAAGAATCCTGCGAAATCCTGATAAACCACCCAAATATCAACAACAAAGATGGTATGAAAATTCCAAGGATCTGGATGGCACACATTCAGCCAACCTAATTTGAAAGATTCAACACAAGTCAGGACTCTAGCCAATCTGCTATTATTAGAAACCATTCCACTCCAACTGGCTGGAATGATGTTAATATAATGTTAATATATGTATATAGTAGACAACACAAATAATAGGACTTTAGCGCTGATGTATAATTTTTTTTTTTTTTTTTTTTTTTCCCACCAGAGGTCAGGCCAACAATTGTGGTAGCGGTTAGTCAGTGTCTTTAACGAACCAGTATGATTGTGGTATAGCTTGTTTCCTGTGTATATTTGTACGCTCCAGAAGATGACCTTAACATAAAGGTCGAAACGTCGAATTGTAAAATTTTAGTAATAGTAAACTAAAGTTTTTATTCAAACACGGTAGTTGTCTCCATAATTTCCAAAAATGCATTCGGATCACCGTGCAAGCCTAAAAGAAAGGATTTATTATATTTTCTTTAATTGCATCTCTTGCTTTCTCTTTATTAGCATTAGTTGGTTCTTCATAATCCATAAACTCTTCTGAGCCTGAAGAGTTTTCATTTGATGATCCACAGCCTTTGCCATCTTTACATTTTTTATCACTTCTTTTTCTTTTAGTTGTAATTCTTTTTTTTAATTTTTTTTTGTTTATCTTCATTTTTTTATGAATTCGTCTTTCCTTTTTGATGATCTTGTCTGCATATTAAGTTCTTTCAGTTGTCTTACTTTTCTGTTTCTTCTCCAGTTTCTCCTTGTAGAACAGTTGAATGTTTTTGCATTTTATCGTTTACCTGTTCAGTTGTTATTTTAGGTTCATTATTGGTAATTGGTTACTGGAAAAGTTGCTCCTAAAGATCTGGAATTTTGGGGATAATTTCTAACTGATTTGGTCGCGCACGTTTTGTGATTTTATCAAGTGTAGTTTGCTTAAAAGCACCATCTTTACTAGACTGAATTGGAAGATCCAGGAACTCTTCATTATGCCTCTCTGATGTATATGGTGTTCTGATTGGCTCTACAGGAGCTCCCACTCTTTTTGCAAAAGTTCTAAAAGGACAGGTGTTAACATGCTGTTCAGAACTTTTGCATTTCTGAGAGGGTTTGAGGCACTGATTAGCGATATGTCCAATCTCCATGCAGTTGAAATATTTAGATTTGGGACAGTTACCACCTAAGTGATCGTATGAACCGCAACGCAGGCATTGACATTGTACTCCAGGATCCGTACAACCATAACTCAGGTTGTACCGATGTTGACAAAATTTGGTACAGGCGTCTTCATATCCATTGTGAAGTTGACATCACCAGAAAACCAATTTGGATCTTTACTTGACAAACCCTTTCATATATTACTAATCTTACCCCATTTTGAAAATGTCTGTATAAGAATTTCATTACTGTTCTTTATATATTCCATCAGAAATCTTTTGATTTTTTACTGTTTTTACCTTGCTCCCAACCATTACAGGAATAACTGTGCTGCCTTCAAAATTAAAACCCTGTAATAGTTTGTCCCTTGTTTCCACATCTTTAACTACAATTAAATATTTCTCTTCTCCATAAGGGGCGAAAGAATAAATCTTTTTTTGCACCGACTATCTCTTTTAAAACCTTAGTTACCCGTCTCGCTTCTTTACATCCGCGAATTTCAATTCCTAGAGTTCGCACCCTTGGAGAAATTGGTACCATTATCTCAAGTGGGAAAAAGACTATAACCTCTGCATTTAATTGGTAGAAAAAAATAATTTTCAGTTGTAAGACTGAGAATAAAATAATCCCATGATACAGAAATAATTCTACAACACCGGCAAATGTTTATTTGAGCTACTATAAATGGCAGATGTGTGACCACTAAAAGTAATCCCATAATGCAGATACTAACTGCACTACCAGCAATCCTAATATTTATTAAAAGAAACCACTGCTAGTGGGGACGAAACCATCACTAGCACCGGGAAAATAAATTAAACTGAAAAACAAACGAAAGAAAACCAAAGTACTTATTTTGTCAAAAACAGATATCTCGTCAGTGGGAGCCAGACCTAGAAGTGATACCATGATTGAAATAATGCAGATGTCATATTTCCATATACAAGTAGTCAAAAGGTGTCACAACTTATTACTAAAATACTCTTGATTAGAGATACATGTTAAAAGTTTTTTCACTTGTTTATACTATGAATTAAAGATGCCAAGAAATTATATTCTTGGTTTCATTTCATGTCAGTAGCAGCACTTGTTTAGGAGCTATAGCAAAATGGTGGCTGAAACTAAGGGCAGTGCTTCATTTATTCCTTTAGATGCCAAGTTGATTACTATGGGAAGAGGATGAACGTGAAAATGGATTTTTGAATTAAAAAGGTTATTACACTTTCTGATAAGGCTGATTTCAACTTTTATTTGAACTGTTTGATTGGAGGCATCAAAAATATTCGAAAGAATGGTCCAGAGCTCAGGGTTAAGAATGGATGAAAGTTCAGATCACTGTAATGAGCTAATGGCTGTATTAGTTGCATTGAGGCTAGTACGAGTCATTAAGGTAATGGAAAGGCTAATTAAGGATGGTAAAGATTGGTTGTAATATCTTAATCCTTTATAGATGACAGCATGACTTCTGTTAAAGGTAGGTCCTGCTTTAGCAGTTGGCTCTCATTTTATTATCACTGTCATCTCCATAGTTCAGTCTTATCATGGGAGCTCTCACTAACCATAACATGCACGCGTGCACACACACACAATGCCCATCATACTCCTTGAGCTCATTCACTGATGTACTCAAAAACTCTTCTGGCAACCCATTCATTACTCACCAAGCAATCACATACTATTTTTTTTTTTTAGTCTGGAAATCCGGTTCTAGGTACAAAACTTTGTTCAAACCACTTTAGATTTCTAATAAGCAGGACAGTGGTTTCACAATGGTTGGTGAAATTTATCTACTATATAGAGATTTTCACAAACATTTATTCTTAGTTGATCCACAGGCTGTTGATTGGAGAGTTGAAATGTCTGCTCAGCCATCCATGCTGGTAGTACAGATTATTTTAGTGTTGTGCTATACTTGAAGAGAACTTTTTCATGTTAGAGAGAAATAGTTTTGTCTTTCATTGTATAGAACAGTATATCAGATGAATATGAAGGCAGCTGTTGTTGAGCTGTCCAGGATATAGAGAACATGAACACCTACACTGTATAAAAGTCTACACTTTGTCAGATAATGAAGAATACTCTTCATGCTGGTATCAAAAGTTGCCATATGGGACACTATTTAGTTAGGGTTAAGATTGAATGAATAATCAAACATTGTATTTGAAAGTTATTGTAATAATGAAGATCCTCAAGAAACATTTTTTATCACTTCAAGATTCAGCATTAAATGAATTTCTCTGCATTATTTGCTTTGTGTGTTTCATTGTGTCACCTGCCTTCTCTAATGACTCAAAAAATTCCTCCACTTCTTCCTTAGTAGAATCTGTGGGACGACCACTGTCACACAAAGTCTCACTGTTTGATTCTGCATTTGATGCTTGTCCACATAGTTACTTGATGTTGTCTGCCATTTAAGAAGATTATCCTTGTGTTTAGTGATAAATACTATAGATACTCCTTCCTTCCTTTCCCTGTTCAGGGTTTGAGGCACTGATTAGCGATATGTCCAATCTCCATGCAGTTGAAACATTTAGATCTGGGACAGTTACCACCTAAATGATCATATGAACTGCAACGCAGGCATTGAGTATACCAAAAGGGAGAATTCTACATGTTTTTGTCTCTTTTTTTAAGGGGGGGGGGAACATCAGTTATCTCAGCCTAGTACTTTTCCAGTTCCATTTTTTTTCTGTTGATTCTTCTTATGCTGAGGTGGTAATCTGGAATTCTGCTGATGGTGATCTGACTTCACTGTATTCTCAAATTCCAATAGCAGTCAGGAACCATGTTTAACTGAACAATGCCACAGGCAACATGATAGCCATTAATTTTGTTTTAAATCATTAGTATACAATTTTATCAGCTAAATCTCAAATGGCCAGCCATCTTCTTTCGTGCAGTATCCAAGTAGATACCTACTAATGGTATCTACTTGGATAAATACACCACAAAAAGGTGAAGAATGGACATTAGGTCAGTTCCCTGTCAGTTCTTCATATTAAAAAAGCTGTATTTTTTCTTTTCTTTTCTTTTCTTCCAGTATTCTTATAGTTTTCTTCCAGTTATCTAGCTTTTTACCTTAATTAAGCAATTCTACCTGTTTTTTATTGATTTTTTTTTTTTTCAGATATAGATAGAAAACTGGGTATCACCATGTTATTACAATATGCTAGATGAAAATAGTAATTACAAGAGTTAAATATCTGTGGTTTTGCCTATCATTTTTAAAGCCACTTTCCTCCATAATGCATTCCATATAATGAACAAGAGTGAATTTAGCATGGATTATTGTTTTATAACTGATTTTACATCAAACTACATTTCCTTTACCATCTTTCGATTCTGTTTACCCAGCTTAGAATATATATTGCTCTATAAAATGTCTCACTTTCACCATATTATTGTAGTATTCTGAACAGTTTTTAGAACAAATGCAGATCTCTGTTATATTCCCATGATCAGATAACTATTTATCATAACAAAAATTTTATCCCAATAACATCTTTGACTGAAATGGAAGTATTCTTTCCCATGTTTCTCCTTAAAAAGTTTTCTTAGCCTCTTCTAATGCATCCTTCCATAAATCATACATGGAACACTGATTCTCCCTTTTATATATACACAGATGGGCTGTGAGAGTTCTACCCATCTAGAATTAGATCTTCTGTTTATGCAGTGTAGCCATATGACACTTATTCCTTCATATCTGAACATCCATTTAATGTGTACCTGAGGTTCTACATTCCATCATCTGTGTTTAAATTGTTCACTAGTTTCTGATTATTTATGTTGGAATTAAAACAATAGAAACCATCACTAACATTTGTTTTCACTCAATTTCTTCTTATAATTATCTATATGCTGGGTGTTCATTCTGCTGTGTTGAAATATCAAGAAAGCGTTTTTCATTAAATATGTTATTTTTTCCCTTATGCAGTTTATGTATATAGTCATTCATCATGTCAGCATTAATACACACCACATCTCTGGATGTGTATTTATTCACATACTAGTAAACTTTTTACTTAATGTGCTCTGGTGATCTAAACATGCCTTGTCCAAAGCTGTTATTGTCATTAGAAATTTACATATTATCAAAGAAACAAAACCTCTGTGTTATATGATATCATCATTCATATATCTACAGAAATCCGTAGAGCATCTAGTAGAGTATTTCTTACTTTCAAATAGTGACTTATCAAAAACTTTGTATATACAAAGACAGCATAAATCTACATTTCATTTGTTTTCTTCAACCTGAGAGATCTGGTTTTGAAGAACAACATTTCTACTACTAAAGAATCCTTTGGAATAACACAGAGCAGTGACTGTTTAAAAAAATTAAAAAAATGTTAATTGCTGTTCTTATTGCTACTATCAGTCTGTTATAATTTATGTATGTGTGTATATTTAATAGTGTTTTTCATGTATAAGTTTCTTTTTACATATACTTGTACCTTGTGAGCTCTGGACTGTGTTTAAATTCTTCTTTGACTTTCTAATAATACGTTGCTGGTGTCAAAGCAGTAAGAAAGAATGCACTCTAACATTTGTTCATTTCATTCTTGCTTCATGTATCTGCTTAGTATTCACTCTGATGTGATGAGATACTCATCATGAAATGAACATTTAGTATCAAAACGCTGCATTTTTTCCTAATGTTATTTCCATGCTTAATAATTTCATTATCCTTATTTTCAGTTTGTCAACATAATCATGCAAAATGAACTACTATTTGCTCCACTTCTTTCAGTAGTTTGTTTTCAAACAATTTGCCATCTTTGTGACATCTTGTGTACCTTTTGAAAAATTTCACAATAATATAGAAATTGGTTTAGTTACTTGTACAAGTGGTTAGTTTGGCTACTTTTATGCCTAAATTAGCTTACATTTTTCTCTCTGTCCTTCATGAGTGAATGCTAAATAACTTAATGATTTTTTTTTTTACCAGAACAGCTTATAACATCTTGTATCCCCCCATCTTGTAACTTTACTATATGCCTTTGGCATCTACCAATCAATGTTTTCTTTAGATGTTGCTATGAGGTCTAATGGTTACTTCTTGGTTTCAAGCTTTCATTTCTTTATTCAATAACATTTGAATTATAGTTCACAACTAAAGGTTGGCGAATTACTGTATATTATTGTATCTTTAATACATTAAAAATAATTTATCTGGGTATTTTATAAAATGTAATTATTGATTTAAATGCCCACAAGCATTATGAGAACAGTTATTTATCAAAAATACAAATATCTAGTGGTTATTCTGGTTATTCCATTCGCATGAAAAAAAATTATGCCCAGTGTTTACTTGTAACCACATGAACTCAAATGTATGAGTGGCAAACAGTTTAATATAAAAAATGTAAAGTGCACTTCATAAAATTTATTTCATGTTTGATCTTCATTATCCCTCTAAATGCTCTTTCAAGTCAGATTTTTCTTGCTTACTGAAAACTGATCTGGTGTAAACTGCTTCAAAATGTTATTTCTTCTACAGTTAATGTCACACTCAGTGTTTATTCATTTCAACACAATTCAAATAGTCAATTCATATTCCACTGAGAAGTTGTCTTCAGATGATTTTCATTCTGCCTCTACTTAATCTTGGTATCATCAAATCTAATGACAACATTTTTGTTTTTACTACATAATATATACCATGTGCATACCACAACAAATCAGTATACCAAAAAGTTCATGAAGCTGGGATTCAGAGCCAATGCAGTGAAGATGAAAGTGCAGTAAAACAATGGTCATTAAGTGCCAGGATTGGCTTTTGTTCCTCAGTAATTTTTTTTTAATAAAAAAAAATTACTGAGAGGAACAAAAACCAGTGGTTTGACTTTTCTCATTAATTTGAGAAATCAGAGGAACATAACAAATATCTGTATTTAAGTTTTTTGTGTTTTGTAGATCTGGAAAAGGCATGTGACAAGGTGCCAAGCAAAAACTGTTCAAAATATTATGATTATATGACATAAAATACATCATATTAAGAAAGTACACAGTCTGTATTTGAATTGTAAGTCATCATCAAATTCCTGCCATGTACCCTCAAGGGGTGTACAGGATATGATAGTACTACATGAAAAATTTACATCATTACTAACTTCCTATCTACAATTTTCCTGCAAATCAGTCTGTTACTTGTCAAGACTCCAACATTACCAGATCTTATGTTTCTATCGTCTAAGGCACTTTGTACTGTATCAATCCACCTATATCTTGGTCTTCCTCTGGGTCGTTTTCCTGCCATCCTGGCAGAGAACACTAGTTTTGCTAATCTTTCCTCGCCCATTCTGTTTAAGTGACCATACCACCTGAGATTAGCTCTGCTAACGCATTCCTGGATGCTGATAATGTCAAGTTCTTTCCTAATATTCTCGTTTTTGATATGATATTGCCATTGATGCCATCTGTTCATGCCTCTAATCTTTCTCAGGAATAGTCTTTGGCCAAGTGTTTTACTTCTGCCAAGCTCTCAGATCCATAAGTTAAAACTGGTTTGAACACTGTCTTGTATACAGCTAATTTAGTGTTCCGACTAATTTCTCTCTTATTCCGTATGAATTTATTCAATTGACTTCCTACCATACCCGCTTTGTTGATTCTGTTGTCTATTTCCATATTTAATTTACCATCTTTACTAAAAATCGTGCCTAAGTAGCTGAAATGTTTTACTTGTTCCACAGGTTCTCTGTTCACAACGCAGTTGACATTTTCAACGATTCTGCATATTTTTATTGTGTTTTTATTGCTGACCTTCATACCATATCTATTACAACAGTTATTCAATTTAGTCAGGGAATCTTGCAGACTTGTAGCGGATTTATTTAGAAGTATAACATCATCCGCATAAAGCAAAGAGCTGACATTAACATATCCAATTTTGATATCATGTTTAATACCACTTTCCTTCATAATGTGAACTATATAGACGATGAATAATAGAGGGGGATAATGTGAATCCTTGTCTCACACCAGATTTAGCATTAAACCATCTTCCTGTGCTTCAATTGTAACTCCTGACTTACAACTCAAATAAAGACTAAGAATTGCTTGATATAATGCCCCATTGATGCCATATTACTGTAGTGTAGTGAATATACGCTATTCGATAACTGAATAGCTTCTCTCTTGGAACCTTGTCATATGCCTTTTCCAGATCTGCAAAACTTAAATACAGATCTTTGTTATATTCCCATGACTTCTCAACTATTTGTGAAGATCTGATTCACAGCCTCAACTATTTGTGAAGATCTGATCCTGACATCCTCTATTTGGCCTGAATCCAGCTTGTTCTTCACCAAGCTTTTCTTCCATAATTCTTCTCAACCGTTTCTCAAGTATACTTGCATAAATCTTACCAGGAACACTCACTAGGGAAATACCTCTGTAATTCTCACATTCAGTTTTATTTCCCTTTTTATATATGGGTACTATGAGAACTCTACTCCAATCATCTGGAATTTGTCCTTCTGTCCAGGCCTTCTGAACTATGCAGTGCAGCCACTGTAAGACTCTTATACCACCACACTTCAGCATTTCTGGTCAAATATCATCTCCTCCTGCTGCCTTTCCACATTTCAAGCCTTTGATGGCTTTTTCTACTTCAAGTATGAATATGTATTCCAGACTGTATGCCTTTTGAGTGTTTTTTACCACTGTGCTATCACTGCTTGTTTCATTTAGCAATTTTTTTAAGTAATTACTCCGTACATCAAGGATATCTTTTTCTTCTGTTTTCATGTCACTTTTATCATCTCTAACTCCTTTTACAGCACTCTTTCCTCCATTTCTAAGCTTCTTCAACAACCTCCAGAATATTTTGCTACCTTCTTGATATTTATTTTCTATGTTCTTGCCCAAGTCCTCCCATGACTTTTGTTTAGCTAGTTTTACACAGTCTTTAGCTTTCTTACATTTGTCTCTGTATTCTCTAAGAGCACAAGATGACTTACCGTGTTTCCCCGAAAATAAGACCGGGTCTTATACTAATTTTTGCTCCGAAAGACTCATTAGGGCTTATTTTCAAGGGATGTCTTATTTTTTCATGTACAACATGTACATTAAGTACGTCCTTTACAACACACGATGTATTGAATTATGAAGATTCATTTTAGATACAATCATGTCCGTTCGTTATCAAGTGCGCATGTTATTCGTGCGTTGTGTCTGTATTCCGATTGGTCATTCAACAATAAGTCTCGAGTTCATCTCTTTACATTGGCGTTTACCTTTCGTCAGGCGCCTGCTTGGGTATTTACAAATACTTAATCATAATTTATATTATCATTTGTTTTAAGTATTAATGTCAATGATATTATTTATTTATATAATACCATTATTTATTTATATAATACCAACTATGGAGGGAATTTAAAGAAAAAGGTGACCGGCAAGCACATGAACAGTATAAAGTCCAGACCAAAAGGGTAACGAGTGTGGTAAGAAAAGCAAAAAAGGATTACGAAATGCAGAACATTGGCCATGCAGGCTAAAGAGAAGAATCCTAAACAGTTTTTTCGATATGTTGCAAGTAAATGAAAAATTTATATAGCAGAATGATTTTAAAGAATGTTGATGGTAGGGAGGTAACTGACTAATCAGTAAACTGGAGCAGATGGGGATGGATATAGGGTTGGTGAGATGGATAGGAGGGTGGTTGATGGAAAGATACCAGAGAGTGGTTTATTCAGGAGTGGAGTCCAAAACATGGCTTGTGACTAGTGGTGTGCCGCAGAGTTCTGTTCTTGGACCACTACTTCTCAATTTGCTCATTAACGATATAGGAAAGGATCTGAGAGGAAGTGTTCACTTGTTTGCTGATGATGCAAAGTTGGGTAAGAGCAATTGTGAGTGCACAGGATGTCAAAATTTTGCATGATGATTTGAATAGTTTGGAGGACTGGGCTAGGGAAAATGGATGTCAATTTAATGTGGCAAAGTGTAAGGTTATGCATTTTGGAATGAAAAGATTAGCAGTTATATCACATTGGTGGAACCGTACTCCAGGAGATTGATGAGGCCAGGGATTTGGGAGTGTTGGTGGATAGGGAGTTGAAGTTTAGGGGGCACATTGCAAAAGTGGCTAAATCAGCTCATCAAATCACTTGGTTACTGAAAAATACTTTAACAAGCTGAGACAAACAAGTTATTGTTCCTCTATATCCAGCCCTGATAAGACCCCATCTGGACTACTGTGCCCAGATATGGGTGCAGTAGTCCAGAGTTTCTTCTTGATGGGGAAGAGGTGGAGAGGATCCAGAGACGAGTGACCAAGATGGTGGCAGGTCTGTGGAATGAACCTTATGAGAACAGATTGAAGATTTGTGGGTTGCAAAAATTGGTTGATAGGCAGAAAAGGGGTGATATGATTGAGACATTCAAATTACTGAAGGGTTTCTATAAGATTAATCCAGAAGATATTTTTGAGAATAGGACTGGTGGTGGAAGGACTATTGGCCATACATGGAAGCTGGACAAGAATGTGGTTAACAAGGGCATTAGAGCTAGGTTTTTTACTTGGAGAGTGGTAAATGAGTGGAATAATCTGCCAGAGTTTGTTGTGGGTGCTATGACCGTGAATGAGTTCAAGGTGAGGTATGATAGATACTGTGTGAATGTCGAATAGTTGTTCTTGACATGATGTTAAGGCCTCCCTTGATGTGTCTGTTGACTCCTTGGAGTTGCCCGAAATAATAATAATAATATATTTAATTATATGTTAATATTATTATTTTATAATTCAATACGTTCATCATGTGTTGCAATGGACGTACTAAATGCGTCCGTCTGGCTGACGATCTTAACCGGGGCTTATTTTTTGGGTAGGGCTTATATTACGAGCATCTTGAAAAATCATGCTAGGGCTTATTTTCCAGTTATGTCTTAATTTTGTGGAAATACGGTATTTGCCAGGAACTTTTGATGCTTTCTTCTTTTCCTTCACTGCCTCTTTAACTTCCTGTGTCCACCATGGAGTTCTGATTTTTCTCTCCTTGCAGACAACCTCACCACATGCCTCTCTGGCTGAATCAATCAGGGTTTTCTCCAAGGCTTGCCACTGAATCTCCAAGGTTTAGTTCCTGTTCTCAAACTCTTTCATTTTTTCTTCAATAATCTTTGTCTACAGTTCACATCTGAGAAAAACTTTATTACATGTTATTCTTTTCAGTATGAAATTCAATTTTATCCTGCTCAAGACTAAATAGTGATCACTTCCAATTTCAAATACTCTGTACACTCTGGTGACCTGCATCAGGGAGAAAACATCACTATCAATAATAACTTAGTCAATGAGACTTTTCTTATTCCTTGCCTCTTCTCTCGATATGTGAATTTGTGCACATTTTTATGTTTGGAACATGGTGTTAGTAATAACCAGTCCATGTCCTCAGCAGAAAACCAACAGGTATTTGCCATTATTATTAGTTTTGCTCTTTTCTCCAAATTTTCCAAAAATATTTTTGTATGTCTGACAATCATTTCCTACTCTGTTATTTAGATCCCCAAAAAGGACCAACTTTTCCTTTTTCATTGTGTCAGTTGCTTTTTCTAAAGCATCAAAAAATTCCTCCACTTCTACCTTAGTAGAACCTTCTGTGGGACAGTAGGCACAAATATGTCTCATTGTCCAGTTCCCCATTCTGATATTTGGCTATGAGGCTAATCTTCAAGAAGATTAGCCTCATATTTAGTGTTGAATACTATGGCTACTCCTTCTTTTCTTTGATTTTCGTCACCTGAATATAACATTTTGTATTTATTGCTCAGAAAGATCTCACCAGTTTTTGTCTTTTTTGTTTCAGTTACTCCCTATCATGTCGATCTGGTACTTATCTAATTCCTCTGCTAGCTCCATTTCTTTGTTGGCTTCTTATGTTGATAATACCGATCTTTAACTCTGGTGATGTTGAGTTGAGGTGTGTTTTAAGATTTGTTCCAGTAGCTGACTTTTCGCTGTTTGCCGTGGTTCCCTGGCAAAAACATCTTGGGCCTTGTTTAACCAGGTGACACCATAGCTGGCATGAAATTTTGTCATGTTGTACCATCATTTTGTATTTTGGTTTAAGTCACTAAGAATACAGTTTGGTCAGCTAAATCCCAAATTGCTAGTCCATCCTCGTTCGTTCAGTATCCAGGTAGATACCCAACAGGGTGCACCACGAGATGGTGAGGATTGGACATTAGGTCAGAAGACCTGGCCGGTTCTCCGCATTCCTTTAAAGGCTATGTGGAGGTCTCCTCTCAGTTATACAGTTTTGACCCTTAAGTACTAGGTAGAATTGAAGAAATTACAGGAAGATGGTTTGATGTTAAATTCAGTCTGTGACAAAATGTACATTATGTCCAGTGTTATTTATTCTTTGTATGCACAATAAAGAAAAGTGTCATCATTAGTCCTGATATGACAGTTGGAGATATTCCACTTGGTTCTTTGCTTTACTATGCAAATCATGTTATACTCCTGAATAAATTTAGTAGAAGTTTTTTGGATTCCCTAACTAAATTAAATAATTGCTGCAATAAATTTGGTATAAAAAATCAACTTGAAAAAAAAAAAAAAAAAACCTATGTACATGGGCAGGAACATTGAAATCATCAACTGCATCCTGTAGAACAAGTGAATTATTTCAGCTATTTAAGCACAGTTTTTGTGAAGATGGCAAATTAAATCTGGAAATGAACAACAGAATTAGCTATACTAATTTGATAGAGAGTCAACTGAATCAGTTTATATAAAACTAATTTTAACTTATGGATCTGATATCTGGGTTAGAAATAACTTGATCAAAGACTGATGACTACAGATGTGAGTTCTGAGGGAGTGAACAGATCTCATCAGTTACAGAATAATGTTAAAAATTAAGGATATTAGCTGATCTCAGGTAGCATGGTCACTTAAGCAGAATGGGAAAGGAACAGTCAGTAAAACAAGTGCTTATTGCCAGAATGATAGGAAAAAGACCTAGAAGAGTACCAAGATCCAGGTGGATTAATACAGTATGAAGTGTCATAGAAGAAATATATGATCTGATGATACTAGAGTTCTGACAGATAAGACTAATTTAGAGAGAAATTGTCGATAGGAATTAAGTACTAATATTAACTTCATGTTGCACTACTATAATATCTTATATGTCTCTTCTGGGTTTACATATCGTGAATTTGATTATGTATAAAAATGATTTTTATCATTGAGTTTGCTATCTGTATCTGCAGGGGTCTAGATCTCACTTGAGACTTCATTCTCATTAGTGAAAGCTGTACTGAATAAATACTAAACTAGCAGTATATGTAAAGATAGTATTCAAACCAGTTTTAATTTGTGGATCTGAGATTTTGCTAAGAAATAGCTGATCAAAGATTAGGCCACAGATATGAGAGTTCTGAAAAAAATATCCAAGAATTACGAGAATGAATAGATGACATCGCTGGCTGGTAGAAGCATGTTAAAAATTAGAATATTAGAAAAGAACATAACTTTTTCAGCATTCCAGAATGCATGAACAGACCAGGTAGGGTAATGGGAGAGAAGAGGTTAGCATGTTCTGTTTGAGGAAAGACTATGTAGATGGATTGATGCACTTACTGGGGCCTTGGAAGTAAGATCCAAATTGTAAGATTTGACATTATTTGGAGACCTGACAAATAGTAGATTAATTTTAGAGAAAATTGTGCTACTAATAATGTAAACTTAATTTATATCACATATCAGTAATCGATGATGATAAAAGATACCGAAAAAACTTGTTAATTTTATACATTAGCAAAATGTTTGACATTATTATATAAAGTGTATAGGAATTGTTTTTGAAATCTGATTTTATCCTTTATGATACACATGTTGTCTGCAGATAACCAGTAGTTTCTTACAAAAGTATATATCCTCTGGCTAATTTTTGAACACTTTAAAGAAAGACTGATATGAGAAATATTTTAATATTTATTTAATTATTTAGATAACTTGTTTCATTACCTTTTTAGGACAATTTCTGAGACATAAGTAACATTGAGAAAAAAATCATTTAGGCAAAAACAAATTATTACCGTTCAAACGGTCTTGAGATATACTGATGGAATTATGCATATGCTTTTGCTAGTGTGGTATTTGTATCATCGTTGTCATTATGGGATTCAGTCAACAGAGAAGAGCAGTTTATATTACAAGCCATATATTGAGCATTTGGATAACATGTCAGTTACTATATTAAATGAGCAGCTGCTGATAGGATAAGTGAGGGAAGTTCCCACTATTTTGCAATTAATATAATTTGAAGACTTTTTATGTGGATATAATAAGATATCTACATCTTTGTGTATGACAGATTAGTCTGTTATATTAAAATTAATATTAAAATTAGGTAAATGAGAGACCGGTGCAAGACATAAGTAGAGAGGAAGTGGTTTGGGTACTGAGAAAAATGAAGAATGGAAAGGCTGTGGGAGCAGACCAGATACCTGAGGAAGTATGGAAAAGTTTGGGTAGTGAGGGCGTGGATATGTTATGGGATCTGATGTGTAAAATAGCCCAACAGGAAAAGATACCAGAGGAATGGAGGAAAAATATTCTCGTCCCAATCTACGAAGGAAGAGGAGATGTTCAAGACTGTGGCAACTATAGAGGAATCAAGCTGATGTCACACCCATTAAAAATATGGGAAAGAGTAATTGAAGCAAGGTTACGGCAGGAAACGAAAATTGGTGAGGAGCAGTTTGGATTTATGCCAGGAAGAGGGACAACGGATGCAATATTTGCGCTAAGGCAATTGATGGAGAAATATAGAGAGATGCAAGTGGATCTGCACATGGTGTTTATAGATCTGGAAAAGACATACGACAGAGTGGCCAGGCAGGAGGTATGGAGGTGTATGAGGAAGAAGGGGGTGTCGGAGAAGTATGCGAGGTTAGTGAAGGAGATGTATGAGGGAACAGAAACTCAGGTCAGGTCTAGTGTCGGCATGACAGAAGGGTTCCCTATTGTCGTAGGGCTACACCAAGGGTCAGCTCTGAGCCCCTACCTCTTTGACCTGGTCATGGATGTACTAGTGGAGGATGTCAAGAAGGAGGCACCATGGAGCATGCTGTTTGCTGATGACATTGTTCTATGCGAATCATCCCGAGAAAAGCTTGAAAATACCCTGGAAGAGTGGAGAAAGGCATTCGAGGAGAGCGGCATGAGAATTAACCGGGTGAAGACTGAATATATGTCAACGGGGAGTGACGAGGATATCGTCATACGACTCCAGGGTGAAAGGCTAATTTCAGGGAAGAAATTCAAGTACCTTGGGTCAGTTGTCGAGAGGAATGGTGACCTGGATGAGGAAATACAGCACCGAATAACAAGCGGTTGGATGAATTGGAGGAAGATGAGCGGGGTCCTGTGCGATAAGAGAGTGAGTTGTAAGAGGAAAGGAAAGCTCTATAAGATGGTGGCGAGGCCAGCAATGCTCCATGGTGCGGAGATGTGACCTATAACCAAGGCACAGGAGAGGAAGATGGAGGTAGCGGAGATGCGGATGTTGAGATAGATGAGTGATGTGACAAAGAAGGACAGGATAAGGAATGACTACATCAGAGGGACGGTTAAGGTGGGACCAATTGGCAAGAAGATACAAGAAAGTAGGCTGAGGTGGTTTGGACATGTTGAGAGGAAGGGTGAGGAGTATGTTGGTAAATGAGTGGAGTATATGGAATTGGAGGGAAGGAGGAAAAGAGGCAGGCCCAAGCTCAGGTGGAGGGATAAGATGACAGAGGATCTTAGGGAGAAAGGATGGAGTCCGAAGGATGCCCTGGACCGGAGAACTTGTAAGAGGAAGGTTAAAGATTGGTGCACCGACCCCGTTTAACATGGGATAAGGCAGAGTGAAAGAAGAATTAAAATTAATATTTCATTCAATTTGCATAAAAGTTAATTTATATTTTTATCACCCCTTATTTGGGTTTTACATTTTTGTGTTGTAATGCATTGTCTTTTTAATTTTAGGGAGTTACTTATGACCACGTTGAGCTGAATTTTTACCTGAATGGAAAGAATCTCCAGTGTCCAGCTACTGGTGTCAAAGGAGAAATATATCCTGTGTTATATGGTAAGCCAAACAAGATTTATTAATAAAAGGTAGGATACTAATAAAGGTGTGACACTAAGGCAATTGATGCGAAGTTATTAATCTCTGTATACAAGTATCCCATGTTCAAACTTTGCTTACACTTGGATAAAGGATTAAACCAAGAATATGATTCTGAAACTTGTAAAAAGGCTTATGTGTTCGTCGTACATGTTGTTTAATTTTGACGGTATATATCAGAATATATATATAGAAGTAAATTATAAGTAAATAATTATTTATTGACTTATTGTCAATATTTAGCTGACGTTATAACCAGCATCATCAGAGCACAAAAACAGTTTGTCACAGTATGCGAGACTACAACAACATGGTGTAACAAAGGGACTAGTTTAAAAAATTGTAGCAACAACACAAACTAAAGTCCTAATTAGGCACCCTCTATCTTAAATTAAAAAAAAAAAAAAAAAAAAAAAAAAAGCAGGTACCTAATTATGTCTTAAAATGACTGTCTCTATACAGCCATATTTGTTGAGATTCAGAGTATGTTTCAAGGCTTCTGTTGCTTCTAAGAACAATCTCTCTGACTTGTAAAAACTTCTGTGCAGTACTTTTGATTTCTTTCAATTGATCCTGTCTGCAGCGGTATCCAAAGCAAAGTCTGCTAGGCCTGACTTGTCATAGCGATAATGTCTTCCAGATGGTACCTTATCATTCTCAGTTTTTAGAAAACCCACACATACAGGGAGATATTTACACAAACAATCACATCATCATCCTTCTGAACAGTATGGTATCTTAAAAACGCTAACCCACAGAGCGAGAGCAATCTGTTCCAACGACAATGCTCTTGCTGCTGAACTGGCTCACTTACGCCTTCTTGGCCAATGGCTATAATCTTCATAAGATAAATAAAATATTAAAATGCTCCCAAGAAAACCCCTTCCCACTATCCACCACATCCACCACGGAGAACTACAACAAAACAGTTGTCCCCCCCCACACACACACACATTAGAGGCATAGCGGAAAAGATATTTAGAATTCTCAATAAACATCAACTATGCACTGTATTCAGACCATGTGTCAAATTAGCAACTCTCATCCATTCACACGAGGACAACATCCCTCCTTTATCACATCCAGGAGACTATAAAGTACCCTGCTAGTGTGATCAAGCTTACTACAGTCAAACAGGAAGAACTGTGGACATCTGCATCAGAAATGAACATAAAAGATACATCCAGCACTATCGCTATGGCAAATTGGGCCTTGCAGACTATGCTTTGGATACCCCTGCACACAAGATCAACTGGAAGAAAACAAAAGTACTGCACTGAAGCTTTTACAAGCAGAGAGATTGTTCTTAGAAGCAACAGAAGCCTTGAAACATGCTCCGAATCTCAACAAATATGGCTGTATAAATTTACCTAAGATTTGGGAGACAGTCATCTTAAGACATAACTTGGTACCTGATAGAGGGTGCCTAATTATTACTTTAGTCTTTGTGTTGTTGCTACAATTTTTTAAACTAGTCCCTTTGTTACACTATGTTGTTGTAGTCTCACGTACTGTGACAAACTATGTTTTTGTGCTCTGAAGATGCTGGTTATAACACCAGTGAAATATCAGCAATAAGTCGATAAATAATTATTTACTTATAATTCTGTGTTCTGATATACACCATCAAAATTAAACAACAAGAATATAATTTCTTAACATCTTTAATTTAGAGGAAATAATCTGATTGTGAGGGACATTTCTTGTGATCAAATGAGCTGATATGGTGGGTAGTGAAATGCAAGAAAGTATGCAAGCAGGAATGGACGTGGTAGAGGATTATTCTGATAAACAATACCTTTGAGATACCTTTTGGCATCTTTAATTTAAAACAAATAAAAGGCATGGTTATTATGTGAAGAGTTTTTCTTCGATACAAAAGTCAAAGTAACTAGGAGCTCAAAAAGTATTAACACATCCATCTTAGGCAGTGTCTGCACATGCAGACACCACCAGCAGGAGTTTACCAGGCATGTCAGTCTGGGCTCCTTTTCACAAAGTTTATACACCACATTAGTTGCAGCTTTTTTGGTAGAATTTTGTTTGTAAAATTAGCATTTGTGAACTGTCTTAACTATAACAAAAATCTCAAATGCAGTCTGAAGTAATTTCAAGTTTTATATATATATATCTATCTATCTTTATTTCCTTTAGAAAATATGCTTTATATAAATCAGTTTCTTTCTGCACCTATTGACTGCATTTATAAACATTAACAAAGTGTTTTCTGCAAAATATTTAAAAGAGGACGTTAGAACAAATGTATTTAGTTATACACTGCTTGGAAAGAAGTCACTGTACACCATAGTCTGAGTAACAACAGCCATGCCACCCTTAATAAGATGTAGGATCTCATTTCACTGCTATGACTACAAAGGTCCTGGACTGTTATGGGACAGATGTCTCTTGACCTCACCTTATATTCCAGTTCATCTCCCAGATGTTTAGTAGTGTTGAGATCCAGGTTCTCTGTGGAGGCCAATCAAGTGTAGTGGCATTCATGTCCACAAACCATGCAGTTATAGTAGCAGCTTTCTATGACACAGAAATGCCACAATCATTTTCCTGGCACCACAAACAGAGGTTCAAGGCCAAACCAAGAAAAACAGGACCATACCATCACACTATCACCTCTGAATTTCATACTTGGGGTTACACACACACTGGTAAGAGACATTCATCAGGCATCTTCCACACCCACACACCAGTCCATCTGCTTGATAGAGGATATAGTATGATTCATTGCTCCATAATACAGCTTTCTAAGCTTCCACATCCCACTGTACTTGGTCTTTGCACCACTGAAGGCAATGCTGCATGTTAGTTCAAGTAACGTGGGGCTTGCATATAGCAGTCAACATGGGAACCCGTGTTGTGTTTGGTTCTGAATTATTGTGCACAATTGTGGCCCAGTCAATTCCTGGAACTCTGCATTCATTGTATCTGTCACAAATAGTGGTTTTTACATATTATCCTTTATAGCATTATGCATACAGCATAGTGTCTGTGGGAGGGGTGGTGTTTTTCATTATGAAAAATCATTCCGGTTGTCTCTAATTACGCTAATTGTTGCAAAATATAATACACTGTGTTTAGTGATGCAATGAAACAACTTGTTTTTTAGCATCTGCAGTATAGTATCTATTGGGGATGAAATGTTTTTCACACTATATGAATATTTTCATTCCATCTTCAGAAAGAGGAGATATAGTGAGTAAAAAATTGATCTATTCCTGAATAAAATTGAATACTTCTATGCATTATAAGATGTGGACTGTGTTTGTTGATCTCCAGCAAAATACTAACTTATGCAAGATATCTATTCTAGATGAGACAGAAGATGCTGAAAAAAAAAACTTAGATAATGAATATAGATTCTCAAAAGGATGGATAATTTATGATGATCAGAAATTAAATGTATATGAAGCTGGCACATGGCCATTCCCATGTGCCAGCTTCCGTGCTCCACGTGTTTCTGTTTTACTTGCATTTTTGTGTAACAGTTCCTATACATTCGCTGTTTTTAGTTATGTAATGATTCATATTTAATGTTTGTTGTATATTTGTGTGCTCATCCCAGCCCAGATGAAGCAACTAGCTTAAGTGGCAAAACTAGTAGGTTTTTGTTAAATAATTATTTGTGACCTATAAACCCAGTGTTAGTTATTTTTTATTATAATAATACGGAATTTACTGAACCTTACTACAATGATATTTCCCATAAAGGAGATAACTGAAGGAAATCATATCTGTTTAAATTTGGGCCTGAATTTAAACAGATCTAATTGCCTTCAGTTATTCTCTTTATGGAAAATATTGTTGTCATGCTTCTGTGAATTTCTAATTATTATCTTATATTTATGTTGGTATGCATATATTTTTATTTTATTATTACTTTTTTTTAATTAGGAGTTGGTTGACAGTTTAATTGTCTTATATGCTGTGTTGGTGCTTTTTAAAATACTTCTGTTATTTTCATTTTAATTGTGTTCATTGTTAGTATACTGAAGATGCCTTAGATAATAAGTTGAAAATGTTACATCTCCTAAACCTTTTAACATCTTCATTATTCATTTCTTGATATATCCAAGAGGTGTATAGAATACCATGGTCTTCCCCGAAATTAATTTTTGTCAAGTCTCCAGTTATATCTGCATTTGTCTTGGCACTATTAACTGCATCAGTTCACTTAGATTGGTCTTCCTGTGTGTCCTTTTCTTGCTCTCAAACACCTGTTTTGCTAACCTTTCTTTTCTTTTTGTTTGACTACTATCTTAGATTAGCTCTTCATAAATGGTTTTAAATCCTTTTTTTTTTTTTTGTCTGATCCACGCATTGCACTGATGTGCCATGTGTGGGCAAGATGAATAGAAGAAAGGAGAATCTGTTCACATTTGGCTTGAACAGCTGAGTGTTGTAATCTTTTGGGAAGGCAGAGTGGGGGGGAGACTCTTCCAAAGGACAGAAGTAGAAGGAATGAAAGAGGAGGCAAAGTTGGTTTGGTGAATTTCAGGATGGACTTCCCCCCCCCCTCTCTCTCTGTGAGTGAGGGAGGGAATGAAGCGGGTATGTGAGAGATGGATCATTAATTAGCTGGATTGTTCTTTTTTGGATAGAATCGAGCAATTTTAGAGAGGATTTTGATGCACAATCCCAAATATGGGAGCAATATTCCATGGCTGGGCAGATTTGGGCTTTTTATAGAGTTAGCAGCTGTGAAGGTGTGAAGTAGGGTCTTGTACGAAAAAGTACACCAAGTTTTTTGATGGGTTTAGTTGAAATGTAGTTGTGTCATGAAAGAACAGAGGTGCAAGTCATTCCAAGAAGAAAAATCCAATTTTTTTGGATATTTCAGTATTAAATTACTGAAGATAAGGGAGAGGGATACAAGCTTTTTCTTGCGAGAGATCAGACAGAACTGACAGAATTGAGTTTTGATGGCATTGCAGTTCGCAAGGTTGTCCTTGTCCCACTGGGATATAGCTAGGAGATCTGAGTTCAGGTCACTGGTCGTGGTATATCTTGAGGATTCTAATATTTGAGCACCACAAGATGTGTCAAATGAAAAGGAAGAATGGCAAAGTTATTATCTGTGGCAAAAGAGACTTGTATGAGGTTGTGGTCCAAGTTACCAAAAGGAGAACCGACAACTACAGTATACCTGGATAGGTCATTGCTGATGATAAACACCTCAGCATCCCTGCCTGCTTGATCAGTGAAACTAGAGAATGGGAGCCAATGTGAGTTGTGGACATTCTTCTCCAAGAAGGATGACCTCACTATTGGGGTATTTCGACTATAGAAAGTTGAGCTTTAGAGAGAGAGATAGTTGAAGAGGTCAGGATGGTTGACTGAGTTTGGAGAGCGATAGGTTCGCTGCTCTCAAATTCATCAGTTAAAATTAATTTCATCATAGTCTAATATAATGCTGGTCTAGTGTTAATTTCTCTTATTCTATCTAAATTATTCAAATACTTCCAATCGTATCATCTTTGCTTATTTTGTTATTGATCTCCATATTTAATTTGCTTTCTAACTTAAAAAACAATGACTAGATGTTTTGCTTGTTCTCTAGATTCTTCATTGAGAATACAGTTATTTCTCATTGTTCTTTTGTTTTGTTGATATTCTTATCATATTTGTTACAGTAGTTATTCAGTTTAGTTAGTTCCAAAGACCTGTACTGGATTTATTTAGGAATGTAAAATTCAATGCACTTCATCTGCATGAAGTGCATTGAACACATTTCCAATATTGTTACTAGGTTTAGTGCCATTTCCTTCATAATGTAATCCATATAGATAATGAATAACAGTGGAGATAGCATGCACCTTTGTCTGTCATGAAACCGTATTCTAGTATATCATAGATGACTTAAGTTCGGTTAGGGTAGAAATGCAAGAAAACAATGTTGGTAATAATATAGCAATGAGTTTGAGGCTATATGGTGGGATGTTACTACAGACATGGCAGCTCGATTGTATGGGACAGTGAGATGCATCGCTAATTTAGCCTCATGGATACTAGACAAGTGATCATTATGGGTGACTTTAATTATCCAAACATTGATTGTGTAGAAGAGAAATCTCATGATAAGAATGAAGAGGAATTTATTGAATTGTTGATAGACAACTTTCTCAAGCAGCATGTGAAAGAAGGAATGAGAGGTCAAAAGTGTGTGTGTTAGGTTTATTCATTGCATTAGAAAGGATCTCTGTTAAGAATATCACTATTTTACTGCCAGTTGGTGACAGTGATCATGCTGTGCTTTCTTGGGAAGTATCTAATCATATTGCTGTTCCAATTAGAACGGGTTTCATGCCGAACTATAAAGCTGGAAATTATGGCAGACTCAGGAGAATACTGTCTTTAGTCTAAATGATATCACTTAGTGAATGGGAAGGATATTAGCAATGCATGGGAATCTTTGAAAAAGTACTTAAATAAGGCAGTATCAGATTGTATACCCAGAGTTTGAAGAATAAATGGGGTGAGAGTGAAATTGATCTGCATCCTTATCAAGCAACAGATCCATAAGATGATATAGAAAGAATATTATGAGAATAAGAGTGAGAGGAGTTATGAAATATATAAAGTGCAGGCCAGAAAAATAACAAGTATTGTGCAGAAAGCTAAATTGGAGTATGAAAAGAAATTGGCTATTCAGGTTAAAGAGAATCCAAAAGAATTTTATCATTATGCTGCAAGCAAAAGAAAGAAAGAACAAATGAATGAATGAATGAATGTGAAAGAATAACTTTGCTAAGATATATCAAACAGGTATATATAATATGGTGCACAAGAGCTACTACATGGGATAAAGAGATGGAGGTGCATGAGAATGAAGAGCAGTTGTATAACCTGGATAAGAATTTGGTACTAGGGATAGATGGAATATCAGCATCTATGCTAAAGGAATGTTCAATCAAATTGGCTAAGCTTGTCACATATTTGTATAACTTGAAGTCTCAGCTCAGGAAAGATACCACAGAAATGGAAGGAATGTGTGAAAGTTTTGTTGTACAAGGGTAGTGCAAAAATTGATGTGTCGACTAATTATCTATCAGTATCTGTGATGCGATGTTAAGATTTTAGAGAAGTTGGTAAGAACTCCCATACAGAAATAGGTAGACAGACAAGCTATACTCTGGAAGGAATAGCATGGTTTAGTAAAGGAAGGTCATGTTTTAGCAATTTGCTCATTTTATAACCGTGTTATGGCCAATTTTTATTATTATTAAGAGAGACCTCCAGGGAGTCAGCGACTCATCGACCAACTATTATACTTATTCTTGAATTCATTCACACTGCTTGCACTCACAACATCCAATGGCAATCCATTCCACCACCCTATGAGAGAAAAATCTAGCCCTCATTCCCTTCTTAGCAACATTCATTCTCAGCTTCCAAGGATGCCCTCATGTCCTTTCTCCACCCTCCATAAATTGAAAAATTCCATCAATTGAAATCCTGTATGACCTTTTCAGAAGTTTGTAAGTCTCAATCATATCACTCCTCTTTCTCCTGTTTGCTAGTGTCTGCAGTCTACAAATTCTCAATCTCTCTTCATAATCAGTATTCCATAATCCTGATATAATTTTTAACGGTCTTCTTTGCACTCTCTCTCTCGATTATATCAGAATCGCAACAGATTTAGATAAAGGGAATGGATGTCACTATGATAATGTTGGATTTTGATATTTGATAGGATATCACATGAAAGGCTATTGCATAAACTGGAGAATATGGTATTGGAATATAAACTGTTGTCTTGGGTAAGTGGATGGTTGACAGACAGATGTCAGAAAGTGGTATACGGTGGGTGTGAAATTTAAGGTGACCAGTGGTGAACCTCAGGGTTCAGTCCTTGGGCCATTGTTGTTCAATTTATACATTAATGCCATTAGGAAGAGTCAAACAGGAGATATGCAATTGTTTGTCGATGATGCAAAGATACAGGACAATCAGGGATATTACTGATATCTAGCACTTACCAGGTGATTTGAGTATGCTGGAAATTTCGGTGGTAGTCCTTAAGGGTCAAAGCTGTATAACTGAGAGGAGACCTCCACATAGCTTTTAAAAGAATGTGGAGAACCGACCAGGGCTTCTGACCTAATGTCCAATCCTCACCATCTCGTGGTGCACACTGTTGGGTATCTACCTGGATACTGAACGAATGAGGATGGGCTGGCAATTTGGGATTTAGTCGACCAAACTGTATTCTTATTGGCTTAAACCAATATACAAAATGATGGTACAACATGACAAAATTTTATGCCGGCTGGTACATCACCCGGTTATACAAGGCCCCCGTTGTTTTTGCCAGGGAACCAGGGCAAACAGCGAAAAGTCAGCTACTGGAACAAACCTGAAAGCACACCCCAACTCAACATCACTAGAGTTAAAGATCGCTACTATCAACATAAGAATCCTGAATGGCAAAGAAATGGAGCTAGCTGAGGAATTAGATGAGTGCCAGATCAACATCATAGGGGTGACTGAAACAAAAAAGACAAAACCTGGTGAGATCTTTCTGAGCAATAAATACAAAATGTTATATTCAGGCAATAACAATCAAGGAAAAGAAGGAGTAGCCATAGTATTCAACACTAAATATGAGGCTAATCTTCTTGAATGGCAGGCAGTCTCAAGTAGAGTAATGTGGGCAAATATCAGAATGGGGAATTGGACAATGAGACTTATTTGTGCCTATGGTCCCACAGAAGGTTCTACTAAGGTAGAAATGTAGGAATTTTTTGATGCTTTAGAAAAAGCAACTGACACAATGAAAAAGTAAAAGTTGGTTTACCTTTTTGGGGATCTAAATAGCAGAGTAGGATATGATTGTCAGACATACAAAACTCTTTTGGGAAAATTTGGAGAAAAGAGCAAAGCTAATAATAATGATAAATACCTGTTGGATTTTATTTAAAATATAAAGAACCAATAGGCTTCATTTTGGCGATGTAAATGTTATTTAAATTAAAGGGATATTAAATCCCACATTGTTTTAAAACTGAATAAGAAACTCAAAGATCGGAATCAAAGAATTTCATGACAAATATAGTAACTATAAAAGTATCGGTGACTACTAGTGTAAGCTAAAGCACATAGTTCAAGTAGGTAGTACAAACTAGGGCAACTCGTAGCAAAGGTGCGGAAAGTTCTGATCGCTATTCTTAGTATTTCACATAATGTAAAATCCATCTCCTAGGAGATGTATGATGTTATACATTATGGTGGGAGGTCACTACCCAGACTGGTTTCGATCTTTATTGAGATCTCATCACTGAGTAGCTAGTCCAAATATAATACTAAGGGTATTGTGAAAAGAACTTATATACTCTGCTATACGAGTTGTCAAAAAGATGCACCCATAAATTATTTAAAATATAAAGAGCCAATAGGCTTTATTTCAGCGATGTAAACATTATTTCAATTAAGGGGATATTAAATCACACATTGTTTTAAAACCGAATAAGAAACTCAAAGATCAGAATCAGTATTATATATATTTGGTCTAGCTACTCACTGATGAGATCTCAATAAAGATCGAAACCGGTCTGGGTAGTGACCTTCCCCCATAATGTATAACATCATACATCTCCTAGGAGATGGGTTTTACATTATGTGAAATACTAAGAATAGCGATCAGAACTTTCCCCACTTTTGCTACGAGTTGCCCTAGTTTGTACTATGTACTTGAACTACATGCTTTAGCTTACGCTAGTAGTCGCCGATACTTTTATAGTTACTGTATTCGGCATGAAACTCTTTGATTACGATCTTTGAGTTTCTTATTCGGTTTTGAAACAATGTGGGATTTAATATCCCCTTAATTTAAATAATGTTTACATCACCGAAACGAAGCCTATTGGCTCTTTATATTTTAAATAATTTATGGGTACACCTTTTTGACAACCCGTATAGAAGAGTATATAAGTTCTTTTTGCTATACCGTTAGTATTATATTTAGTCTAGCTACTCACTGATGAGATCTCAATAAAGATCGAAACTAGTCTGGATAGTGACCTCCCACTATAATGTATAACATCATACATCTTCTAGGAGATGGGTTTTACATTATGTGAAATACTAAGAATAGTGATCAGAACTTTCCCCACCTTTGCTACGAGTTGCCCTAGTTTGTACTACATACTTGAACGTGGTTTCGTGCTTTGGCTTACGCTAGTAGTCGCCAATACTTTTATAGTTACTATATTCAGCATGAAACTCTTTGATTCCGATCTTTCAGTTTCTTATTCGGTTTTAAAACAATGTGGGATTTAATATCCCCTTAATTTAAATTTAAAAAAAAAACTGCTGGATTTCTGCTCAGGACATGTACTTGTTATTACTAACACCATGTTCCAACATAAAAATGTGCACAAATTCACATGGAGAGAAGAGGCAAGGAATAAGAACAGTCTCATTGACTATGTTATTGTTGATAGTGATGTTTTCTCCCTGGTGCAGGACACGAGAGTTTACAGAGGATTTGAAATTGGAAGTGATCATTATTTAGTCTTGAGCAGGATAAAACTGAATTTCATATTGGAAAGAATAACATGTAAGAAAGTTTTAAAGCAAATAAAAGTTGAGCAGCTCTAAGATGTGAACTGTAGACTAAAATACACAAAGCTTATTGAAGAAAAAATGAAAGACTTTGAGAAGAACCAAACCTTGGAGATTCAGTTGCAAGCCTTGAAGAACACTCTGATTAATTCAGTCAGAGAGGCGTGTGGTGAGGTTATCTGCAAGGATAGAAAAATCAGAGCTCCATGGTGGACACAGGAAGTTAAAGAGTCAGTGAAGGAAAAGAAGAAAGCATATCAAAAGTTCCTGGCAAATAAGTCAGCTTGTGCTCTTAGAGAATACAGACACAAATGTAAGAAAGCTAAACACTATGTAAAACTAAACAAAAGTCATGCGGGGACTTTGGCACGAACATAGAAAATAAATATCAAGAAGTGACAAAATATTTTGGAGGTAGTTGAAGAAGCTTAGAAATGGAAGAGAGGGTGTTGTAAAAGGAATTAGAGATGATAAAGGTGACATGAAAATGGGAGAAAAAGATATCCTTGAAGTATAAAGTAATTATTTCGAAAAATTGCTAAATGAAAGAAGCAGTGATAGCACAGTGGTAAAAAACACTCAACAGGCATACAGTCAAGAATACATATCCATACTTGAAGTAGAAAAAGCTATCAAAGGCCTGAAATGTGGAAAGGCAGCAGGAGTAGCTGATATTCGGCCAGAAATGCTGAAGTATGGTGGTATAAAAGTCTTACGGTAGCTGCACTGCATAGTTCAAAAGGCCTGGACAGAGGGATGAATTCCTGATGATTGGAGTAGAGCTCTCATAGTACCCATATATAAAAAGGGAAATAAAACTGAATGTGAGAATTACAGAGGTATTTCCTACTGAGTGTTACTGACAAGATTTATGCAAGTATACTTGAGAAACGGTTTAGAAGAATTGTGGAAGAAAAGCTTGGTGAAGAACAAGCTGGATTCAGGCCAAATAGTGGCTATCAGGATCAGATCTTCACTTTATGACAAATAGTTGAGAAAGCATGGTAATATAACAAAGATCTGTATTTAAGTTTTGTCGATCTGGAAAAGGCATATGAAAAGCTGCCAAGACAGAAGCTATTCAATACGCTACAGTTATATGGTGTCAATGGAGCATTATATCAAGCAATACTTAGTCTGTATTTGAGTTGTAAGTCAGCAGTTAGAATTGAAGGAAGTACAGGAAGATAGTTTAATGTTAAATCTGGTGTGAGATAAGCATGTACATTATCCCCTCTGTTATTCATTATCTATATGGATCACATTATGAAAGAAAGTGGTATTAAACATGATATCAGAATTGGAGATGTTAATGTCAGCTCCTTGCTTTATGCGGACGAATGTTATACTTCTAAATAAATCTGCTACAAGTTTGCAAGATTCCCTGACTAAATTGAATAACTGTTGTAATAGATATGATATGAAGGTCAGCAATAAAAAGACAAAGACAATGAAAATAGGTAGAATAGTTGAAAATGTGAACGGAGAACCTGTGGAACAAATAAAACATTTGAACTACTTAGGTACGATTTTTAGTGAAGATGGTAAATTAAATATAGAAATAGACAACAGAATCAACAAAGCTGGTATGGTAGGAAGTCAATTGAATAAATTCATATGGAATAAGAGAGAAATTAGTCAGAACACTAAATTAGCTGTATACAAGACTGTGTTCAAACCAATTTTAACTTATGGATCTGAGAGCTGGGTCAGAAGTAAAACACTTGACCAAAGACTAGAGACCGCAGATATGAGAGTTCTGAGAAAGATTAGAGGCGTGAACAGATGGCATCAATGGCAATATCATATTAAAAATGAGGATATTAGGAAAGAACTTGACATTATCAGCATCCAGGAATGCATTAGCAGAGCTAATCTCAAGTGGTATGGTCACTTAAACAGAATGGACGAGGGAAGATTAGCAAAACAAGTGTTCTCTGGCAGGTTGGCAGGAAAATGACCCAGAGGAAGACCAAGATATAGGTGGATTGATACGGTGCAAATTGCCTTAGACGATAAAAATATATGATCTATGAATGTTGGAGCCTTGACAAGTAACTGGCTGATTTGGAGGAAAATTGTAGATAGGAAGTTAGTAATGATGTAAATTTTTCATGTAGTACTATCATATCCTGTACACCCCTTGAGGATACATGTCAGTAATTTGATGATGTAAATTTGGGCAAACCAAAATGGCTGTCAGTTTAATGTTAGTAAGTGTAAAGTTATATACTTTGGCATGATAAGATTTCCAGTGGCATATTATATTAGTAGGATTATGCTACAAGAAACTGATGAGGCTATTGATCTTGGCAGATAGGAATTTGAAGTTCAAAGGTCACGGTAGCAAAAATTGCAAGTATAAATTTGTGGATTATTGCAAGGTTGAAGCAAACCTTAACATGTAGTAATAAGGAAGTCGTTTTTACCTCTTTATAAAGATAAGAATGTTATAAGTGTCCCTTGAATGTCCCCTGAACTATTGTGTGCAAATTTAGTCTCTTAGGTTCCAAGGAGATGAAGTTGTGGAAAGGGTTAAAAGAAGAGTTACAAAGTTATATCGAGATTATCGGATTTAGACTGCAAGTATGTAGATTACAGACTCTGGTTAACAGTAGAAAGAGATGTGATATGATAAGTCTATAAACTTCTGAATGGATGTTACAGGATATTGTCTGATGAAATTTCTCACTAAAAATAAAAATTGGTGGAAGGCAGACTATAAAATGGCCATTTGCTTGGTGTCTACTTGATATCAAGTACCTTGGAAAATGCCAAATGCGAACATCACAGATCTCTGAATCTTTCTATGGTATTCTACATGTCAACGAAGGAAACGGAGATAGTATGTATCTACTTTGGACCTAGATACAACAGAAAAGAAATATTATGGGTCTAGAGTGATGGATTCCATACTGGTGGTCATTCACTAAGTGGTGGTCTCAGGATAATTGATAACTAATGGGTAGTTTCCATATTTGTAGAGAGAAACTTAGCTGAGAGTAGCAAGTTCATGGCAGACTTTTTTTTTTTTAAATGGTTTAATATATAATCTTGCTTTCATACTTTTTTTGGTAGATGCCAGCTGTGTAATTTCTGTATAAGTAGAGATAATATTAGGATGCATGTTAGTTCTGGATCACATCTGTCAGGTATAACCAGAGAAGCACCTGAAGGACTGCAAGACTTCCTGATATCTAGGTTATTCAAGAGTATTCTGATTCTGGAGGAAGGCTGCAGGAGGCATGTGTTATGCTGTTTCAGATGTGACTGAAGGTGAAGTTCCTTGGTCATCTCTGCAAGAGTTGAAAGAGATATCTTTTTCTGTAGGTGTTAGGTAAGTACCATCTAGCATTTGCAGGAGACCAGAAGGCACAACTCTCATTTGTTCAAGAAGTGATTTTCTTCATTTTTTTCATTTGAAGTCAGATTTGAATTTATTGATGGTTGTTTTTCAGTTCTTGGGGACTTCAGTGTAGACTAAGGGTGGATCTGCAGTTTGCCTCAAACACTTGCAATGTGCTAATTTTTATTTAATTTAATTAATTTTTTTATTATTACCTCTCAGACTATAGTGGAGATTGATGACTTTCATTTCAACATCAATAATTTCTGTAACTTGATTGAAGCAAGTGTTTGAATCTAGAGAGTGGAAATAGTAAAAACACCATTCCTTGAAGTTTTGTAAACAATGTTGTGATAAAGAGGGGTGGGAGAGTAGATGGAGTGGTGGATGAATATAATGCATTGTTAGTGTTTTGTGAATGCTAGCATGAATGAATTTGTATGATATAGTGCTTGCTAAGCAAGGCCTCCCTTGATATATCTGTATCGAGGTGATTTGTTATAATAATAATAATATTGTCTGGAAAAATTTTCAGCTACATATTGTGCCTAAAACATTTTAAGATGGTGGGATGTGGAGCGGAGATGGGAGGAGTTAGCAATTGAAATCCATTACTTTAAAATGATAGAAGAAATCATGTTTTTATTGCATCTTACTCTTTACAAATCCCCATAATATAGTAATTTCATCATTCCTTATTTAATTGGAATGACTTGTATTCAGATCCTGTTACAATATAAGAAATTTTTCAAGGTTCTGCTAATGCTATACCTAATGTGATAAAATTTCTGAATATTTTCAGGAATCTGAGAAACCTGTTTCAGCTAAGAAAACAATTCAGTTAAAATTGTTTTAACTTGAATGGATTCATTTACTGGTTTGTGACGTGCAAAAATTCATCATTTTAAATTTCCAGAAATTTTGAAAACCATGAGAAAACAGTGACCATATGTAGCAAACAAGTTTTAATGGATATATGGGAACAGACTTGATTACATTGGTTTTGAATATTTCCATTGTAAGCTAAATTAGTACTTCCCTCACTGATTCATTAGAATGACATTTCAGGTGTTCTTAAATTCAAATTGTGAAATCCTAGTGCATCTTGTGCTCCTGCTCTGTGATAGTGACATATGAAGGTAATTGAAACAAATAATATAAAAAGAAAATGTTTGCTAAGCATTTACTTCTTGTTAGAAATTTAGTGATATAAATTTTTGCTATTGTGATCATTCCTCTTAAAAATAGCATATGTGATTTAAATACTTCATTTATTTTATAGTGGATGATGGTGCTATTTTGGATGCTGCCTTTACAACCTTTAATCATCAGCCTCCTCAGGGATTTGACAGAATAATGGTTGAAAAGTCTCTTTTATAGCTCGTGATTGTAACATGCACCGTCCATGTGCATCATGTGCTCCCAACCTATGAATGTACTAGTGACAATTGCCTTTCTTTGTTATATAAAGGTGAGTGAGAGAAGATATTACAGAGCTCTTGAATGGGACACTTAAAACTAAGGATCAAAAATAAGCTAGAGTTTGGTGGTGAAAGGAAATCAGGAAAACAAATGAATGCTGCTATTGCTGAGAAAGGCTGGATTATGTAGAAAGGATTTTTTTTCTCTATCTTTCTCTATTGAAAATGGTTGATCTGATAGGCTGTTTCAGCATTGTTTGCTGCATGTGCCAGCAGACCCTCAGGTGATTTCTTTAGGAAAGGAATTACCTGCATTGTAAAGCAGTGTTGATTATCAAAATCGTGATAATCTTGAAATTTTCACTAGGAATAAATGAGAATAGCAGCTAAAAACACACACAAACGAACTTTTAATTTTCAAGACATAAATTTACATCTAAAATATGGTGTTACATATGAAGTTATTCATTAATGGATTAAATATTTATTAAAGGATTTTAGGAAGATTGAATGGAATGATTGCAGTTCATACCTTTTATAATTTTCTGTTGAAGTATTCTGAAATCCTTAGCACTCCTTGCACTTATTTTTTTTTCCTTTCTAACCTTTGACCATAAATATATAATTTCTTGAGGCATATATTTATAATAATTTACATATAAAATTATCTAAGATTCAAGTGTAGAATTTGAATCCCTTTCTGAATGCAAAAAGTAGGTGAAATAAATTTTTGTCACTGTTTTTTTTCCACATATTGTAAGCCATGTGATAAGGCTTGTCACAAACTGATATAAAGTTATTTTTCAGTAGTTTTCTGAGCTCATACAGATCTATATTTATTTCTTTAGTCTAATTTTAATGAAAGTAATACTTCCAATAGTACACACAAATTGCCTTCTCTAAGTGAACTTATGTTTACTTGATCGCTATATTATAATAAGCTTATAATCTAAAACTAACGATAACTTATTAACAAAAATATTTCAAGCTCTCACATCCAAGGATAAACTTTTCTTTGTTAATTAATTTCTGCTTGCAGATTGAAAATAACAAAATAATAGTAATTAATAAAAGAGAAATGTGAAATATGTTAGTAGCATGACAAGGAGAACAGTAGTAGCTGATATTATAATAATAGTTTTTGTTTATTCATAATGTAGAACATTTTGTAAAACAAACAAACTAATGAAAAAAAGCATGCTTCTAATTCTGTTTCGTGAACTCAAAAAGTGCAGTGCATTGGCATTTTGTAAATAAAAATAATTTCTTTTTGCTTTTTAATTCTTTGCAAAATGCCAAACACTATTTTTTTCATATTTTATTCAGATGGAAGGTGTGTAATATTTCAAGTTTCAGGTGACTTGAATTAGTGATGGTATTTACCATCACTAACTCGTGATAGCAAATACCATCACTTGAGTTAGTGCCAATCATTTAAACAGAGGCTTCCATTATCTCTGTCAATTAATGTAAATAGTAAATCATGTGAGAATACATTTTTTCCTTTCTATACGTTTTATGTAAGGAGTAATAGAAAGATGTCAGGTATTGTTTGTTTTTTCTTAAGAAAATAGCAGGCTTATGATTTTTATTTTTGCATTGAACTTACAATTTGACTTAACAGGAGCTATTATATTTTAGATATTGGTCACAAAGATTTAGCTGAATATAAAAGAAATCAATAATAGAAGCCTGTTATTAGACTGGCAAGTATTTAGACGAATTTCATTCTGTAACATATTAGGTACAGATATTTTACATTCACTGAATCAAGGACATCGGAATCGTGTTAATTTAATGTATATTGATTTTATAATGCACTGATCATATTGTTAGGAATGTATGAAAATCATTAAGTGGTGAATAATAATTATTAATGAAAAATGCACACACACACACATCCTCTCCTCAGTGAGCCAGCTCATCTCATTAATAATTTGATTGTGGACACTTAATTTTCAGTTTTCATTATGTATAATTGTTTTGCATGCATGAATTCAAAACTTCTCAGATAACACTTGGCTGTATTCTATAATTCTCATTTCTAAAAGAATTTTTTTCTGCATATCATTTGTATGTTAGTGGTTGCTCACTATAAATATCATGTTACAAAGGACAGAAAAAATTGTTATGTATGCATAATTGAATAAAGTATTGCACATTAGGTAGAGAAGTGATGTTTAGATGCATTTTAATAGTAAGGTGAGCTTGACTTTGATAAGCCTTATGGGGCCTACTTCAGCTTTCACACTTAACTGCATTGCAGGGCACCTATGACATCAAATCACTTTTTTTTTATTAGCAGGTGAATGATAAATAATGGCATTTAAAGTATAATGTTAAATTATTTAGAGTAATATTTTTTTTGGCCAAATATTGCAATTTTTATAATTATTTGTACCCTTCATCAGTTTAGAAGCTTCATGAAGCTGAATGAGTTTTATATTTGCTATTACAAGAATAAGTACTTATCCTTTTAATACAAAAAAAAAAAAAAAATGTTAGTCATCTTTCTTTTTTTTCTTGGTATCACTGTACAGAATCAAATAATGGCAAATCTAACTTAACTATAAAAAAATATTATTTAGCCAGCTGTAGTATAATATAAATTAGAAGGATATAAAAAAAGAGAATCTACATAAGTTCCTTAATTCCAGGCGAAATTATTTTAATATTAAGAACTGCAAATTTTTGTTGTACAAAAATTTACTAACACAAGTACTTGTGTTAGTAAATAAGTAGTATAATTGATTTCAAATTGAGGTTATTTATTCACGAGTTATATTTTTCATGCATTATAAGGTTTCATGCAAAAAATGTATAAAATTGAAGGGAAATATACAGGAATATCCTCTCCCAGAGAAGTTTTTTCCTCCTTACATTGTATGTTTATATTATCCATCCCAATGTTCCAACTTAACTGTCGCCACTTGTTATTTTATTATATATAAAAATGCACATAATCTATTTCAAACTGCTTTGTCTGTTACTTGGGAGGAGAAAATCCTGCTGACAAGTTGGATTAGTTTTTAAGTTTAATTTGAAATTTTTTTTTCAAAGGTAAGTGTTCTATTAACATGACCTTAATCAATGAAGGTTCTCAAAATTATTACATATTATATACTTACAGAAAATAACATAGTAAAACAATATACAATAATATTGCATTTAATAATACTTTTGTTCCTGGTGATTCTTACATTCACCTACAGATTAATTAACCTCTTCCTTTTAACATCAGTTGCAGGCAGAATCATTTTTAAACATTTCCCAAATTAATTTGAATAATTAGCAAAATTCTGTAAAATTTTGCTGAAGTTATTACTTGGTAAGGACAATTAAACTGGTAAAGATAAATGGAAGCTTTGACAACCCTTTAAATGTTTTTTTTTTTATTGCAATAATAACACTATTCACAATTGCCTAAAATAGAATCAAGATGATAATGATAAGTGTGTGTGTGTGTGTGTACGTACAGGTTCATGAGTTAGAATGATTTCCATCAAGCAGTGTGAATCTGCTTTACTTATAAGTCTGAATGGCTTGAAAAGTGCAGGCTCCTGAATTATCTAATTTTTAATCATGATCATGTTAAGGATTAGATAATGTGCTAATTATTAATTGATAATTTATTAATTAGTTTAGGATTCTTTCATGAGTGGTATTATCAAAAATATATATTCAGTGACTTCTGAGTCCATAAATCCATTTTTTTACGGCTCCCATCTGATATTTTAATACTGCAACCACATCTAAACTGAGAAAACTAGTAGCAAAATTTTCTTCCTCTGAAGGTTTTGCTTGCTGAGCTTAATTTTTCTTCGTGTTTCTAGCTTTTAATTTATTTATATTAAAATTTTGTAAGAAAAAAAAAGTATGTGCATGTTGTAATGCTGTCAGTTAATGTAATGAAAAATTGTTACTAATTAATAGCTTTCACATTTTTTGTTGTTGTTCCTTATTTTCTATTTATTTTGGGAATGCAGTTGAGTTGTATTTTTTGATATTTGATCAACTGGCATTGCTTTTTTCATTTTATTTTTTGACGTTCTTTTAGCGAAGTTTTATAAATATCTTGTTCATGTTAATTAAATTTCTAGCAGTTCAGTTTCATTAGTTCATTCAGATATATTTTTAATTTCTGTAAAATTGTTAATACTTATAAGTTGTTTAATGTTTATTCAGTTGTAATGATGTATACTCTTAAACTCGTACTATCTGTCATTGATGCTTTGTTCTATTTTCCCAGTAGGATAGTTTTCCTTTATATGTTGAGCTTTCCAGTTTTTTTCAAGTTGAAATTACAACTGTCAAATTCACAGAACTTTAGTTAGATCCCTCTTTGGCATACTGAGTTTGCCACAGCAGTCCACTGCAACACTGTTGCTGCCACTTGTGTGGTGGTAGTTTATGCAAGCATTTCTGTTTCACATGTTTGGCCTACTAAATGTGTGTGTGTGTGTATATATATATATATATTATAGTTTACATGCAAGTGAGTAAGTGAAATAATTCAAATTGTAGCAGACTAAACATCTAAAGTCCTAATTTGGCACCCTCTAATGCTGAATAAAAGAATTATTACAGTTGAGTAGGAGTTGAACTTAAAATGACAAATCTTCCAAATTTTTGATTGATTAATGCAACCATATTCGTTAAGGTTAGGCGAATGCTTCATAGACATTACTAATTCTAAAAATAGCCTTTCTGATTGTAACAGCTTCTATATGGCACATTGGTTTACTTCTATCTAATCCTGCGGGGAGGAGGATCCAAAGTATGGTCCAACAGATGGTGCCAAATTTTTTGTCAGTTACAATTTGAATTGTTTCACTTACTCACATGTAAACTGTAACATGTTTTGCTCTGAAGATGCTGGTTTGAAATTCAGCAAAATGTAAGCCAGTTAATAAACATCCTTGTATAATTTGGTTTTGTTTGGTGTTTTAATATCATTAAAGTTAAATGTTATGGATGATGTTCAACACCTAAGTCTGTCATCTGGAAAATTAATGTGATCAGTGAGTGAGTGAGGGGGGGGGGGGATAACTTTTCAATTTCAAAATCAGGCAACTCATCTCTTTAATTTTGAAAGTTAGTTGGTATACAACATATATGTATATTGTAAGGTACTTATATGTTTGTTAGGAATGAAATTGCAAATTATCAAAATTGATCTTATCAGTATATACATGTAGTCAAAATATTTGTTTTCCTTTGGTGCTGCTAGTAGGTAATACAGAAAATTATTCTTTATTATAGTTTACTAATACTGAACATTGGTAGTGATGTGAAAAGATGCTTTTTTCACCGTTATAAAATATGTTACCAGTAAAAAAGGTGCTCAATTTTGTTATTGTGGTATACAATAACAAAAATTCCTTCATTTAGTATTAGTCAAACAGAGAAAAATGAGAAATGGAGATGAGGAAAATCAAAACCTATCAGTATCATTTAGTATTGAGTCTCTTGTATGAATTTATTTAACTTTCAGTGAATTTCTTAATGGATATGCTGTGTGTTTATCAGAGATGTGACAAAGCATGATTTAGCCAAATAGCTGAATACTGAATATTTGGTTTGCAGTTAACCAACAAATCTGTTCATATTTGCTTATTCTTTCCCTCAGATGGCCAGTCGTTTACAAAGGGTTTACTTTTTTTTAAAAAAAATTTTGAAATTTAAAAATATAAACAATCATAGAATCTCTTAATTATCAGTGACCTATATAACCATAATGCAAAAAAAAGAAGTATTTTCCTTTCTTACATAATCTTTGTTTCTCTAGGAAGCATATGTAATGATACCCTGTGTGCTCAAGAAACACAAATTGAAAGTGTGAGATGACTTTTTATGGCAAATACTGAACGATACAATTTGTGCGGTGCCTGATTTATTACATTTGTTATGATGCGTGTAGCAGGAATCATCTACATCCCATTTCTGCTTCAGCGAGAGCCAAATACCAAATCTCTATACTGATATGAACTAAACTAAATATAAATAATAAAAAAATGCTAAAACATAAAATATAAACTAAAATAACACCAAAATAAATACCTGTAGCAGACATAAAGAGCTTTGGTTATGTGGTCATGCAAGTAAGGAAAGCTTCGGCAAGCTAAAACTTTTCGTAGTTTCTGCTTTGGTGAGTCAAATACTAAATCTCTACTGGGCTGAAGCTGAATATTTGCAAAACATGCCAAATACTGAAGCAAAATTGTATGTTCAATGCATCCCTAGCATTTACTGTACTTCTGCTCAGATTTGGCTTCTAGGTGTGAGAGAGAGAGAGAGAGCATAAGATGAGTTATTAGAACTGTATCTTGACTATGGAATATGCTGCATCATAGGTAGTTCTGTTAAGCAGAACTTGGTTTGGAGGGAGAGAAAGAGATATTATTGCATGCATGCATGCCCTTCTCTCTACTCCTTTGTGAATCTAATAAATAGGACAAGATGTGTGATGTTATTTTTCTGAACTTGTTAGTGGTAGGAAAAAGGAGGAAGTATCATCTGTTTTTACCAGAATGTATGATAGAAGCTTGAACAGCCCTTGGATATATCGTTCAATAAACCATTCGAGGACTACATATGAAAATTCTATACAGAGTGGATGGCAGTCCGCAGCTACAACCTGACTCCATAGAGACCATATGAATGTAAGTTAGGATTTGGATTCTATAAGACATGTGCATTTCATTCCTAACTGATTTTTTTTTCCCACTTCACATAGATGCCAGTGCACATTGGATGCAATCTAGATGTACACAGTTACCTTGTTTCTAACCTACCTCTGACTGGCATGAAACAGTTGGAGATAATGCTACACCTCCGAAACAAAAAAAAAATGTGTTGAATGATTTGCAATTTTAATTTGTTGCATAGAAAATAATTAATACCAAATATGAATTAGCATCATCTTAATCTACATACAGTTAAACCCCTTTTTTTACAATTTTCAGGGGACTGAAGGAAAAAAGTGTAAATAGCAGGAAATGTAAAAAAAAACATTAAAAAAAAAAGATGACGACTTACTGCTAGTATGTGAGTCTACATACTAGATTACAAAATGTAATAACTGAAAATAAATGAATTTACAATTACTTACATTTATCTATTTAAAAAAAATCTTTAATTGTCGATTGTTTTTGCTTTTTTTTTTTTTTTTTGACATAACACCAGATTGCTTCGCATTTTTTGACCTGTTTTTTACTATCGTGTTCAAAATGGACACGGAGAGTCCAAGATCTTTTGCTAAATGGACACGTGTTCCTGCATGCCAATCTACACGTCGCAGAATTGTCATCTTTTCTTCTACCGAAATACATCTTTTCTTCTACCGAAATACATTTTTTTTTTGACATAACACCAGATTGCTTCGCATTTTTTGACCTGTTTTTTACTATCGTGTTCAAAATGGACACGGAGAGTCCAAGATCTTTTGCTAAATGGACACGTGTTCCTGCATGCCAATCTACACGTCGCAGAATTGTCATCTTTTCTTCTACCGAAATACATTTTCTGTCTTTTTTCTCCATGTTACTAACATGGAAGCAACTTTCACATGCTAAATTACGTAGCAGAAATTCTGCAATATCAATTCGTACTGTGATTGAAAAATCACGGTATCGCTCATCACTACATTACTGCTGCAAGCAAGCAAGTCACCGTGATGGCGGGAACGAAACTACATCTGAAAGCAATGCCATCTAGGAACAGAAATGCGCAGATTTCTGCAGAAATCAATTCGAAAATCAGTATTGCCACCTGAGAAAAAAACGCAAATCACGGGAAATAATGTCCACATCAAGTTGTTAATGGTGGAAAAACAATATATCGTAAGAATAGGCCTTAAGACGGGGACCAACAGAAAATGACGTAAATGGAAGAAAACGTAAATTGCGGGAATGTAAAAACAGTACAGGGTTTTACTGTACTTTGTAGATTATATAATCATGTAAACACCTAAAACTGTAATATAAATTATAAGAAAACTGTTATTTGAAAACATTCACAAAATTAGAATAATTTTTAATATGGTTCAAAATATTAGAATAAAGCAGAAATAAATGCACAAAAATTACAGTCTAAGGGAAACATGATTATTATTTCTTTTAAGGTTACATGCATTCATAGTGAAGAATGTATGGAGATACAACACACGTGTTAGAATAATTACTTATCGTTAAGAAAGTAACACCGTATTTACTCGAATATAACTCGTCCTTGCATATATCTTGCACCACTGATTTTACTTTACGAAAAAAGAAATTAAAAAGGTTCACATATACCTTGCACATGAAAAAAAAAAGGTTAAAACTTTTAGAAATGGATGGTGAATGTTATTATGGCAGAAATAGTAAAAAAAACTTTCGGATGTGAAGACCAATGTGCCTATTAATCCTGATGGTCTTACAACTTGTCTACAGCCTCTGGATATATCGTTCAACAAACCATTCAAGGACTACATATGAAAATTCTATACAGAGTGGATGGCAGCCCACAGCTATGACCTGACTCCATAAAGACCATCATTAGAACTGTTGTGCAACTGGATTTTGAGAGCTTGGGACATGATTTCGCCAGAAATAATTGCTAAAAGTTTTTTGAAATCTGGCATCTCTAATGCCCTGGATGAGAATGAAAATGGTGCTGTTTGGGTAGATTGACAATGCATGTGAGGAAACTGTTCTTGAGACTGGATGTAGCGATAGTGAATAGGAGATTCTTGGTAAGTTATACCCATTTTCAGTTTTTTTTTTTTTAAATTATGATCTTATGATTCCAAAATGATAAAAGGACAACCATAATGAAACTATTGATTTTAATTTAATTGCCAAAGTATTGTCGCTAAAGATTCAAATATATCGCGTGATGAAGGTGACTGGCCAATTAGTTAAATAACGTTGATAATTAAAATTTAAATGCATTCATTTTATAAATAATGTATGCAATTTATTTATTCATTCGTATGGTGTTCCCCCTTTTCTCCCCCATCCATTAGGATTGATTGAACCCACTTAATGAGTGATTCAGCATATCTATTTTATGACTGTAAATTCATGTGTGTTGATGGAGCCAGTTTGCCTGTTCTGAGGGACGAAACATCCGAATTTCTGGGTGAAAAAAAACAATCTTCTACCTCTGTAGGAGACCAGCTAACTCACCTTTATTCAAAAGTGACCAGATAAAGGTTCCTCACATCTTGGATGGGAATTGAATCCAGGTCTTTCTGACCAAACGGCTTTGAATATACTGGCTGAACTGCGGAGGATCTATGTGAGCAATTAAAATTATAATGAATACTGATAATTTAATTATAAACATCAATTTAGTTTTTTCCTGAAAAACTTGAGTTTCCAAATATCCCCATATGTTTCTCACACCACAATTTTTTAACTTTAATTTTGAGGAAAAACATGAGAGTTATATTTGAGTAAATACGGCATTTGATGTTTCAACCTCTATATTGACGGTCATCATCAGGAAAAGATACATATGTACAGGATGCATGCTACATGACACTTCATTATACAATCCTGACCTGTGGTGGTAAAAAGAAAAAAAAAATTCAAAGAAGCGTGTGAAATGCTGAAACATCCAAATCTGAACAAGAATGATGAATTAATTATTCCAAGAATGTGGAGGACCCATCTTCGACCCTTATAGCATCCAGAACAACCTTAAGTCCTCTCATATTAAGAAAATCTTAATATGAGAGGACTTAAGAAATTGTTTAATGTAGGTTTCTTTTTCTTCCACCAGAGGTCATGCTAGAGTAAATGATTAACCAACATTTATATTCATCTTACTTTTGTATAGTGTAGTGTCATGTAGCTTGTATCCTGTACATATGTATGTTTTCCTGATGATGACGACTTCAATACAGAGGTCGAAACATTGAATGTTACTTTTCTAATGATAAGTAATTATTCTAACACATTGTATCTCCATAAATTCTTCACCATGAAGATGTTAATTAGTATTTTGTTGCATCCCCCTTAGCTTTTATGAACCATTCATAAACCGTTGGGCATATTATTTACTAGCGGTTCACGGTCTTTTTTTATCAAAAAATGCCCATATGGTCTGCAGACTAGAAACAAGTTCATTTTTGCCTCTTGGGGCAACTTCTTGAAGATGTTTCTTCATAATTCCCCACAAATTCTCAATGGAGTTTAAATCTGGTGAGTTTGCCAACCAAGGAATTATATTGATTCCTTGGCTTTCTTTGAGCCATCAAGTAGTGGTCTTGGAAGTGCGACAAGAAGTTGAATCTTGGTGAAAAGGAAATCACCATCACATAAATCTTCCGATACCAGTAACGTAATGTGCTCAATAATTTCTTGGTACACAATAAACTAGTAAATAATATGCCCAACAGCCTACCTGGACCCTCTGCAGTCATACGAGCCTATAACATGACAGAGGTTACAGATTTCACTGAACATTTCATGCATTCTTTATCAAATGCTTCTTGCTTATAATAAATTTAGTTTAATCCTTTATTCAAGTGTAAGCAAACAAAGTTTGCACCTGAAAATATCTTCAGGACCGAGGCAAGGTGGTACATCTGTTGGCAACTTGCAGCAAAGATGGACCAAGCTCTCTCAGTATCTCTTATAATGCAAAGCACATCTCCTTGCGGACATGTATAATGCAGTGCATTAAGGGAATGGCCACTACCCAGATTGGTTTTGACCGTTGTTGAGGTCTCGTCAATGGGAGGCAGACCCAGAAGTGGTTCACCACTTCTGGGTAGTGGCCCTTCCTTCAATGCATTGCATTATACATGTCTGCAAGGAGATGTGCTTTGCATTACGGGAGATACTGAGACAAGGAGTCAGGAGAGCTTGATCCACCTTTGCTGCGAGTTGCCAACAGATGTATCACCTTGCCTCATTCCTGAAGATATTTTTCAGGTGCAAAAATTGATTATGGTCTAACCAAGTGCAAAATAAACTTCCAACAGCTTGCTCTTAAGATGCCAAACACATCCCTTGATGACTATGGGACACACACAACATACTTTCATCGCTAAAAAAAGTACTTTTTTCCAGTTCTCTTTATCCCACAACAGTCTTTACTTAAACCACTGCACTCTAGCTGCCTTTTACTTGTAAGTCACAAGCGGCTTCGTCTTAGGCATATGTGATTTAAAACCCACTTTGGGAAGTCATCTCAATGTTGTAGATTTAGGCGTATTTACACCTAGTTCTTTCCATCTCCTCTCATCTCTTGACGTAATTATCTTTCGACTGCTATTGCAGTGATTATTTTGAAAACTCTGGTTATTAGAATGCTGTCTCAATACTCTACTTGTACTTGCTTGAGAACATTTCAATTCCTTAGCTATAAACTGTTGACTTTGGCCTTTATGTAGAGACACCATATGAAACTTCTTAGCTTCCGATATGTCACTTGTTTGACCCATGTTTAGCAAATGAACTGAAATCCACATGCAAACTTCCTCACACGAGTCAGTCCCACAGCTACTGAAATATGTTATTTCATGCCCTCTTCAAAATCGATCAGAAAAATTGAGAATATTCTAATATTTTGAACCACTTTAAAAATTATTCCAATTTTGTGAATGTTTACAAATAACAGTTTTCTTATAATTTATATTACATTTTTGTAGGTTCACATGGTTATATAATCTGCAAAGTATGTAGATTTAGATGATGCTAATTCGTATTGGTATTATTTTCTATGCAATAAATTTGAATTGCAAATCATTCAACATTTTCTTTGATAATTCTAATTTTTTGATTCTGAGGCGTATAATGTGCATGGGATACATGCATACATCCCATGAATAATGATCTGTCAAAAGGTTTTGTTTATTATAATACAGTGGAATATTATTTTGTATTATGCTGTTTTGTACAATTTAAGTAACAAATGTCATTCTTTTAAACTAAAATTGGATTATTACTCAAATTTTAGTTCCGTGAATACAGAATTTTTCCTTTTCTAGTATACTGACTAGAAAAGTTTATTTATATACATACAGACTATGGGAAAAGGGTCAAGCCAATAAGTGCTGATACATCTTTGTGACATGCATATAATAATTCATTCTTTCAAATAACCTATGAAATAATAAATGATTTACATTGCATCCCTTATTTGTCAAAATTCACGTAACACTGCTTATGAGGAATAGAGGTTTTGCATCGTAACTGGACACCATATCAGATTAATGAAATTACTGTATTCTTTGCATCCCCAGATAAGTTTTTTTTTTTTAATGACTAATGCAGCTGTCATCATTAAATGTCATTTTTTCTCTTTAGACTTCTCTCATTCCCTGTTCATCTCTCCCATCTAAATTCCAGATAAATTATATTACTATTATACATAGCATTTACATATAATAATACTCAGAGATGGATTATCCACTAACAACTTTCTAGTACTGGTAAATGTTGAATGTTCTGCATTTGAAATGATTGTTTTTTTTAATGATATTAATTTTTTCTTTAGTTACTTTGCCATTTTGTTTTTAATGGTATTAATTTTTTATGCATTTGACAGCTATCAAAGAAGCCTCCATAGCTCATGCAGTATTGACAATGCTCTTTAGTTGGAAAGATTCCAAGTTCAAATCCAGTTCTCCAGTTCAAATCTAGAACATGAAGAACCTTTATCAGGACTTTTTGATTGTAGGTGAGTTAGCTGTTCTCACAGATGGCTGGGTTTTCCTCCCTGGAAACTCAGTATCATCCCACAAAACAGGCAAACTGGCCAGAATTGGATCTTCAATTTACTGTTTTTGTATTGGTATGGCTAATTTTTATAATTACCAGTCTTGATGTAAATATGTTAACTACTTTTATATTAGTGCATTTATCATTTTTATAAGTGATACAGGACCATTATTATTTTTTTTTAATTAATGCTTTTTTTTTTTGCTATGTTTTCACTTCTAATACTTGTCATTAATCACTTTTATGGAAAAAACAACTTCTCTGCCATTATAAACATTGAAAACATTCAGTATCAAAAAACTATCAATGAAATAAAACCCTTAGGTGCACATTAGTGCATTTCTGAATTAAGTTAGCCTTTGAAACATTGTCAGATGGATATAGCCATTGATGCGATATGACATGACAGCAACCCATGAAAACAATAGAAAAAGATTTAGGTTGTAATGAATATAAAGAAATATTTTTGGGAAAATAAATACTGCTTTCTGCTGAGTATCTGCTTTAGGTTGCAGTGTCCCAATTAATTATTTACCTAGTGGTTTGACTGAACTCTCTCTGAAGCACTGTTTCTTAAACATTTTGAAAAAACCCTACATAAAATATTTCTGTTCCCTAAAAATTTTTGTGAAATCTGAAATTAAATAAATATAAGTAAATTTAATAAAAATTTGTATTTTTCCATTCAGTGAAGGTTTTTTTATATCAGAAACTACATGTAATAAAAGTTACAATATTGGAACACAGTTTCAGAAACACTACTCTGAAGTTTAAATGATGCATGCATATTCTCTTCTTCTCATTGTTCGTATTCCATTATGATAACAGGCAAACATAATGACCAGCACTTCCTAATAGATGTGATTAGTGAGGTAAACATACCAAAAAACTGTTTGCAACATGAAACAGAATCTACATGAAATGAAACTAATGATTAAATTAGAACTCTTGATTTTTTACATATCAACTAAAAATTCTTAGTAGTCATGCGCTAGAGCAAATTTTTCAATACATGGCCATAATACACTATGCAGATAGCATTAATGAGATTTCCAAATAGCCAAGTTACTTGGCTGTGACAAATCATTGAATAGCATGCAAAAGGAAAATGGGAGGAACAATGAATGATGATGTGCAGAAATCTATGAACTTATGAAGATTCCAAACATTATTACTCCAGAATTGATAATAACTGTGTCTGGCAAGTTTTTAAATTGTAATAAAAATTAGTAACTGAATTCCGTCTGCTATCCTGATTGGCTGAGTGTACAGCAGAAGACCTCTGTGGCCTTCAATGGGCCAACATTATCCAATTCATTTCCATTTCATCAGCAAGATGGGGCAGAGGCTACTCGTTCTGCCAACATGAACTCATGCAATTAAGGTTTCACCTGTTACTGTGTTGGGAAAAAAATAGACCAATTAATTTATTTCCCCACATAGCAGTCCATACTGTAATTCTTGGATCATGTTGAACATATTCTTCTGTTACCAATCAGGTTTTCATTGGACCAATATTGTGCATTATTGTCTATTGACTGTGAACCATTAAGGTGAAACACTGCTTTGTCACTGAACAGGATACGTTTTTCAAAATGCCTATGCTGTAGAAACCACTCACAGTACTCTATATGATGGTCTCAGTCATTGCTGTGTAGTTCTTGAAGTAACTGAATATTATACAGGTAAAAATGATTGGATGAAAGAATGTGTCTAATGGAACTCACTGTAACATTTGTTTCTGGTGTCAGCTTTCTCAATAATTTATGTGAGCTATTTTCTAGATGTCTACAAACCTGTACAGATGTTTCTGCATTAGTTGAACTTCTTAGTCAGTCACTGCACTGCCTATCATCCATGCTTCCTATTTTTTCGAAATGGACAGATAATTTACCAACAGTTCTATGATCATTGATAGTCCTTAATAAAATTAGATTAATCCTTTATCCAAGTGTGAGCAAACAAAGTTTGCACCTGAAAGTATCTTCAGGTCATCTCTACCTATAGGAGTTTCCAAATGCCATGCCACCCTTTTTTTTAATAAATTACTCTGGATTTAGAGAAAGATGTTGAAAGTTTATTTTTCACTTGGTTAGAGTATAATAAAATTAGTTTAATCCTTTATCCAAGTGTGAGCAAACAAAGTTTGCGCCTGAAAGTATCTTCAGGACTGGGTTAAGGTGGTACAACACCAGGCAACTCGTTGCAAAGGTGGAGCGAGCTACCAACACTCCTATCTCAGTATCTCCTATAATGCAAAACACATCTCCTTTATTATACTCTAACCAAGTGAAAAATAAACTTTCAACATCTTTCTCTAAATCCAGAGAAATTTATTAAAAAAAGGGTGGCACACCATTTGGCAACTCCTATAGGTAGAGAAGACCTGCTAAAGCTTCTCTACTTGGGCCTGGCTTCCACTGAAAGAGACCTCAATAAAGGTCAAAACTAGTCTGGGTAGTGGCCCTTCCCTTAATGCATAACTTTAGACATATTCTTCAAGGAGATGTGTTTTGCATTATAGGAGATACTGAGATAGGAGTGTTGGTAGCTCGCTCCACCTTTGCAACGAGTTGCCCTGGTGTTGTACCACCTTAACCCAGTCCTGAAGATACTTTCAGGCGCAAACTTTGTTTGCTCACACTTGGATAAAGGATTAAACTAATTTTATTATACTCTAACCAAGTGAAAAATAAACTTTCAACATTGATAGTCCTGTCGGGATTCTTGGAATTAATCTCTTGCATGGCATTTATGTTTATTAACGAAATATTACAGTAAAAAATGAAAAGAATATAATTATAATATAAATTATTGTTAAAGTCACAGAGTGGTTATAGAGAGCAAAATAAAAAAAAATAATTTTCTACATATCATTCCTGAAGGCAGGCTTACACTGATGAAAACATCTTTGTCTTTCAAAATATTTTAACTGAACTGTTTTTCTTTCTTAGAAACATAAGTTCTGAAAGCATCATTTTCTAGAATAAACCGGTTTCATCCACATTAAATATATGTTGATCAGCATATCCACCATCTATTATAATTATTATTTAAAACATCAGGGCGTTCTCATTTGCACCGGCTGCCTCACCAGTAATTATAGCATTATCCAGCTAAAGTTGCTTTTTAAATAAATCAAACCAATGAACCTTGCATTAAATGTTTCTTCTTCATTATTTTTTTCTTTCATTCTCTTAAACAAATTTAAAGTTTTTGTCTGAATGACTGTTCTATTAAGGGGAAATGCAATTTTGATTGCAATCCTTGATACATACAGTTAAGACACTTTATTTCTATCATTGTAACACTTCTATTCCTTTTAGATGTTTGCAAACCAAAAAAAAACCTGATGCAACTTTACCTTTTTCTTTTATTTCCCCTGTGTGTTTTAAAATATTCCATACCATAGATTCAGGCATTCTGACATCTCATCATATTTTAGAGTTGCTATGACCATGTTCATATTGTTCAATCACATTGAATTTTTGCCCTAAATTGTAGATAGGAAGTTAGTAATGATGTAATTTTTTTCATGTAGTACTATCATATCCTGTACACCTCTTGAGGGTACATGGCAGGAATTTGATGATGATGACGATGATCTAATTTTTTTTTTGTGCGCTCATAGCGTTTTTATCTGAAGGAATCTTCCTTTTGTCTATTTTGTAGAGGGCACTTCTTAAAATTATTAAAATAATCACGCAAACTAGTGTGCAGTCTGAAGTAGCTGCATGTGAAACCCAGACTGTAACTTGGTAATCTCAACTGCATATGCACTAATCTCACATGAACTGAATTTTGGTACGCATTAAACATGACCTGGTATTGTTGTACAATTTGCACTAAATCGAACATCACATTATTCGAACTTGCATTAATTGAGACCTAGCTATGCAACGAATGATGAAATGTTGACTTCACAATACAGCTACTTTTATTTAAGTGGTAGATGAATATTGTCCAGTATGTGACTACTGCTCTGCATATTGAAGATATCTGAAATAGCTTGAAAAAAAGGTTCATATTTGGTTTCTAGAGCAGAGCTTCAAGATTATATAACCCTCATTTGCCCTATGGGACTAAATGTAAAATAAATTTACGACTTCTTGTGAATGGAATTCACATATTTTAAAAAAAAAAAAAAAAGCTGCATTACATTGAACATTAAAATCTCTTTGCTGGCTGCAAGTGACCTTTGAGCTGAGTGTTTGCGAAATCATATGAAGGGAACTTTTTATGCGATGTCTTCTTTTGATGGATTGCTTCTTGAACATAGAGTCCATATGAAATTCTTATTTTTCTATTCTTACCGCATTACGCAATACTTCCATGGTTGTCAATTTTCTTCAGATTTTATCATTCAATCTCTGAGGTTCTTTTCCCATTTTCAAACTTTCACTTTTTCCTCCCAGACATATTTGTATATATTTGAATCTGCACTTTACACCTGAAAGCTATTCAGTTTTAATTCTTTATAAAACTTTCATATATATTCTTGTTTCCATTGGAATACTCATCTATTCTTCTTAAAATTATAAGGGACAAACCTGACAGAGTGCTTTTACAATCACTAAGTAGGTAGTATAGCTTCACCACAGTGAGAGCACTGCAATTGGTTACATGAACACAACACACAAGTAGCTCAAAGTGGCAGCTATTATAGATGCACATATGATCAGTGATGATTGGAAATTCAACCCATCTGAAAAATTTGACTGGAGATGATACTGTTGGCATGAACAGAGTTAGATGGATCATACACTTTGAGTGGTGAAATGGAGGTCAGAGATAAGTCACACACCTGTTTGTTACAGCATTTACATTGCAGATATGACTGTAGATTTGGCACCTTCATTGTTAAGGGTTGAAATTAAAAATAATTGTGTGTTCTAAAGAAGATATCTTGAATTGGTTGTTCACAATTGACCAGTCATCAGGATCAGCTGTAGATATTGTCGGCACTCAGCAAGAACCCTCTTTTGCTAATAGTAGTTTGTATTTCACATAAAATGAGAGAGGGAATATGTAAATGAGAAAATTTGAATTCAGATTCTTGTATGCATGCTAGGGCCAAAGTCCAAAAATAAGCATATCAGGCCTGTTCTTATCATTTCACTCTTGCTGGCCAATTCTAGTAATAGCCAGAGACTTCTGGCAAAGTAAGAAGTTACTGTTTTTTTTAATACTTCATTTTGAAATATTTTGGAAAGAGCTTTATTTGCATTTTGCACAGTAAAAATTCTTTTATGTTTGTATCAAAATCTAAAAGAGAAACAATATCATTAATAATATTAACAATTTAATTATAAAGCAACGTGAATTTGAAGTCTTTTTATATGAAACTCTACCTGTACTTACAATATGACAGTTACATTTTTATACTTATTGTGTACTTTATATTTAACATGAGTGTTTTGGAGGATGTCAGACAATTCCTTAGTGTGTACGTAATACAAAATTGTAGCATTATCTTCACAGACAGGAACTATTAACCTTTCTTTTTCATCAGTAACGATCATATCATCTTAAATGCTGTCTTTCTTGATTTTGGCTTTAGCAACTTCCTTCACTTGATTATTAAGCTCATAGTTTTCTCTTTCATAAGTAGTGCACTGTTCTCACATTAATCTTTCAACAACACTTTTAACTTTTGGGCAAACTATTTTTTGTGTAGAAACATTCAGCCCCGGGAATGTGTGCAGGAAAACTGTTTATTTTATGGTTTAGCTGGGTATGATTGGTCAATGCCAGTGTGTGAACTAGTAGATCTTGGATGCCCTAACACATAAACTTTTATTATAGGATATATTTTGAATATTACCTGGTCATTACAAATGTCAGTCTGAGCAAATATGTACATACATACATACAGTAATTTGTCTGTAATAGGCTTAAATTTATTGTCCAAATTACTGTAAAATAAATTTCCGAGGCAGTACTTTTTGATACATGTATGCAAAGAAAAACTGAAGTTATAAAGTTAAGAAAAACATTATAGATATTATCAAAAGTAATATTGGGAGAGAAATACTTTTTTATGAGAAATGACAGGATTGAATTTTGCTTATATTGAAGTTAACAAAGTTATCAGAATCCTACTGAAAAATGGTTTGGAATATGAGTGTTTAATGCCACAGAAGTAGATTTTTTAGAAATTTTGTTGTGTGGTGCAAGGTTTGTTCAGATAAGATACTTGGAACTACATGTGTGTGTTGTGTGCTTGTGACCAATCGCAGTGTCACTCAGTGTGGTGGACCTGTACTATCTACTTTGTGAAGCGTAAAACACTTTATCATGCTTTGTCGTGTGTGTGTGTGTGGCGGGGGGGATCACTTTCATAACATCCCTCGTAATTTTGAGAAGGGTAAATAAGTATTACATGTGACAGTTTTAAAAAGAATTAAAGCTGAATAGCTTTCAGTGCAGACTAAAATATAAAAATATTACTGAGAGGGAAAGTTAAATAACATGCTACACTGTTATCATTAAAACTATGGATTGGAGTTGCAGCTAGTTGGAGAATGTCATTGTTATTCAGGAAGAAAAGGCTTGAACTAGTGACCCAGCTTTGATTGCAAAATTTGAGGATAAAAATCCATTTATCGTCACATATAATTAATAACCAGAGAGAAAACTGACAACTTACCAAAGACAGAAAAAATGCTGTAAGACAGGCTTTCTAAGGCACTTGCCAAACCTAATCTACAGGTAATTTCTATATCTTACTCAAAAACCATTTGTTTTTTTCGAGACTTTTTCATGGTATTTGTCAAAAGATGACAAGAATAGTAATAGAAGTAACAACATTCTTGTTGAAAGACAGTGATGGAATCCATACTGGCAATCATTCATTAGTAAAGAAGTTTCCAAGTAATATAAAAGATAGCCCTCAAGAATTCCTCATTACTTCTGCAAGAACTGAAGTGAGAGCAGTTGAGGAGAAGGTAATTTTAATCGTAAGGATTTGTTGCCATTCTTAGAAATAAGCTGAATGCAAGCTGATTTTCAGGCTGTAGGATAAATATCTGTAGAATAGACAAGTGTGATAAGGTGATACAAAGCATGAGGTGACTCTGGAGCCCCAAATGATCGGAATCATCAAGTGGAGAAGATTTATTATCCTAATTAGATTGTAGGTTTCTGATCACACACACACATGTGAATACAAAGTAGTAATTGAATAGGCAGGAATGGCGGTATATTTACTGTAATCATAAGTGTAAGAATTGGATGAAAAGGTAAGAGGTATTTTTCTGTGAATAATATTGCAATGTCAAGATGGAAGCTGGACAGAAAACACGAATCTGTTTGGAGATACTAGACAAGTTTCCTTCTTTGGCCTTTTTTGAAATTAGTTTTTAAATTTTTAAAGTGTTTACAAGTAATGAAAGCCAGTTGTGATATGCTGTACTATTTGCATTGAATACTATTATTTTAAATTTAGCATATATTGGTAAGATGATCTCAGGTCATGCCAAAATATTTCACCCTTCAGTAGTGATTAAAAAATAGTTTAGGTATTCATCTGTGTTAATAATTTTGCACATAAATATCATGTAAAATTTTCATTCAGCTTGGTAACTATGGCATGAATATGAATTAAAGATACCAAGAAATTATACCCAGTCATACCCCGACTTACGCAAATCTGGAGTTATGCGGTTTCTTATATGTACGTATTCCCGTCCCACTTCACGCCTCACCACTAGTCGTATCTTTCAGGCGCCAGGCGCATTCGCCAGTGTCGCACATGCTGTGAACTGACGTGTTTCGCATGGTCTCCATTCATACACAATTTTTATAGTCTACAAACCTTGCGTTTGTTTAATGTTATGTTCTTGATAAAAAATTTTATCACATAAAAAACAATGTCATCCAAAAGAAGCAAGTCCGATTCTTCTACAGCTAGCAAGAAAAGAAAAACATTGACTTTGGAAACAAAACTCAACATTATTAAGGATTTTGAAGGCAGAATGAAAATTTGTGAGCTAGCAAAGAAGTTAGATTTACAGGAATCCACAGTAAGAACAATCATAAAAGAAAGGCTTACAGATTTTGGAGGACATAGATTCTAATGAGGAACGAATTGTAGCCACAAGGCAAGGAATAAAAAAATCATTAGCATGCTGTGAAGAAATTTTGCGTGACAAGAAAAAGGCATTATCAAATCTATTAGATTTTATGAAACCATTGACATCGAAATAACTTTCTTTTTTTTTATGTACGAAAAACTACAATTATGATTATATTTCTTTAAAAGTATAGGTGTTTTTGTAAACCTTTGGTCCCAATTGTATGTTTGTATATATAAATTACATGCAAAATTATACCCCGAGTTACACGAATTCGACTTGCACTCTTTTTGTTGGTCCCACCTACCGTGTAACTTTGGGGTTTTACTGTACTTGGTTTAATCATTTTTCCAAGCATAAGCAAACAAAGTTTGTGCCTGAAGTATTTTCAGGACTGGGGCAACTCTTGGTGGTATGACTTCACATCACTTGCCTTAGTATCCCATAATGCAAAGCATATCTCCTTGCACACATGTATAATACTATGCATTATGGGAAGGGTCACTACCCAGACCGGTTTCGACCTTTATTTGAGGTCTAATCAGTGGGAGCCTTACCCAGAGGCGATAGAATGGCATGAATATCTGAAGTGTTTTATGTATATGCTATTTGGTAGATTTCTGCAAAAGGGTGCATTTAAAGATTTACTTGATTGTAAGGAAGCAGAATAGATGTTTTTTTTTTGTTGTTGTTTTTTTGTATAGTTGTTTTTATTACATAAAATACAAATTAGGTACCTCTCCCAAAATATACAAAAAGCACTCACAATGAGTTTTTCATTACTTCACAGCTCCTGTATAGTTTTTCCATATGTGATTAGTACCAAAATATTTGTTTCTATATTTAACAGAACAATTTTTGCCAACAAATGTTTTAAAATCACTCTGTTGTTTCACTTAATTGACCAAAATTAACTGAAATGCAAAAATTTCATACAATTATCATCTCTTATGTTTGAAGGCATGATTCTCTATTCTGTTCTGAACTGCCATGTTTTTTTAAAATGTTTCAAAGTCTGTATGTGAATACAATAAGAAAGATATCATTATGTATTTTTCAACTTCTGAAATAATCTAAATTGGAAAGAAGCAATTTGGTTTTCAGATTCCCCCACCTCACTTTCTTGCTTATAGAGATGTAACTGAACTGTCTTGGACTGAAAAGCTGCCTATCCCATCCAATTGTGATGCCCTAAAACTGAATTCTACAGTATAATGAAAACCTCCTTTTAATTTGAATGGCATGCATGATGTTTATACTGTGAACCAAGAAAAATGCATTTTCTATAATCCTTGCATAAAAAATTAAGTTTTCCTTTAACTTTGCAAAAAAAAAAAAAAACAACTAAGAAAAACACATTGTGAAATTGCCAGACTTCAGAAATATAAAGTATAATTTACAGTAAATTGATGAAATGAATCTGATGGAAAGATATTTAGATTGTTTTTTATAAAATCAGCATATTGTTTGCAGAGCTGTAGTATGTGTGTTTCACTCTGTAAATTAGATTTTGATCAAGTGGTTTGCTTATAGTAGCTTTGTGTATTATAGCATGTGGGATATACCAAAATATATTAAAAATATTTATTGGTACTGGGGAAAAAATAAGTTTTCATCACTTTAAGGGATTTTTTTTATAGTGATGAGAAGCTTTGTTTCCATTAGGTAAAGATTGGTAGGATGAAACAAGGATGGTTACATCCTTGTGTATGATAGTAGGAGAGTAAATCCTGCCATGGCAGAGAAGGACATATTCATTTATAGACTGCAGAATGTAATGTCTATGTTATTTATCCATCATACTTATCATCTTCTTTAGTGTTTGGTGGATTTGTAATTCAAAATTACTTCTAGCACTTGCATATCAGCAAACTAGTGAGACTGTGGCATGGAAAGAGAAGGGTATCAAAAAAAAAAATAAATAAATGAAGAGGCATATGGATCTTTCAGATGCTGTTGGAGGACATCAGAATTCATATTCTAGTACCTTGGCCAGTGGTTTGTTTACTGTATTTTAAGTTTAATAACCACTATATGTGGTTTGTCATCATAATCATGCAGATCAAGGATTTAGGCCTAGCATGGCCTGTTCTGGCCTTAGAAGTCATCGTTGAATCGTTTAAGAGGACGTCCTGGTTTTCTTTTTTCTAATGACTTGTATGTATGTATGTATATGTATGTGTATATGTGGCTTGTGATTCATTATTGCCGCTATATTATTATCTGAGATCTCCAGGGAAGCAAGGACTCATCGCCCAAACCAGCTGTCATACCTTCTCTTAAACTCATTCATGCTAGATGCACTTGCCACTTTGAGACAAACTGTTCCACTCACTCACTGCTCTATGAGAGAAAAACCTAGCTTTTACCCAGGGGCATAGCTAGGGGTGGCAGAGGGGGCACTTTGAATCTTTTTGAACTTTTGCAGTTAATTCTAAAATAGTCTCGAGAACTCATTTCCAAATATTGTAATATTACTGTGAATTTTCTGTGCATTTCCTAGTTGTGAGAGGAGTTTCTCTAAATAAAATCTATTAAGAATTACCCACATTACTATGAAATAGACTTCGTCAATGTCATCGACGATTTTATTAACAGAAAAGCAAGAAAAATAACATTTTAGAATGTCAAAATTAAAGTTTTACTTCAAAAATAAACATAGTGTTTTAATTTATTTTCCTATACGTCATTTTGACTTTTTGTAGTATTTTTGGTGTGTATTGAGAGGGGCGGCAAACTCAGAGACCGCTCCGGGCAGCAAACGCTCTAGCTACATCGCTGCTTTTACCTCTTTCTTAACTGCAAACAAACTTAACTTTCATCGATGCCTCTGTGGTCTTACTCTCTCTTCGCCTTCCATATAATGAAAAATTTCATCAGATGATATTTTATAACACCTATTTAAAATTAATAGACCTCTATCATATCATCCCATATTTTTCTGTCTACCATCTGGATATCTCATCAAGACAAAGTCTATAGTCCATATATACTTAATCTGTCCTCGTAATCTACATTCCATAATTCCAACGTAATCTTTGTAACTCTTCTTTGCACCCTTTCAACAGCTTCTTTATCCTCTTTTAACTCAGGAGACCAAATCTGTGGTCTTTTCAAGATATTGTAAAGATGCAAAATGACTTTTTTATCCTTTCATGTCAAAATTCGTTTCAACATTACAGTTGTCCTCTGTTCCTCTGAGTTGTTTATGTAATTTTTGCTATGTGACTCTTGAATTCAACTTCCTCTCCACTCTAACTTTTAATAACTTGTCAGTTATTCCAAGCATAATTCCATTAGTATGTCACTAGATATCTCATCGTGCCAGAGTACATAACTTCTTACTAACTAACAGTGAACTGATAACCATTATCATTTGCATTATCAAATCATTCTGCAAGTGCTGGATATCATTGCATTCCCAGTTGTCTTATCTATCTTTGCACCGTTAGTAAACAGTTGACTATCTCCTGTTAGATCCTTCCTGTTGTCATTAATATATAAACTGAACAACAGTGGTCCAAAAGGACTGATCCCTGGGGTACACCACTAATTACCTTAAATATGGCAGATTCACACCCACCATATAGCACTTTTTGATACCTGTCTATCAGTCATCCACTTATACAAGTCGAGAGTATATTCGAATCCCATATTCTCTAGTTTGTGCAACAGCCTTTACTGTGGTATCCTGTCAAATGGTTTAGCAAACTTCAACATTATCACACTGTATTCATTCCCTTTAGTAAACCCACACTGTTCATTGCAAAGTAAAGTTTCTCTATCAGCCTATTCTGTATAAGACTTCTTACCGACTTCTCTAAAATCATCACCACCATTCCAGAGATACTGATAGATCAGTAATTAGACACATTGATTTTTGCACAGCCTTTATCTTCATTCAATAGATTTATTATTGCTGACTAAGAATTTCTACTAATTCCAAAAATAGTCATTTCTTGTAGTTCCATTCATTCAGGTAAATGATAGGAAGACTGTGTTTGGTTTTGTGATTCTTTTGATATGGATTGCTCATTTTTTAAGATGCTAAATTGGATACTAATAAATTGCTCACTGCTTCCAGTTTGGATGGTTTATTATACAACTAGTTATTCTTTATGGATGTGTTGTTTCCTTTTTTTTTTTTTCCAAATGCCATGCATTGCTGTTATTAAGGTTTAATGCTTGGTTGCCTATTATTATTCTAATCCTCACCTTCTTTATTTCTTTTTAAGGAAGAGGAGCATACCTGGCAGTCAGGATTAATTGGACTGTGCACTTCCCAAATACGAACCTTACATTTGCACATCAGTATTATTGAGATTCATGAATCTTGGTAATATACACAGTTATAAAATCTCACTTTAGCCATGGTTATGATGAGTGTGATACATAAACCATCAATCTCCTTCATGTTCCTTATGTGCTTCAAAGAAATACCAAGAGCAAGGAATCTAGTAGTGGCTTGCACACTAGATGCTTGTCTAATTGTAGATATGACAAATACAATTAGTGTTTTCTTGGCATTTTATCATAGAACTAAATTTTGTTGACAATAGAACTCAGACGTCTATATCATAATGTAAGAAATTACATTGGTATATCTCTATATAACAAAATAGTTTTTATTGCTGTTTGATTGAGATTAACATGCCTTTTTCTATTGCTACAAAGTTTTTTTTTTTTTTACTTGTCTACTGTAATTATCATGTTTCTGCTTCTGTCTGAAAGATATCAATGAATATTCTTTTTTTTGTTGTTGTTTTTTAATTTAGTTTGTTAATGGAAGGAAATGATTTTAATGTTCCTTTCACAAATGGATGGACATTATAGCATTGTCAGTATGCTATGAGTGGCCTAAAGGAAATTTGCTCTAGAGACCAAATGACCTACCACCTCAAGATTTTCACAAATATCCATCCATTCAACAGTGAGAAGTTTGACCCAACATCCTGTTGGTTGCAAAGCATATATGCCATCTACTTAGCCATCCAGGCTAGTGGTTACTAGTAAATTGAATGTGTTGTGTGTTAGTAAATAATTATATTGTTTGCTATTAGATGATATAGTGTGACTATCAGAATTTAAAACTGTCTTTTCAAGTAGTTACCTGTTGCTGTTCAGCTCACAGGTAACACTATTCTTCCACCCCATCCCCATGTTGATGTAATTCTGTATTGGCATGATTGTGTGTGCGCTGAAGTTTTAGTTATCAATGAAAACGGGTGATACATGGCCATCCATGAAAGGGTAAATTGTATCCATTTATAAAAGAAATATCAGCATTTTTACGGTAAACATTAACTAATTAGATAAAGATGAAAAACTGGTGACAATTGCTATCCTTGGTAGTCTGAACTGTTGGCTAAACCTCCTCCCTCCTAGTTTTCTTGGTCATCACAAATTCATTAGCTAATGCAAAATGTGATTAATACACTTTTTTTTCCATCCAAAATTAGAGATAACAGCATGATTTCTTAATAGGTTACTTTGCTATTTTGATAGCCTTGTTTGCTTTGTTTTATTTATTAGTGCTGGTGGTTTCTAGTTTTTGAAAGGAGTCTTCTTCTTCTTCTGCAGCTTCTCCCACTTAAGTGGGGTCACTGTTTGTTATGAGTCTCATCCACACCTTCCTGTCTTGGGCTGTCACCACATCCAAGTTCATCTTCAAGTCCTCTTCTACCAGCTCCCTCCATCTCTTCTTTGGCCGCCCACGCTTCCTCCTTCCTTGCACATCCACCTGCATGACCCTTCTTCCCACATATTCGTCCTCCCTCCTCATCACATGACCAAACCATCTCAACCTTGCCTCTTGTATTTTCGTTCCTAAGTTCATAACTTTCACTGTTCCCCTGACATAGTCATTTCTCAGATGATCCTTTCTGGTCACACCACACATCCACCTAAGCATTCTCATCTCTGCTACTTCCATCCTGCTAATGTTATTTTTCCTCAGGGCCACAGTTTCTATAGCATATGTCATAGCTGGCCTCACTACTGTCCTATAAATTTTGCCTTTCAGATTGATCGGCACCCTCTTATCACATAACACTCCAGCCATCTCCCTCCAGTTCCTCCAACCCGCTTGTATCCTGCATCCCACTTCCTTCTCAGCTCCTCCATCTTCTTCCACCGTTGAACCTAAGTATCTAAAGTCTCTCACTTTCCTGATGACATTTCCTTCCAGCTCCAGATCTGTCTCCTGGCCACCGCCCACTGCGCAACACATATACTCTGTCTTACTTCTGCTCAGTCTCATACCTCTCCCTTCCAGTACTTTTCTCCATCTTTCCAGTTTAGTTTCCGCTTCTTCTCTTGAATCTACACACAGCAAGATGTCATCTGCATACAACATTGTCCAAGGTGCATCTTCTCTCACCTCCTCTGTTACCACCTCCATCACAATATTAAACAGAAACGGACTTAATGCTGACCCTTGATGCAAGCCAACTGTTACTTGAAAACTTTCTGTCTGTCTGTCCCAAACAGGTCCGAACACTTGTCTTCACATTTCTGTACATTTCCCGCACCAACCTGACATATTTCTCCGGCACCTTCTTCTCCCTCAGACACCCCCCAGACTTCTTGCCTTGGCACTCGGAATTTGCTTTAAGACCTATTAGCAAGCAGATAATGTGGATATCAAGAAATTGTAGTGCTGTGTTCTAATTCCCAAATGAACTGAATGATAGATTTATTGAATTGCTGAGGTAGAGTGTGTGTTAATCACTGGTGTTTGTTTAGACTCCTTCCTAACAGACATACAGTGCACAAATTTCCACTGTTCTTTATTTGCTTTAATATCCCAGTATCTAAATTCTTTCACAGCCAGGAATATACAAAATCCAGTATGTATCAAAGTTTGCATATTTTGGTCATAGTGGTTGTATGACATATAAAGGGATGCAGGAATATCAAGATGTTGCATTACATTAAATGGATTTATAGAGTCATGCATTACACAAACAAATACATGATCAACTGGTACAGCACTTAAATTACATAGGATTAAGTATTGCCAAAAGGCAGATTTAAAGGAGCAGCAGAACCCACACTACATAAACCTAACTTCAGTAATAGTGATGGTTTGAAATTATCTATGATTTGGCACAGCTCTGCCTGAACAAATAAAAGGATCAACTCTAATCTAGTTGACTAAAAAGTTTCCATGTGCATCACCTAGGACTTTGTTGATAAATTCCTCTGACCTAAGAAAGCAGGAAACCAACAGTTAAACTATTTAGCCAGTCATATTTGATGCTTACATGCATAAACTGTAAAAATGTTAAGACTATAAGTATTCTTGAATTGTTTGTACTTTTCTTAGACCTGGAATGCACAGTTGCGAGCCCATTTACTTGTATGAATTTAATACACTGCTTATGGTCATTATTAGGTTTAATGGAATGAAAATACAGCACATATGAACAATAAAATACAAGTTTATTGGATCCTATATTTCTTCTTTGTCACAGGGATAGTCAGGGATTGTAATCTCAGAACTTTAAAAGCATGCACACACACACAAAACACTAAACAATGTGAGGAAAAAACTATATTACAAGCCAGAAGTCCTATGAGAAGCAACCTTTATGGGTGCTGTTGGCTAGAATGTCTAAGAATTAGTTTCCCAAATCTTGGGAAGTTTAACACAACCATATTTTAACAGATTTATTAAACCAGCCTAATCTTAATAAATATGGTTGTGTTAAACTTCCCAAGGTTTGGGAAAGTTTAATTCTTATGCCTTCTGCCAAAGAGCTAAGGCTAGCCAACAGCACCCATAGAAGAAACTCCTTGTAGGACTTCAGACTTTCAGTCTAGTTTTTTCCAGTTATTATTATTTATTTTGTGTGCAATGTGCATGTGTGCATTTAAAATTTTGAGATTGTATCCCTGACAATGTATCTCTGTGATGACACAGGTGAAATATAGGATCTAATAAACTTGTATTTAATTGTTCTTCTGTGCTATATTCATTCCATTAAACCTAATAACGAGTTTAAACCAGCACATAAGCCTAAATACTATATTATTGCAGTATATATTATATAAATACTATATATGTTGCAGAAAGCCACTGCTTATGGCTTTCTGCAACAAACAAGAACCTTAATTATTAACAAAGTTTGTTATTTTGAATTAATTATTTAATCTTAATGTCTTTAATGATAAAAAAAAAAAAAGCCTAAATCTAATCTGACACAAATTGATTGAGGTAGTCAGTACAAATTGCAAAGTTAGTTGTGGACCTGGATTCTGCAGTTTATGCATACAAAGCCAGAAGTAGCAGAAATAAACAGGAGTATCGATCATTGGTTGGTGCAACTCAAAAACTGCACTAAGACTTGACATTGGATGATGTAGGCATAGAAGAGAAAGGGGGGGGGAGCATGTGCTACTGGTAGATTAATTGTGCAGCAAAATGAGTGGGTCAACCAGGAAATAGATGGGGAAGGCATTCCATTTGAAACAATCCAGTGTGAAATGAAGGCCCATAGTACAAAATATATACTTGGTTACTGTTATAGGCTTGAGAGGGGGGGGGTGCAAGGAAAGAGTTATTGTACAGGTGCCTCCATGGAGTCTGAAGACTCATCGCGAGAGACCCAAACTATCTGCACAATCTATCCTGCCTCTCCTTGAACCCATTAACAGACAACGAACCCGCAGCTGACTCTGACAATCCATTCCACTCATTCACAACTCTCCAATAAAAAAAATCTAGTCCTCACACCCTTACTAACCACACCTTTATTCAACTTCTAGGAATAATCCTTTGTTCTGGCCCCTCCAGCCAAGTGCTGAAACATTTATCCTGCATCAATTCCACAGACCACTTACCATCTTGGTCATTCTCCTCTCAATCTTCTCCACTGCTTCTTCATCCCTGATTTGAGCACAGTAATCCAGATGTGGCCATATTAAGGCCTAATAAAGAGGAATAACTTCCTTATCTCTTGTAAGTGGAGGTTTCTGTGGTTTAGAAGTTCACATGGCACATTCCGGTAATTCCTTATCTCTACTTGTTAATGTGTTCAATAGCCAAGTAATCTTATGGACTACCGTAGTAACCTTGACAATATGTTCTGTAAACTTTAACTCTCACCCCTAAATCTCTTCATCTATTTCCTGAAGTATAGTGCCATCAGTGTGATACACAGCTTGTAATCTGTTTATCCCCAAATGCAAAACTTTACATTCTTTCACATTAAACTAACACCCTAGCTGTCTCGAGTGATTATCTCTCATTAGGTATATAAATTCCATTTTTTTTCTGCCATGTGATCTTTCTTCCTTCCAGTCTATATCTCCATAGTTGAAGTCTTCCATAATAATCACTCAACCTATACTCATTGTATTAATTTGGTTATGCATGTCTAACAGCAGATGTAGTTACAGGGATAGAACGTGAAGGGTTTAATTTAATATTTTCAGAGAAGATGTTGAAACTGTTGAAAGTCTGACCAAGTGAAAAATAAACTTTCAACATCTTTCTCTAAATCCAGAGTAATTTAATAAAAAGGTGGCACACCATTTGGCAGCTCCTATAGGTAGAGATGACCTGCTAATGCTTCTGCCTGGTATCTCCACTTGGGCCTGGCTCCCACTGAAGAGACCTCAATAAAGGTCGAAACTAGGCTGGGTAGTGGCCCTTCCCTTAATGCATAACATTATACATATCTGCAAGGAGATGTGTTTTGCATTATGGGAGATACTGAGATAGGAGTGTTGGTAGCTTGCTCCACCTTTGCAAGGAGTTGCTGGGTGTTGTACCACTTTACCCCAGTCCTGAAGATACTTTCAGGTGCAAACTTTGTTTGCACACACACTTGGATAAAGGATTAAACTAAATTGATTATACTTAAAGCTTTTTTTTATGAAGGAATTCTTCATCAAATTATAAAAGATTACATTGATGAAACTAGTGATTTAGGGGGAGATGGATGTGGTAAGTTCGGAAGCCATATTGCAGAAGTGGCCAAGGTAGCTAATAAGATTGCTTGATTATTGAAGAACTCAACCAGAAATTTGAACACACACACACTAACAAGTAGAGATTAGGAAGTTTAATTGCTCTTTATAAGCATTTGATGTGGCCATATCTGGATTACTCTGCTCAGGTTGGTTCACCTGAGGGAGGGGGGGGGGGGTGATGAAGGAAGTGGTGGAGAGGATCCAGAGGCAAGGGAAAAAAAGATAGTGAGTGGTCTTTGGGAATGCTGTCTGTAGACAATGGATGGAGGGAGGGTTTGAATTGTAGAAGTTGATATGCAGAAAAGGAACAAGATAAACACATTTGTTACTAAAAGGATTTCACGGGATTGCTGAGGAAATTCTTCATCACTTGGCTAAAGGTGCAGAACAAGGGGGGGCATCTCTGAAAATTAAGTATGGTTTGCAAGCGTGAGAGTACTATGTTTTTTTTTCTTTCTTGGAGAGTGGTGAATGAGTGAAACGGATTCTCAGGATGTTGTTGCATGGGTTTCCTGAGTGCTTTGTTGGTGATTGCATTCAATGAGAGTTATGATAGATCTGTGTGGATAGTGTTCATCTCCTTGATGAGTCTTTGGACTCCATATTCAACTTTTTTTTTAATTTATAGTAATTAAAGAGAATCCTGTCTAATAATGTTGTTCTCAGGCAAGTGGTCTATTGATATTGTTCTTCTACTTGAAGACATTGATCAGTAGTGTTTAAGTTTATTTTTTTTTTTTTTGTTAACTCCTAGTGATGCCTTCAGTGCTGATGACAACGTCTCAAGTATAATGAAAAAAATTTAAGATATAAATATTTACTGAACTTTACCAAAATAAAGCCATTCTAAGTATCATATTATGCAGGTCATTTCATATTAATTTCATGAATTGTCAAATATCTTAATAAGAAGAGAGAGATGCTTGATTTTTTTTTTCTTTTCAAAAAACAGCCTTATAGTTATGTAGGCTGATAATCATGGGTATATGATCTTTGTTTTATTTTTTTTTTTATTATGTAGTTAACCACCCAACTGGCCAAGACGTGTGTGTGTGTGTGTGTACACGTCCAGGTTACCATGGATGTGAAGTGCATATTAAAATTCTAATACCATTGATATTACATTGAAATATATGATGGATACGAAGTAGAGGAGTGGTATATTTTATCCATATTGACGGTGACGTGGTTAATGCTATTCTTATGACAATTTGTAGTTAAATTTTCATTTTTTTTTTAAACCTCTTTCTAATCTCTTTTAATTGTTAGCAAGAATCATATGGCTGTAATTCTTGTTGAGAACTAGATTGTGGATTCTTTCCCATAAAAAAAAAAAAAAAAATCTCTCCTTGCTTCAAGATGTTTTCAGTGGTGTGCAGATAAAAAGGATTTCTGCTACATCTTTTTTTCTCCCCCCTGCAAAACAGGATTAACCTTTAGATATTTATAGCTATGTACCAAAGTTTAGAGTTAATTGATCAACTAGAAGATAACTATTAAAATTACCAGTCTCTAGGTTGCTTGTTTATTATCAGTTGCTAAAATGTTTCTGCTTCTTTTTATACATGAGGAATTAGCATATAAAATGTCTTCCTCCCCCCCCCCTCCAAAAAAAACTTTACCATTGTACTTGATTGTGAAGGAATCAAGTTATCTTTTTATAAGCTTTTAGGAAGTAATTTTTTGTTGTTTTTTTCCTGTGAGATATTTATAGAGTGAAAAATACAATTATATGAAATCATCAGTTCATACTTATTAGGATGCAATACAAAATTTTTATTGATAACTTAATTTTATACTGTAAATCATTTTAGTTCATACAGTAGATAGTATCTGTACACAGGTAGCTTCATGTAATTTTTTTTTTTAACTTATATGAAATCACAAAGTCTTGACCAATCTTCAGATTAAAAAAATTGGGGGAAAATGTATCCCAAACAAATCAGGATAAGCACACTGTAGTTTTGATATAAATACTAGGCCATACTTGAGATAAGATTACTGTTTATATTGACACTGCAATAAAAAAATAAAAATAAGTAATACATGATGGAAATTTTAGTGATTTAGTTGGCAAATTGTTCTTATATTTCCATTTTAAAATATAATAGTTTTTACAGATAACATTAGTTATAAGATATTATTTTTAGAATGTAACTCAGTTTTTTGATGAACAAAATTTTGGAAATGATGTGCCTTATATTCATGTAAGCATGGTTATTGCATACATTCACCCTGTATGCATGTGGAACAATTCTGAAGAAATTAATGATGCAGCATTATTTGATGTATTTAGAAATGTATTTGCTCAGTTGTCCAGTTTTCTTTAAATATCACTTCTCTTTATGTTCATATTTAAAGTATAGCTATATAGCTTAGTATTCATGATTAACTGGGAATGTAACATAAACATCATTGCTCCATTTAAGTTTTGTCCATGTTTAATATAATTTGCTTTTCCTATTAATATTAACATTGTCTTCATCAGTAAATAGTTTTTTCTATTTTTTTCATCCTTTCCATATAAGAAAATAAAATTTATGATTTTTAAGTATATTTATCTGATTAAGTTGTTAGTAAATGAGATGATGAACAGCTTATATCAGCTGGAAACCAAACAAAGTTCAAAAGATTTAATGTGGGAGTTTTTCTAAATATTTGAGAAAGTAAGTTAGGTGGATTTCCTGTTACCAGTACTGACTTTTTAATTAACCAGTTTAACCAGTATACCGACTCAATCTTAAAATTAATATTTGTGCTGAAATTGAATGTTCAATAGAATATGCAATGAAGTTTTATTTAGATAAATGTGCTTTGCTATATTTTATATATAAGTTTACATTCACATTGAATTTGCCAAGCAGTTTTCTAAGTATGGATTAAATGTCTTGAATATTCATCTCTTTGTTTCAAATAAGAAATTTTGAGTCACTCTTTGTAAACCAGTTCCAGGCAATGAAGCAGATTTTTATGTATCATATCCATGCACAAGGTTCAAGATATTATAATTTGGCACCTTAAATAGATTGAGTTGGGATGAAATATACTAATTAACATTTAATCTACAAAAAAACATATGTTCGTCTGCATTCTGAATGATAGTATGTGACTTTCGGAATGACATGGATCCATATTTTGTCTAGAATGCAAGGGACATTTAAGGAGGACTCATCTTTGAGTGAGTTAGTCAGTCTCAGAAGTAGTAAAGTAGAAAACCTTGCACTCGTGGTTTTCTTCTTTGCAGAACTTCATTGACTGGATGATGAAAAACAGTTGGCAGACATGTTGTGGAGGAGATTAATTGTCCTATCCTGGTAAAAATTAGTTTTAAAGAATGTCAGGTTACTTGACTGATAACAGAACATTAGTCTAACAGAACATATAAATGGAAAATCTTATAATATCTGATTTAAAAAAAAAAAATATATATATATATAGGTACTCTATTGATTTGCTGTGATTTGAAATTAATATTTAATTTAAAATATTGAAATCAGTTTGCCATGAGAAAAGTTCTGAAGAATAATACCCTACATTTTGAATTATTTAGTGTACACTAGAGTATGATTTTGTTAATTTGTTTGTGTCTGAAATACATCTGCATAACATATTTTGAATTGGAGAAAGGAAAAAAAATGAAGATTATATGAAGTAAATAAACTTCAGCTCATTGCATCAATCAGTCCAAACAGAATTGTATATTTTCATTGTATATTAACTGTAGGATGGATTTCAGTGAATCAGCCTATTTTAATTTTGTTGACTTGTAATTAGATTGTTGAAAAGTGATTATTTTTTTAATGTTTGGAAATTATAGTTGGATAGCAGAGTAATTTTTTTCCTCATGTCCACTAAGTGTTGTAAATAGTCAGTTGTTTGAAATGTGTTACTCCATGTCTCTCTCGCTAATTTTGAATTATTTAATCCATTCTGCTTTATTTTTTATATTTTTTTGTGTGTGGTAATACTTATTTATCCTTCAAAATTTATAAATGATAATTTTCACCAGATGACTATGTAAGACACTCCAAATCCAAATGTTTATTTTAATGTATATTTTCCAAATTGACTATGTAAATAAAAACTTGATGTATCCATATTTTTTGTATGCTTCAAGAGTTTTATTGGTTATGAGCATGAGAAATAATTTATTTCTTGTACGCAAATTTTTCCTGTACATAAATGTTTATTTCATGTAATTGAGGGTACAGATATGCATGTGAATATTCATATTAAATAAGGATATTTTTTGCTCACAAAATTTAGAAAAACCTAGAAACTAAAACCAAACCATTGGGTGAAGAATAAGCAGGCCTCAACTTACAATGGGGGGGGGGGGGGTTCTGTTCCAGCAGTCCCATCAGTTGAAAAGGTCAGAAAACATTGTATGAACCACGAGATGTTAATGTGTCTAAATGCTAAAATGTATTGATCTGTTATATCATTAAGGAAGGAAGACTTGGTTTCAGATCTAGTCAGCAACTAGAGGAAATTTTTCTAAGCCTTTTTTCGACCAGTTCCAGAGTTAATCGATCTCTGGCACGGGCAAAAGGGTTTTTCATCCAGGAAATTGACTGTAGAATCCACACTATTTTTCAGACAAACACCACAAGATGGCGGCACTTATTGAGCACTCTCTTCACTGCGGGCTGCTTAAATTAGAGATAGCCTTTGGCCAGCTACCTCTGATTGGCTGCCAGTGGAGATTGAACTGCCCACCCATTCTCCAAAAGTTACATAAGGCTTAAATGGCCTCGCCTACTCCCTGCTGGTTGTATGGAGTAGGAATACAGGAATAAAAAGGCGTTAGCTGATTTTTATATATATATTAAAGATACCAAGAAATTTTATACTTGGTTTTAATCCTTTTCCCAAGTAAGCAAAACAAAGTTTTGTGCATGAAATATATTCACGTCTGAGCTACTTGTATATAGAGGCTAATGATTTCATATCACTTTCCTTAGTATGTATCCCATAATGTAAAGCACATCCCCTTTCAGGTATAAGGCAATGCATAATGGGAAGGGCCACGGTTTCAACCTTTGAGGTCTCTTCAGTAGGAGCCAGACCCAGAAGAGATACCAAGGTTGAAGTAATTCAGAAGTCAAATATATCATATACAAGTAGACAAAAGGTGCTTGACCTTCTTAATAAAAATCTCTGGATGAGAGAAAGATGTAGACGGTTTTTTACCTAGGGTGTAAAATACGGTAAAGATACCAAGAAATTTTATACTTGGTTTTAATCCTTTTCTCAAGTTTGTTTTACTTAGCCTCTATATACAAGTAGCTCAGGTGAATATATTTCACGTGCAAAACTTTGTTTTGCTTATTGGGAAAAGGATTAAGGAAGGTGTCTCAGTTACAGCGTACTCGTGATATCATTCACACGCAAAGACATGTTTGTCTAAAGTACAATAAATATATTTTTAAGATGGTGTTTACTCTTGGTACTGTATTCACCTGACGAAGTCGGCATTTCCGATGAAATGTAGTGAAACCTTATTAAATCTCATATTTTTTCTCAGTGTTTAAGTCAGTTAATAATTATAAACATACACACACACACACACATACTGTTATTATATATCAGTAATTTAATGTGGACAAGGTTTCATGACTAATCATTCCGTTTTGGTGATTAAAATCATTTTTAATTGATCAAATTTTTGAAAATCCTTATGAAAATGCTCCCCTAATAAGGTCACAATATTCTGCATTGAATGTCTGCATGCCTTTGAGATGAAAGTATATTGTAACTGTTAATATTTGGTCCCTTGACACTAAGTATGAAATTTTCTTTTTGGATTATTTAGTGGACCATAGTTCTTTATAAATATATACAATCGTCGACAAGTTTCGCCAGCTAAGTCTGAAGAAGCTAGATAGACCTAGCTGGCGAAACTTGTCGACGATTGTATTGTATATATTTATAAAGAACTGTGGTCCACTAATAAATCCAAAAAGAAAATTTCTCATACGAAAGTATTTATACTAAAAAAAGAATTTCAAAATGTTGGCGATTATCACTTTATTTACTATATAAAAATTGCGATATAGTAGTCTGCGAAATGACAGAAAACTTATTTGCTTCATTAAATGTGTCAAATAATCAAGTTTCGGGAGAATTTATAGATAAAACTATAAACTAGCTTGAGTTGGGTGTGAATGAAGAATGAGTGCTAAAATAGTTGCACTGCTCGCACTCGATGTTCTCATGATTTAAAGTGCGAGACGTGTTGCTTCGTTAAATTGACAAATGATGCAGTAAAAATGACTTGTAGACAGAAGTCTAGCAATCATTCTTTAATGTAACATTCTCTGTTACATTTCATTCATATAACTAAATGAATAATTCAACTTTTTGCTATATTAAGAAATCTAGGAGAAATTAAATTGGATAGCTGGGACAATAGCTAAGATTGGGTAATTTTATGATTTAATTATAACTGTCTTCAACAGAAGAGAATTTATGGATAGTGAGAGATGTCTGTGGATGCAATGTGTTTTAGCCATGAAATAGGTGTGATTCATCTCAAGACACGACTGATTTTCATAGATTGAAATACATTTCAAAGATAAGTGAAATGATACCTTTCTTTTTTACCTTGATGGACCTGTGGTTTCAGTCAGGATTTCTCCATGACTGCAGGTCGTAAAGAGTCCAGCTATACCTGTCTTGGGCCTTCTCCATTTTCTTCCAACTGTCTTAATCATTGGGCCTTCCCACTTTAAGGCTGGTCTTTCGGGTTTCCTTTTGGTATCTCGGATACCAGTTTGTAACTGACTGTCCATCTGTTGTGTCTCATTCTGGCAAGATGTCCTGCCCATCTTCTTTTGCTGTTGTAGATTTTTTTATTATATCTGTGAGTCCAGACTTCTTCCTGATTTCTGTGTCTTAAGTGGTCTATTTTGTTTATATTGCACGTTGAGTTGTTATTAAGCTTTGTTCTTTTAAAGTTGTGTTCCATGTTTCACTGCCATAAGTTAATGCTGGTAAGATGGGCTCTTATGTCTACATCTATATTTTGGTTGGTAATTGTTGATTTTATTTTGTTGAAGGCTATCCAAGCAGCTCTTTTTCTCCTTGCTATTTCATTTGATATATTCATTTTTATGGACTGGCCAAGGTAGATGTATTCAACTTTTTCAATGTGTGAGATTTTAGAGTGATTGCATGATCTTTACAGTATTTGTTTGTCAGGGTGTATTTCCAATCCAATTTTTTGGCAGTTTTGGCTTATGTTATTCAGCATTGATTCTAAGAGTTTGGGTGATTGAGATATTAATACCACATCATCGGCGAATAATAGGATATTTAATATTTCACCATCAATGTTTATTCCATCTTTCATGTCAATTTTTCTAATGATGCTGTCCAGAGTAGATGTGAAGAGATTAGGTGATAAGACATCACCCTGATGTACTCCTCTACTTAAGTTAATTTTAATTGGGTGATTGAAAAGGGTGATATTTGTTGTGCTTTCTTTGTAGATATCTTTTATGAGTTGGATGTATGCTTTTTCTATGCCTTATTCTATTAAAGCTTGGAATACTGTGTTATGCTCAATAGTGTCAAATGCCTTTTTAAAATCTATGAAAAGAAGACAAAGTGGGATCTGGTATTCTCTGCATCTTTCTGTTAGCTGAGTAATAGTTTGAATGTGATCTATTGTTGAAAAGCCTTTATTTGAAACCAGCCTGTTCTTTGCAGCTATTTTCATTGATGGAGGTTTGTATTCGGTTTAGGATGATTCTGGCGAATATTTTATGTGCGTGTGCTAATAGACAGGTCTGTAGTTACTGATGTCTTCTTTATTACCTTTTTTATGCAGAATTATGGTCTTTGATTTCTTATGACCATTAAACTGGTTGTCCTCACCCAGTGGAGAAAGGAAAGACCTGTGTTTGCAAGGTTGTCTATGGAAGATCCTGAAATTTGTATCGTATGAGCGGAAGGTTTTCAAATGAAGAGGTGGAATGCACTGTCATCAGCAAAATGACAGTATTTGAAGTTAGAGGGTCAATTTATAAGAGGAAGGGCACTAGTAAAGGTGCAGAGCTCTCAATCTCATTATTAGCAAGGAAATCCAAAGGAGAAACCATCATAGTGAATTTTTGGAGAGTAAGTTAGGGACCTAATAAAGTGCAGTAGGCATCTGACAAACCTGATCAGGTGTTCTGGTAATGCCAAAAGTTGCAATATGATATTTTTCAAGCCTTTCCATTATTGTATCCAGAAGTGTGTGAGGTTGACTAGGAGATGCTGTGGAGTAAGTTGTGGAATCCATATTTAGCAGTTGAACAATTGGTAGGTCTCAAAGTAATGATGAAGTTGCTGTTGATCTTTCTCTCCCTTTTAGAATTGAGTTCCATGAAATGATAGTTTACATGCATGATTTTATCTCAGTTTTGGGATGGTTCGAATGTAGACTTGCTTCCCAGATATTGGGGAGATGCTAGGCTGTGTTTTTGAATTATGGTCAAAGCAATTAATATTATTAGATTGTGTGGCATCTGTTAAATGTGCATTCTTGTGGCTGGTTTGTCTATTGTGCAGGAAGAAAAATTTGCTCACCTCTGAGACTAATTAGCACACCTTTAGTTAAAAGATAAAATTTGGGATTTAAAGCCAGGTATTTCCAGTTAAATGGCATAGTCATTACCAGAGATGATAGATAAGATGGTTAATTCAGGAGCACAAATTTTGATCACAATTTAGAGGAGGCCATGTACACCAGGAAACGTGTTTCTATTTAGGGTTCATCTCATTCAATTTGAATCTCACTCTACACAACTCAACCTACAGAACAGCAACCACCAGTTTCCTCAATTCTGATCTCTAAGCCATCCTCCGATGGGGTTCACATAACCTTGTCAACTTCAATCAACTTCAATGCTAATAAACAGTTCTGTCTTATCTCAAAAAATAACCATTATCTCTGAGTTATTTTTGGCAATACCCAAGTTTCCAGACAATTTGAGATTTTTTTCCTGGAATTACCCTGACATCAAGCCTCTCCTGGTATAAACACATCACAACCTCAGCTGAGGATTGCATCCTCAGCTTCTAAAAACTAGGATTTCTTTTGCTCGTTACTTCACCCCTGAACAGCTGATAACCTTATATAAATCGCAAATCCGTCCAGCTATTGAATACTGCTCTCACATATGGAGTAGGGCCCTAAAAGTTTCCTCAAAATGCTTGACTCAATACAGAGGAGAAATTAGACTTCTTAATCACCTATCTCTTACCAATTCTCCCCCCCCACACACTTTCGCATAGACGTTTGGTTTCCTCACTGTGTATTCTACAAATATTTCTCCATGGGTTCATCTGAAATAACATCAGCTTGTTCTAACATGTGCAACTGATGCTAACATCCCATCACAATGCACCTTGAAACCCACAGAACAGGTTTATTTTCCTCCTCCATTCCTGCAATTGCTGTATTGTGGAACAGTCTTCACCTGATGTTCCTAAGGAATAAATGACACTTTAAAATCAAATGAAAAGTGTTTCCTTTCCCAACCCACTACCCATATATGATACTAATGTACTATAAGTTGGTCAACTAGCCTCTCGTGTATGGGCTCAACATAAAAAAATAAGTAAAACCTGTCTTTTTAAAAAATGGAGGAGACAGATGTTCTTGATATAGTAACAAGTGATTTATCTTGGCCATTTAGAAAGAGTTGGAGAAGAGTAGTCATGTCATCTTTATCTTTGGGTGATATTACAGCTACACCATGTTGATAAATGACAACAGGAATGGTAGACTTTGAGCTCAATACCCTTCTTATTGAACCAGAATTCTTGATTGCCATTTCGGCCATACATAAGAATTTTTTATTTTGCCTTTTCATAATCGCATTTGGATGTGTTAATATTCTTGATAGTTGCAGAATATGCAAAAAAAAAACTGGTTTTTGACTTGAATCATTAGAGGTGTAGGTAATTATTTTGCACTGCTTTGACATACTGTAATTTAAAGATTTTTCTGGAGAATAATGGTTATCACATACAAAGGAAGAATAAAAGGAAATGGTAAAACAACATTCAAAACTGATGCATGTATTCATTAAGGAGGCTAGTTTTTTCTTTAAAAAGTGATTCAGTACTGCTCAAGTGATTCCCTCTGAATTCATAAGTATTCTTTTGTTTTTATTTGTGAGGGTTGTTTCTGGTTACCATCGTACTTAGAAAATTCATAGCTATCTGCTTTTTTGTGTGGAAAATTTCGATATTTATTAAAATGTATTAATGTTATAAACTGACACCCTTGGCATAAACTCATTGTCCCAATCTCAGTATTTCTACACCCTCTGGTATCTGTGATTATTTTCACTAAATTTCCTAAAAAAAATCTTGTCAAGTCTTTCATTTTCAATGGGAGTTTGTGTAGCTCAAATGAGCAAGTCGCCATCATGGCAGACAACTGCCACTACCTTGTGGGCGGCTCGTAGCTTGAAATCGTGGGGTTGCTGCAACTTTTGAAATAAACATACACACTGTACGTACAGTGTATACGTTTGGATAAAATATCAAAATTATGGTAAAAATTTAAAAATAAAAATTAAACATGAAAAAATATTGTTTATTATCGATAAAATTATAGTTTGGTATAATTCAAAATTAGTTAAAAATAAAATATATTCTTGTTTTGTTTCATGAAAAAATATTGTTTATTATCGATAAAATTATACAGTTTAGTACAATTCAAAATTACTTAAAAATAAAATCCATTCCTTTAATTGTAATTAAAGGAATGGTCAAATGTAAAATCAAGCCTTGATTTTTATTGCATTGTGTAGGGCAGTGGTTCTTAACCGGTGTTTTCCGTGGAAGGTGAATAGGTGTTCCGCGAAAAGTTCTGGAATTTGTAATTTTTTAATTAATTTGTGCTGACAAATTAATTTAATAATGGTTAATTGATGTTTAATTAATTACTGATTAATACTTAATTATCAATTATTGATTAATAATAAAAAAATTAGCTAAATTACCAATTAATTATTAATTTATACATTACAAAATAACCAAGGTGTTCCGTGAAAATTTCAGGATTTGTGAAGTGTTCCATAGTTTGAGAAACACTGGTGTAGGGATTCTGAGCATTTTTGCAGCAGCTTTAAATTTTCTTGTGAAACAGTTCTTATCAGTATATGACGTTAGTCTGTTGCCAGTGTTGGATCCTACTTAATTTATTCTACTTCTTTTGAATCCGACATGTTAGTCACTACGATGTTCTTAAACAAAAGTGTAAGTTGCTAGTTGATTTCTAATTCAATACAGAGAAAATTTATATTTATAGACTGCGCCACTCTATATCTGAATTAGTTCAAGAATTGAAGAAAAATCAACTCACAACTATCCTTTTTAATGTGAAGTTATTATATATACTGGCCGAGTATATTTAACTTAAATTTTCCCGCTTGGGTTCGAATATTTTATGAATGGTGCAGTAAAAGAGATTCAGGCAAAATACAACTTTTCATTGACAAAAACAAACATTTAATTTTAAAATCATAAATTTTACACTTAATTTCAAATCAGTAATTAAGATATCACAATCACTTCAGCTTCTCCGATAAGTACAATCAAACTCTGACAAGATAAATCTGTTATCTCTATATCACAGTCTTTTCATAGTTCCTTAAGTTCCAAATACAATAAAAATTGCAGTAATACCTCTTCATAAACAGACACTTTTAATTTTACGCTTCTTTTAATTCTCCGCGATAGTTACTGTTAACGATGTTAACATCAGGGAATTCGAAGATGAAACTCACACAATTCTCTGAACAGAAATATTAAAGTTGGAATAATCTTACCGTTAATCTTCCTTCATCTACATACACAAACACTTTTTATAACTGTAAACACTTTTGACAATAAACAGCACTCATTAAAATAAATCTTCTAGCATTAACTGAATTAATTTACGGGCACAATACATATAATCAGATGTTCTTGGATGAAGCACTACTGATTACTCTTGAATTAGGGCAATACACAATAATTCTTTAACTTGGGGTTTTATATGTACAGATGTTCATTCCTCCGGCATTCAAATAATTCTTTAGGCACTATAATTCTAAACACCGCTATCCTTAAACACAACCCTGTTGCTACTATTTATTTTCTAGTTACTTTTACTATGCTTCACGTTTCAGTGTGTCCTTGAAAGGTGAGCCTTGAAAATAAATCTCAACTAAAATATCGCTAGTCATTCAGTAGTCACAGCTATCGTCCGTTGCTTTATTTGTTATTCAGAAACTTATTAGCTAACTGCTTCTCAACTTGTAGACTTTATTTAGTTGCTTGAGTGACTTGCCGACTCGCTATTATCGCACTGTGATTGCCGAATGCCCGATTCCAACCTAATGCCAATCGTTCTCTCTCTAATAAATCTCCTAATTAATTAATGTACAGATGTTCATTCCTCCGGCATTCAAATATTCTTTAGGCACTATAATTCTAAACACCGCTATCATTAAACACAACCCTGTTGCCTCTATTTATTCTCTAGTTACTTTTTACTATGCGTCACGTTTCGGTGTGTCCTTGAAAGGTGAGCCTTGAAAATAAATCTCAACTAAAATATCGCTAGTCATTCAGTAGTCACAGCTATCGTCCGTTGCTTTATTTGTTATTCAGAAACTTATTAGCTAACTGCTTCTCAACTTGTAGACTTTATTTAGTTGCTTGAGTGACTTGCCGACTCGCTATTATCGCACTGTGATTGCCGAATGCCTGATTCCAACCTAATGCCAATCGTTCTCTCTCTAATAAATCTCTAATCTCCTAATTAATTAATTTTGTCTTTTATCTTCTGTGGCTTGATGGATGTCAGTCCCGTGGACTTTACCCCCTACATCGCTCTGAAATTCTCTGTTTAATGGAGAAATTTTTGAGCACTTGGCTCGCCCTTATTAGGGCTGTGTTGAAAGGTTTCAATCTGTGATCAGGGCCGCCTTTGGGCGTTTATGTTTCCATCTGTCATTCTCATCATAGTTGGATGACTCACGAATGAGTAGGTTGGGATGGAGTGATGCTTGAGTAAAGTACTTGGTTGCTATCTGGAGGAGAAATGTAGGTATGTCTTGCAGGTTTCCATCTTGATGGAGAATGGTGTTTCTTACAAACCATGGGGCATCAAAGATCATTCGGAGGCATTTGGTTTGGATTAATTGCAATCGTTTGATGTTGCTAGGAGAGGTGCGACTCCATGCCGGGGAACCATAAGACAGTATAGGTCTGATGATTGTTTTGTATATTCTTAATTTGTTTTCTGGACTGACTTTGCTTCTGCGGTTGAGTAGAGGGTAGAGCTGAGCTATTGTTGAATTTGCTTTATTGCAAGCATGAGAGATGTGGGAGTTGAAACTGAGACGGTTATCTAGTATGATTCCCAGGTATTTTACTTCTGTTTGCCATGGGATAACTGTGTTGAACATCGTGATTGCTCCATGATGGTCTGCTTTCTTCCTTGTAAATAGTATGGCCGTACTTTTATCTGCATTAACATCTATTCTCCATAATCGAAACCATTTTTCAAGATTTTTAGCTGCAGTCTGTAATCTTTGGGTGGCCAGGTATGGTTTGAGCGATCTGGTGAGTATTGCCATGTCGTCTGCATAAAATGCCATGATGGTTGATGTCGTACTTGGGACATCAGAGATAAAAATGTTAAAGAGTAGTGGTGATAACAGGGAGCCTTGTGGGACACCTGCTGTGATTCTTCTTCTTGTAGTTGATCTGAGTCCACGAAGTTTCACTTGAAATTTTCGGTCTTTTAGGTAAGAGTATGATTTGAATGAGGTTTAGTGAGTATTTTGCAGTAATTAGTTTGTGGATGAGGCCTTTCTGCCACACTTTATCGAAGGCCTTTGCCACATCTAGGAAGATTGCACCTGTATGCTGTCTCCAGTTGTATCCAATAGTGATGTATTCTATGAGTCTGTGGATCTGTTGGGTTGTACTATGTCCAGTTTTAAATCCAAATTGTTATTTTGGGATTACCCCTAGATTCTCTGTTTCAGTTTGGAGGCGTTTAAGAATTACTTTTTCTGCTATTTTCCCCAGGCTCGACAGGAGGCTGATAGGTCTGTAATTCTGGGGGAACTGGGGTGCTTTCCCTGGTTTGTGTATAAGGATTATATCTGCTTGCTTCCATCGAGTGGGAAAATAATTGAGTCTTGGCATAGCATTAATGATTGCCACAAGATGCATTACTGTTTTATGAGGAAGTAGTTTAATAATTTTGTTTGAAATCTGATCAGGACCTGGTGATTTTCTGTTATTGAGGTTCTTGATAATTTGGTGTATTTCATTTGGTGTAGTGTAGTTTGAGTGGTCACGGGTGGCGGGACGACGAAGTGCATAGCGTACTTGCTTGTGGATTTTTTCAATGAAGCGTAAGTCCGCATTAGAGTGTAGTTTGGTTGAAATCGCAGCTCCAATGAGTCTGCAAAAGCTTCAGCTTTTTCATCGTCTCGGTAGACTATACCTTTTTCTCCATGTATTGGTTTTATGTTGAGGTGATCGCTGCGAAGGGCTTTAGTCATCTTCCATAGCGAGTTATCTTCAATGCTTAAGGAGCTTAGTTTTCTCTCCCATTGCTGATTTTTATGGTCTTTGATTGCATATCGGACTAGGTTTATTGCTCTGTTAAGCTCTTTTTTATCCTGGGGTGATAGTGTCGAATGGTACCGTCGCCTAATTTTGTTTTTGCTTCGGGTAAGTTTTAGGATCTCTTCAGGGAGTAGGTTAGTTTGGGTTGGAACGGTGACGGTGGAGGCTGTTGTAAGGCCAGATTGGATTGTTCTTTCTAGTTTATTGATCGCTATGTCTACTTCTTTGGGTGAGGAGATAGTTGGAACAGGGCCTGTGGTGTTACTGAGAATTATGTTGAGCTTCTTGAGATTTATGTAGGATTGTTCGGGATGGTTACTGCTTCTCCGCCAAGGCTAAGCAGAACTGGATTGTGGTCGGAGCTAAGATCATTAATAACTTGCAACTTGAATTGATATGGGGTGTTTCTGAAAATGGCGATATCTAGCACATCAGGCCTGCCCATTGGTCCATAGTGAGTTGGTTCGACAGGACCTGCTATGGTGATGTTTCTTGACATAGCAAATTTGTGTAGGCTCTTCCCGTTGTTGTTGGTGTTTTGCGTTTAGATCTGCCACTATTGTTGCTTCGACGAACAGGAATTAATTAATCCTTATCCTTATAAGGACTGGCTTAAAGGGGCGAAGCAAGAATGCTTTTCATCTTCCCCGTTATCTGTAGAGGACAGTGTAGGGATAAGGTGTTATTGAGCAATTAAAGCTCTGATCATGGCAGGAGGGTAACAGCAATAGCCGAGCCTCAGTTAGAACTTCATTAGCTACAGCATTGCCATCCATTATCCTCCAAGGGTATTGGATTGAATGAATCAATCCTCCTCTCGGAATTAATTAATAATTCCTGTTCGTCGCTTATATATCTGTTTCCCCCCCTAAATTGCTCACGTCATTTCTTTCTAAAACTCTTTTCAATAAACCTCACGTGGTATTCCAAAACGTGCTTGCTCACTTACATACGTTTCCATGACAATAAAACAAAATATAATAAAATTGAGTTAGTACATAACGTTAAACTTTACAAACAAGAATAAATAAGGAATATTTACATTTCAAATAATACGCAGTTAATTTATCGAATACAAATTCTTATAATATTAACATGGTAATAAAAAAAGCTTAATATTTAATACAGTCTTTTCATTATTAATACATATATCTTGATTAAATATTAGATAAAATTAAAGGTAGTTATATGAATATTAAATTATAAATAAATGATTTACATTAAATAATATTTACAAGTCTAGCCTATATGATGGAAGATCATGTTGGATTCTGAACCAAATAATAATTACTCTAATCTCTACATAATCAGAATCCAACACCAGAATGCTTGATAGCCAGTAGTTGTGTGGAATGCTAAGCCTGATCTGTGTTCCTTTTTTTTCCCGACGTCTTTTATATGTTCAGCCATGCGTATCTCTCCTGACATTCTCGTCTGGCTTACATAACAGATGCCACAAGAACAATGAGTCTGTTCTTGTTTATTGTTTAATAAACATGTCTCAATTCCGAAAACTATCTCCAGAACTGATTACCCACAGAAACCTTCACTTACAAGAAGAGTGTATCAAAAGTTGGCATGTCTGGTAAAAAGCAAGGCAAAAATCTGAGTTTTTATTATTACCACCACCACAGTGTGAAGACTCGCTGTGGAAAGTTTCTGCTGGCACACACGCAACGTTGAATGTTCTGCACTTACCACATTTTCAGACAATGCATTCCGCTCACCAGTTACTCTGCATGTTAAGATGTTTATTCTCACCCTTTAGCTTATACAGTTTAAAGGGATGCCCTTAACTATCAATCTTCCACTATGAAAAATCCATTCCACATTATTCTAGTAACCCCTTACCAATTAGTCTCAATCATATTCAAGAGAGAAGGATTGAATATTCCGATATGAAATATTTTTTAAGTTATAAAGCAGAATGGTCTATCGTGTAAAAATCCTAGTGATATTTATTAAAAGGTACATACTTTGGTTCGTTAACATACACTGGTGTCCAAAACCTAAGGACGAATATTAATTCTGAAGATTACATTCGCAAATTCAGAATCAGTTTGTGGCAATTTGTATAAGTGACGATGTCGAGTAGAAAGCAGTTATACATTCGAATTTTCGAATCGCCCGCAAAGGGGGTCAAGTGCAGTAGCGCACTCAGGGTTTAATCTTGGGGAAGGGGGAAAGTTTGTACCAGTAGTAGTGTTCGTAGTGCTTATCGTGTTTACTCCGTCTCTTTAAATATTTGGACATTACAATTAAAGGAATGGATTAAATACAATATACAGGGTGTCCCAAAATTCACGCAATAAGTAAGTTTGATAGAAAACAGGTTTTTAATTAAAAATTGTAATTTCTTATTGATTCATAAAGTATACAGTATAGGGTTATGCATGGAATAGCATATCGGGAAAATGGCCTCCACAGCTTTCCTGGCACATACGCACTCTTTTGTCGAAATTTTCCATGACCGTTTTGCATAAATGTGGCTGAATTTCGTTGATACAGCGCTCAATTTCCTCTTTCAAGGCGTTGGTGGTCGTGGTCTTGTTGGCATAAACTTTAGACTTCAAAGAAAAAAGTCCAACGGCGTTGAGTCACATGATCTGGGCGGCCAATTCTGATCATCAAAACGGAAAATTACACTACCAGGAAATGACTCATGCAGTAATTGAGTTGTTTCTCGGGCTGTATGGCATGTGGCACCGTCTTGTTGAAACCACATGTCATTCCCATCCATATCTTGCAATTTAGGCACAAAAAACTGGATTATCATGTCGCGATAGTGGGCACCATTAACTGTTATTGCCTTACCAGCCGCATTTTCGAAGAAGAATGGACGATGATGCCTCCAGCCCAAAATCCGCACCAAACAGTGACACGTTCTGGATGCATTTGTTTCTCAACAATCACTCGTGGATTTTCTAAACCCCAAATGCGACAATTTTGTCGATTAACGAAGCCATCGAGATGAAAATGAGCCTCATCGCTGAAGATGTTTTGTTCGAAAAATAAGCATCCACTTGTTGTTCCATAATCCATTCAACGAACTCTCTTCGCTGTGTGTGGTCAGTAGGCTTCAATTCTTGAGTCAATTGAACTTTGTAAGCATAAAGATGCAAATCTTTCGTGAGAATGAAAATGCGTTGTTCTTTCGTGTAGCGCTCCGTTTTTAATAACCCTGAGCTGTCACGCTGTCTTTTTTTTTCTCGTTGGCAACACTTTACCACACAAATGGCGCTAAATTTAAATCTTGCATGAATTTCGGTACACCCTGTAGAAACCTGAATGACAAATTGAGAAGGGAAGCAGAAAGAAGTAGAGATGATTGGCTTAAAACACAATGTGAAGAAATGGAAAATTATGAGAGTGGAAAGATATGATCTTTTGTATGAAAAAGCAAGAAGCGTGAATCACAAGAGAAATGGAATTCGAGCTACAGGCATAGAAATAAGAATGGAGAAATCATATCTGAAGAAGGTAAAATCCTAATAAGATGAAAGGAATACATTGAAGATCTATATCTGGCAAGGAAAATAGAACAAATAAGTTGCCATTAGAAGATATAAAGAAGGTAAATGAAGATGATCTAGGCCCAGAGATTTTGAAGACAGAAATAGAAATGACCATCAAAGAACTAAAATGTGGAAAGGCAGAAGAAAAAGATGAAATACCTTCAGAATTCCTGAAACAACTTCAGAAGAAAGGAACTGAAGAAATCAAAATAATAAATTTAATTTATAACAAAGGAGAATTAGCAAAAACGTTTATGACCTGAATATTTATACCTTCTTCTGCAGCTTTTCCCACTTAAGTAGGGTTGCTGTTTGTAGTGAGTCTCCTCCACAACCTCCTCTCTTGGGCTGTAGCCGCATCCAAGTTCTTCATCCTCAAGTCCTCCTCCAACACCATATCTTAAATACAAATCTTTATATTCCCATGCTTTCTCAACTATTTGTCATAAAGTGAAGATCTGATCCTGACAGCCTATATTTGGCCTGAATCCAGCTTGTTCTTCACCAAGCTTTTCTTCCACAATTCTTCTCAACCGTTTCTCAAGTATAATTGCATAGATTTTGCCAGGAACACTCAGTAGGAAAATACCTCTGTAATTCTCACATTCAGTTTTATTTCCCTTTTTATATATATGAGTACTATGAGAGCTCTACTCCAATCATGGGGAATTCGTCCCTCTGTCCAGGCCTTCTGAGCTATGCAGTACAGCCACTGTAAGACATTTATGCCACCATACTTCAGAATTTCTGGTTGAATATCATCTACTCCTGCCGCCTTTCCACATTTCAAGTCTTTGATGGCTTTTTCTACTTCAAATATGGATATGTATTCTGACTGTATACCTGTTGCCTGTTTTTTTACCACTGTTCTATCACTGCTTGTTTCATTTCGCAATTTTTCGAAGTAATTACTCCATACTTCAAGGATATCTTTTTCTCCCGTTTTCAAGTCGCCTTTATCATCTCTCGCTCCTTTTATAGCACTCTTTCCTCCATTTCTAAGCTTCTTCAACAACCTCCTGAATATTTTGCCACCTTCTTGATATTTATTTTCTGTTCTTGCCAAAGTCCTCCCATGACTTTTGCTTAGCTAGTTTTACATAGTGTTTAGCTTTCTTACATTTGTCTCTGTATTCTTTAAGAGCACAAGCTGACTTATTTGCCAGGAACTTTTGATATGCTTTTTTCTTTTCCCTTCGCTGCCTCTTTAACTTCCTGTGTCCACCATGGAGTTCTGAGTTTTCTATCCTTGCAGACAACCTCACCACATGCCTCTCTGGCTGAGTCAATCAGGGTTTACTTGAAGGCTTGCCATTGAATCTCCAAGGTTTGGTTCCTGTTCTCAAACTCTTTCATTTTTCTTCAATAATTATTATTACGGGCAGCTCCAAAGAGTCATTAGACTCATAAAGGAAGGCCCAACTTCATGTCAAAAACAACTTTTCAACATTCACACAGTATCCATCATACTTCACCTTGAACTCATTTACAGTCATGGCACCCACAACAGACTTTGGCAGCTTATTCTACTCATTTACCACTCTCCAAGTAAAAAACCTAGCACTAACACCCTTGCTAACCGCACTCTTACCATGCTTCCATGGATGGCCCCTAGTCCTCCCACGACCAGTCCTATTCTCAAAAATATCTTCTGAATTAATCTTATAGAAGCCCTTCAGTAGTTTGAATGTCTCAATCATATCACCCTTTTTCCGCCTATCAACCAATTTCTGCAGTCCACAAATCTTTAACCTGTTCTCATTAGGTTCATTCCATAGTCCTGCTATTATCTTGGTCACTCGTCTCTGGATCCTCTTCCGCATCGAGAAGAAACCCTGGCGCCCATATCTGGGCACAATAGTCTAGATGGGAACAATAACCTGTTTGTCTCTGCTCGTTAAAGAGTTTTTCAGCAACCAAGCGATTTGATGAACTGATTTTGCTACTTTTGCGATGTATCCCCTAAACTTCAACTCCCTATCCACCAACACTCCCAAATCCCTGTCCTTGTCAATCTCCTGGAGTACAGGTCCATCAATGTGATATACTGCTGCTAATCTTTTCACCCCAAAATGCAAAACCTTACATTTTTCCAGTTAAATTGACATCCATTCTCCTTAGCCCAATCCTCCAAACTATCCAAATCATCCTGCAAAATTTTGACATCCTGAGCATTCCTATTGCTCTACCCAACTTTGCATCATCCGCAAACAGATGTACAGTTCCTCTCAGATCCTTTCCTATATCGTTAATGAACAAATTAAACAGTAGTGGTCCAAGTACAGAACCCTGCGGCACACATCTAGTCACAGGCCATCTTTTGGACTCTACTCCTGAATAAACCACTCTTTGATATCTCTCCATCAACCACCCTCCTATCCATCTCACCAACCCTATATCCATTCTCATATGCTGCAGTTTACTGATTAGAATTCCATGTGATATCCTATCAAAGGCTTTAGCAAGGTCCAGTACAATCACTGTAAACCCGTTACCCTTATCCAGTTCAGCCATCACTGTTTTATAGAACGTGAGCAAGTTACTGAGGCATGATCTATCCTTCGCAAAACCATTCTGTCCCCCATACAGTATCCCATTTTCATCTATCCAATCTTGTATTTTCCTCTTGACTATTTTCTCCAAGACCTTGACAACAATTCCTGATATGCTGATCCGCTGGTAATTTTCATCAGAAGTCTTGAAACCTCCTTTATGCAGTGGAACTACTTCCCCTCTTTCCACCCCCTTGGGACTAATCCAGACCTGAGGCTCAAATTAAACAAAATGGCCCAAGGAACTGGCAATTCTTTAGCTGCTTCTTGTACGACACAGCTTCTTGTATGATCACTCCCCCTCCCATCCGATCCCGCAGATGAATTGATATTGAGGTTTTGTAATAGACTATTCACCACAATTCCCATATAAGCTGTTGGTTCTTATATTTCTGCAATGTCACCACCTGAATGATATACTCTTGCAAAGTGCTCACTCAGTAATTCTACTATATCAACTGATTTGGATACTTCCCTACCATCGGCATTCTTTAAAATTAATCTGCTGTATACATTTTTTCTTTTACTTGCATCATATCGAAAAAAAACTGTTTGGGATTCTCTTTAGCCTGCATGGCTAATGTTCTTCATAATCCGCTTTTGCTTTTCTTACCACACTTGTTACCCTTCTGGCCTGGGCTTTATACTGTTCATGTGCCTGCAGGTCACCTTTCTCCTTAAATTCCCTCCACAGTTGTTTCTTTTTTTCCAGCTCACACTTAATGGTAGTATTCATCCCTTTAATCCCTACTTGATTTATTATTCGGACTCTAGGTATACAGTCAGCCATTGCCTCCTGCTAACACTTCTTAACCGCCTCCCATGCACAATCAATATCCAGTCCTTGCAGTTTCACATGCCATGGCACTGAACCAATGAAACTTCTAAGCTTGTCATACTTACCAGCCCGATAATTCCACATGCACCCTGTCTTAATTGTAAATTCCACACCTTTAGCCACCTCCCAAGTCAAGACCCTATGATCACTCTCACAAATTGCTGGCAATGTGGTCATATTCGTTACAGTCAAATCCTCAGATGCAATTACTAGGTCAAGCACTCTCTGACCCCTAGTATTTTCCGTTACATGCTGTCGCAGATAGTTATCCCTTAATAACCGCATAAAATCCAATTCCTTCCTCTGATGTGTCCTCTCCTCCTTCCAATCAATGTTACCATAGTTGAAATCTCCCATAATAATTACCCTCCTTCCACTCATTTCTTCTATTTGCTATGCATACTATCTCCACCATTATTCCATCACCTGGTCTATAGCAGCACCCAATTGTATATTGTTCTGCTCGCTTCAATCTCGCACCAGATGGCCTCAAATGTGCTGTTTTCTCTATCCTGCAATTCAACTTCTATTCTCCTTGGCTGCAGCTCATCAGCTATCATCAACAATACTCCTCCCCACATTTTATTCTCCCTGTCACTGATGAACACACTTATTATTCGCTCGGGCATATTATACTCATTCATACACTCAACTGCCTCCCTAAGGTCTGCATATCTACTCCGCCTCCCCTAATAAATCTAGTTTCCCTGATTCTGCTCATCCACTTCGTACAACAACACTTTTTCAAGTCTCCTTACATCGAATCTATTCAAATGAAAACCATCCATGATATATAGATCCCTTCGCCCATCGAACTCACTACACAAATTCCACACCACTCATCCTGCATAACCCACTCATAAAGTCATTTGCAATTATGGCCCTCCTAAACTCTTCACTCTCATACTGCAGAAAAATACTAATCATCCTAACTCTCTCAGTCTTCTCTTTTGCTAACTCAATTTCTTCAGGTCCTCTGTCATTTCCATTTTATCTTCTGTGGCGTTTGCATACCACGGCGCTTGGCCGCACGAAGGAAGACTTGGTTTCGAGTCTAGTCGGCGACTAGAGGAAATTTTTCTAAGCCTTTTTTCGACCGGTTCCCGAGTTAGTCGATCTCTGGCACGGGCAAGCAGGTTTTTCCTCCCGGAAACTCGGGTTTTTTGTCCTGTAAACTCAAGAAAATCGACCGTAGAACCCACATTATTTCAGACATTAAATATATTGTGTTAGGGTTAGGGACCACGAGATGGTGGCACATTTGAGCCGTCTCTCTTCACTGTGTACCGCTTAATTAGTGATAGCCTTGGGCCATCTATCTCTGATTGGTACCAGCGGAGATTGTACTGCCCTCTCAGTCTCCAATAGTTAGATAGGGCTAAATGGCCTCGCCTACTCCCCGCATACGGGAATATAAAGGCGTTAGCTGATTTTTTTTTTCAAATCATTTGTACCTACCACTACTATCATTTCTTTCATCCTTTGCTCCCTAATAGACTCACTTGCGTCCTTAATCGTTGCACCAGGTTGGAACGATTTTGTCAAATTCTCTACTATCACACCTCATACTAACGAATCTCCATACAGCACTCAGTCCTTCAATTTGTTTATGTTCACAATCATATTCTTATTTTTCCGATCAAACTTTTTTTATTGGTTGGTACACTCAGTAGACATTTGTGCATATGCTCTAGCTGCTGCTTTGTCCTATGTATCGCTCTGCTCAACCATGCAAACTCGCTCATTGCATCTATCTCATCTTTTTTATTATCTGTTAAACTATTCATTTGCTCTGTATTAATACCTTCATTCTCACGTTCAACGCCGCCCTCACATCTCTCTCTCTCTCGTACAACCTCGCAATTTCTTATCATATCGCTATTTTCTACATTCTGATTCGACTAAAATATCACACTCAAGACCTGAAACAAACTTTAATTCCTCATTTTCCTTACATTTTCAGCACACATTCACTCCACTATCATCATCTAATCATACTCCAACCGTTAATATTTGTGTATTTTAATCTACAGTTCACATCCGACAACTTTTATTCACTTTAAAACTTTCTTACATGTTATTCTTTTCAATATAAAATTCAACTTTTCCTGCTCAAGACTAAACAGTGATCACTTCCAATTTCAAATCCTCTGTGCACTCTGGTGTCTTGCACCAGGGTGAAAACATCACTATCAACAATAACATAGTCATGACACTTTTCTTATTCCTTGCCTCTTCTCTCCATGTGTGAATTTATGCACATTTTTATGTTGGAACATGATGTTTGTAATAACCAGTCCATGTCTTGAGCAGAAATCCAACAGATATTTGCCATTATTATTAGCTTTGCTCTTTTCTCCAAATTTTCCCAAATATTTTTGTATGTCTGACAATCATTTTCTACTCTGCTATTTAGATCCCCAACAAGGACCAACTTTTCTTTTTTCATTGTGTCAGTTGCTTTCTCTAAAGGCTCAAAAATTTCCTGCAGTTCTACCTTAAATTCTACCTCAAAAATTTGTGCCTACTGTCCCACAGAAGGCACAAATATGTCTCATTGTCCAGTTCCCCATTCTGATATTTGCCCACATCACTCTACTTGACTGCCTGCCATTCAAGAAGATTAGCCTTATATTTAGTGTTGAATATACTATGGCTACTCCTTTTTTTTGATTGTTGTTACCTGAATATAACATTTTGTATTTATTGCTCGGAAAGATCTCACCAGTTTTTGTCTTTTTTGTTTCACTTACTCCTATTATGTCGATATGGTACTTATCTAATTCCTCAGCTAGCTCCATTTCTTTGTCATTTAGACTTCTTATGTTGATAATACCGATCTTTAACTCTGGTGATGTTGAGTTCGGGTGTGTTTTCAGATTTGTTCCAGTAGCTGACTTTTCGCTGTTCACCCTGGTTCCATGGTGAAAACAATGGAGGCCTTGTTTAATCGGGCGACGCCCCAGCCGGCATGAAATTTTGTCATGTTGTACCATCATTTTTTATTTGGGTTTAACCAATAAGAATACAATTTGGTCGGCTAATCCCAAATTGCCAGCCCATCCTCGTTCGTTCAGTATCCAAATAGATACCCAACAGGGTGCACCACGAGAACGTGAGGATTGGACATTAGGTCAGAAGGCCTGGTCGGTTCTCCGCATTCCTTTCAAGGCTATGTGGAGGTCCCCTCTCGGTTATACAGCTTTGACCCTTAAGTACCCCTAGAATAAAGATTTGATTATTTTATTTCATTTATTTTCAGTTTAATCTAATTTTTCACTAGATGTCAGGCCAGTAGAATAACCGTTGCTCAAATCATATTATTAGCATACTGTGTGAAATGTAATATAGCTTGTGTATGTGTCTATACACACACTAGATGATGATCTTAATATGAAGTTTAAACGTTGGGAAATTAAAATTATTACTTCTAACACAGTTGTAGAGTCCATAATTTGTCTAAAATGAATCAAATAAGGCATTTTCATTGTTAAGTGAAACTAATTTGCATAAAGTGTTACCAAATCCAAAATTTTTTTTTAAAGTTTTACACTATTAGACATCAACCCAAACCGAAAGAAAATTTTCTACTACAGGCATATATCTGTAACTAAACAAAAGTTTCAGACTTTCGAACCTAAAAAAACTTAAGCAATTAAGTTTTTCTTTTTTTAAAAGAATTATATTTTAACAATAATGTAAATGTTAAACCTTCACAGGAGCTTATTTATTTTTTCTTGTTGTTTACAGTATTAGTACAGGTATCCCTTGATTACTGTGATTAATTAATCCTTCAGTGTTACCGCGTATATCAAAATCACGTTAATCAAATATAATAATCAATGGTAAAAACTACAATTTGCCCATGATCGATTACTGCATTAATAATTTGTTTTATATGGTACTCTTTTAGGAAAGATAAAAAATAAATGCTTGTACCCACATTAGTTACTTCAATTTTTTTTATCAAAAACGTTATCAAGAGTCATTTGAACAGCTTTATTCTTTTTTTTATCAGCATAAATTCTACAAAAACAAGGAAAATGATTTTCTCGACTTCGGCAAACAAGCATTCTTCGATTAACATCTGCATCTGTATCCATGACTTGCTTCTTAAGAGATTCTCAAATGCGAAATATCACATCCAGTTCTTTGATTATCTCCTTTGGAATCTCATCTTCACATGCCATTTGTTCGTTGTCTTCAATATGCACATTGTTGTTCAATTTCAAGATCATTGTCTCTACGATCTTTTGAATTTGAATCCAATAATTCTTTAAGATCTTCTGCATCAAAACCAAGGTCTTCACCAAATGCAACTATTTCTTCAACCACACTGTTCACAGGATTTTGAAAACCACCTAAGTCATTAGCACATTCTGGCAAAAGGTTTTTCTAAACAGCTCTCATGCAGATAGAAGACACTTGCTCCCATGAGACAGGAATGTGTTTCAATTTCATGTTTAATGTTAAAATTTTTCCAAAATTCTTGGAGCATAATCGCATTTTCTCCCGTTGTTGTTTTCTACTACCTTTGAGAATGTCTTTGTAAGAAAATAGGCTTTGAAAGTTGCAATGACGCCTGTGTCCATGAGCTGTAGCAGTGATGTCGTATTTGGTGGAAAAAATAAAACTTTCACATTCTCACACAGATCATTAAGAGAATTTGGACGACCAGGTGTGTTATCATCAACATCATCATCATGCTCACGACTTTCCTTCTCTCTGCCAGGAAACGCTCCTCGAGGCTTGCATGTTTTTGCTTGGTAAATTTAAAGGCGCGTTAATTAAAACTCTTGCCGCGTATATAAAGGAATTGTCACAATTAATTTCGCTGCATTCATCAAATCCCACGTCAAGCAAGGGATACCTGTATATACAGTAGAACTCGGTTATAACGATCACGGTTGCAGCGAATTCACGTTTATAACGAATAATTTTGAAGGTATATTTGAATTACATTTGATTTAATACATGTATTTCATGTTTATTACGAATTCGTTTCACGGGAATAACGAACGAATACTACACGTTAATCGTTCCTTTACTGACATTTTGTACGTACGCAATTTTCTGGTTGTGGAAAAATGTTGGGAGTCAAACGGAAAATTTAAAATTTTATCGGTTTCCGAAAAAGTAGAAATTATACGGGAGGTGGAAAGTGGCCAATCAAATCTGACAGTAGCAAAGAAGTATGGTTTGTTCCCATCTACAATATCAACAATTTGGAAGAATCGCGAGTTGACTCTGAAAGCTTTTGAAAACAATTTATCGAAGTGTAAAAAACTTAAAAAGTGTAATAAAAGTGACGTTGACAAGGCACTTCTTTCGTGGTTTAAAGTGCAAAGAACTGCTGGCTTACCTATTAGCGGACCAATTTTGAAAGTTCAAGCCGAAGAATTTGCTGTTCAACTTGGTTATAGCGATTTTAAATGTAACAATGGGTGGATTGATCACTTTAAGAACAGAAACAAAATGGACAACGCCTCGCAAAAGTGGCGAGGCGTTGTCCATTGACAAAAACGTTGTTTCTGACTGGATCAAGAATGTATGGCCGGACATCAAACGAAGGTATGGATACAACAACATTTATAATGCAGACGAAGCAGGGTTTTTTTTTTATAATTTAACGCCTAATAAAACTTTTCAATTTAAAAACGAAAAGTGCATTGGCGGAAAACTTATCAAAAATAGACTCACAGTTTTAGTTTGTGCGAACATGACCGGTAGCGATAAAAGAAAGCTTCTTGTAATTGGAAAATCGGCAAAGCCTAGATGCTTTAAAAACATAAACTTCTCGTTGATTATACAGCGAATAAGAAGGCCTGGATGACATCTTCAATTTTCGAAAATGAAATTTGCAAGTGGGATAAAAATCGCAGTGAAAACCAGAAAATTTTGTTATTGATAGACAACTGTCCTGCCCATCCTGTAGTGGCTAATTTAACAAACATAAAACTTGTTTTTTTTTTTTGCCACCGAATGTGACATCTGTCTTGTAACCACTTGATCAAGGTGTAATTAGATGTTTTAAATCCCATTTTCGTCGTCTGTTAGTCTTGGAACTGATAGAACGCATAGAAAAATCCGCGGAAAATGCTTATGCTTACGACTCGAAGATCAGTGTACTTCACGGAATACGTTTAATGAGTGATGCTTGGAATTTGGTGTCATTGTCTACGATACAAAACTGTTTTAAGAAAGCCAGTCTTGGGGAATACGAGTGCGAATCTGAAGAAGATGAAGAGGATAACTTACTGTTATCAGCATGGTTAAAAGCGTGAAACTTGAACAATTTTGAAACGTGCGCAGAGATTGATAATTTTATACATTGATAATGGCGTCGCAACTTCGGGTATACCGACAGACGCTGACATCTTAAAACAAATCTCTCATACACCAGAAGAAGATAATAGTAGTAGTGACTCCGAGGAAGAAAATAGCAATGATGAGAAAATCGTTATCTGGTGTGAAGCAGAAAGTGCTTTACATATTTTAACAAGATTTATGGAATCACAATCTGGAAGTTCAGACGACACATTCAAGCATCTTAGTGGTATAAGGAACAATTTCAAACGTATGAAATATGCGTCTTGTGCAAAGCAAAGCACACTTGATTTTTTATGTAAAAATGTGAAGTTTTAAAAATAAATTTTTGTTCTTTATATGTATGTACGCACATCGTATTTATGTTACCCAATATACCTATGCTGAGAAAAATCTGAAAACATTTTTAATTCGCTCAAATTATGACCTTGGATATAACGATTAACTAACGTGACCAATTTTTTTACAATGAAAAGGATGACGAAAAAATTTAAGAAAAAAGTACAACGTAAATAAATGAAACATTTTATTAATTTAAACAAAAATACACTAATTATGCTTACATCCCTTTTAATTATTTAATTAAACGAGTATTTTTCCATTGAATGAATATTTTTTGTTAATATATCATTTTCTAACAATATATTGCAGAGCCTGTGTAGCTCAGTGGATGTGGCGTTTGCCAACCACGGCGCTTGGCCGCACGAAGGAAGACTTGGTTTTGAGTCTAGTCGGCGACTAGAGGAAATTTTGTAAAGCCTTTTTTCGACCGGTTCCCGAGTTAGTCGATCTCTGGCACGGGCAAGCAGGTTTTTCCTCCCGGAAACTCGGGTTTTTCGTCCTGTAAACTCAAGAAAATCGACCGTAGAACCCACATTATTTCAGACATTAAATATATTGTGTTAGGGTTAGGGACCACGAGATGGCGGCACATTTGAGCCGTCTCTCTTCACTGTGTACCGCTTAATTAGTGATAGCCTTGGGCCATCTATCTCTGATTGGTACCAGTGGAGATTGAACTGCCCACTCAGTCTCCAAAAGTTAGATAGGGCTAAATGGCCTCGCCTACTCCCCATATACGGGAATAAAAAGGCGTTAGCTGATTTTTTTTTTTTTTTTTTAACAATATATTGGAAATTTCGGAGCAAGAAATATCCTTCATATTGAATTTTACGGTAAGTGCTGCAGCTAGAGTATCAACATTTAATCTTGATTTCTCACTTGTCCAAAAATCATTACTAATTGAAAAAACTCTTTCAACTGCTGCATTAGTTCCAGGGCAGCACAACGTAAATTCAACAATAACTAAATTTTCATATGGAATGTGTTCATTTTTGAAATGGTTAAATATTTCCACACATCTTTTATCAATTTCAACATGTTGATTTTCCCATTGTTCTAATTTATCAGAATTTAAATATACATTCAGTCTTCTAATTTCTTCAAACAGACAATTGTCATCGATTTTAATATCAAGCATTTCTTTCGATAAAAACTCAACACAATTTCAATATCTGCCCAATTTACTTGCGATGAAGTCAAAAAACACCATTGAAAACTGTTATTTCCTGTGATATTTGTTTCAGACCATTCTTCGACATATTGGAAACATGTTTGGTAAACATTCTGCACTTCTTTGGTAAACTTTTCCGTTATGGCCGGATTTGATTCCTCTAAGTTTGACAATTTTCTTTTTATTATTAAAGGAATAAATTTTTCTTCAAATCGTGATTTATATTGAAGGACAAAATCGTTCAAAATAAGACTAACTTCTGTAGTTGAAATATGTTCACCTTCAATCTTTTGACTCGTTTTGTGGAAAATAGATGCCTGATTATGTACAAAATACATTAATATCTCTGATAATTCATAATTGAAAAGATTCCAGAATTTTTGGACATTTATCTAAACTTAAAAAATATGAACGGAGAGGCTCAAATAATTGTAAAACATGCTCTATAGCAAGTGTTAGGGCGAGCCATCTAACTTTTGAATATTCTAAAAGTTTTTTGTATTCAACATTTGCGTCTTCACAAAATTGTTTTAAAGTAGCCACAAGAACAGTAAAACGACTAAAATACAAATAAATTGTCGTTATTATTATTTCTACATCAATTGGCATGGCACATGACGCTGTGTTGATTGCATTTGACAAAATATGTGCATTACAACCTATTCCTAATATTTTCTTTTGGAGTAAATCTTGTAATTTTACATAGACATTATTCACTCCTTTGCATCTTCGCCCACCAAAATTTGTGTTTGTATTATCAGCTGTTAGTGCAACAACTTTAGATTTCAAATTGTTTTCATTTATTACTCTGCATAGGTGGTTTGACAAAATTTCAGCAGTTTCGCCCTCAATGGATTCTAAATTTAAAATTTTTACTTGAATGCCCTTGGTAACATTATAATACCTTACTAGTGTTGTATAATTTGGTTTCATTATGATTTGATGCATCAGATAAAACCGTTTGCAAATGCTGCATTTTCCAAGTCTTCTGCAAGTATTTTATCACAGTGATTTATAAATACTGATTTAATAATAGCCTCACATTTTGTCCTGGCACATGAAAATTTAGCATTGTGAAAGTTTTTCAATAATTTAGTTGTACATTCCATACTACGAAAACTTTGATTGTGAATTATGGTATGAAATGCAAATGTTCCCTCCATTACAGCTAACTGTTTTTCATCTTCAGAATAATTAGAAGTTTTAAAAAAATAGGTTACTTTACTACTGGAAGATGAATCTAATGATTGCTTATGTTTATTGGTGTTCAAGTGTTTCGTTATAACTGCTCTGCCTCCAACTGTAATACAAAATTCTCCTCTGCAAATATTGCAGAAAACAATGTTGTTTCTCTTTGATATGAGGAGTGGAAATTCCCTTTTCAATTGATCGTTGAAATAGCATTTCCTCGTTCTTGATTTTTCCATCCCTTAAATGAAATTAAAAATAAAATATAGAGCCACACGAACGATGCAAGCACATTATGAATAAATAAAATTAATAATTAAAACTAAAACTTTAATAACAAAAGCGATAAAACTTTACTAAATCTATATTTAAATTATTTTACACTTGTGTTGAAAACAGGGTTGTATAAAATTGAATTAATGAATTAATAAAACGTGAACTGTACTTACCTGAGTATAATATTCACTGAGAAAGAAATGATTTCGTATTTCCGTTAGAAATAAACACGAAGTATAATATAGAGATAGAGTAAACAAAGTGAAGTGCGCAATGGTGCGAGACACGTGAACACCCTGCGCATGCGTTTCATAATCGCGTCTTTCCGAACTGTACCGTCACATGACGCGTAACAGTTCGACGCGGCATCTCTGAATACAGAGATTAACAGATTAGTTTTAAAATATCGAAAAGGAGGACAGGTAGGAGGACACTTTTCGAGAAAGGACTGTCTTCCCTAAAGGAGGACGATTGGTCACCTTAGAATAACGGTTATTACGAACAAATATATGCGGTCCCGTGGAATTCGTTATAACCGAGTTCTACTGTACTTTGAATTACTATAATTCTAAACAAACAAACTTCTTTGTTTAGAGTTATAACTGAGTCTTATTTTTGAATATTTAACACTAATTAAATTTTACTTTATTTCCAACATACTAAATGCACTGTTCATTATTATAGTGTTTCACGACTAAACACAAAAATTCATATTTATGAGAATTTGGAAATCCTATTCTTGCTATAGTCTTCACATGAATTTCATCATCAAATTCCTGATATATATATACGCTCAAGGAGTGTACAGGATCTTATGACAGTACTATATGTTATAGTATGTCTATAAGTTACATCATCATTACTAACTTCCTATCAACAATTTCTCTCTAGATTAGCCTGTTATCTGTCAACATTCCTATATTATCAGATCTTATATTTCTGTCTTGTAAGGCACTTTTTACTGTATCAATCCACCTACATCTTGGTCGTCCTCTGGATCTATTTCTTGCCATCCTGTCCAAGAACACTTGTTTAGCTAATCTTTCCTCTCCCATTCTGTTTAAGTGGCAATACATCTGAGATTAGTTCTGCTAATAAGTTCCTGAATGCTAACAATGTCTAGTTCTTTCCTAATACCTTCATTTATAATATGATACTGCCATCAATGTCATTTGTTCAGTCCCCTAATCTTTCTCAGGACTCTCATATCTGTGTTCTCCAGTCTATGATCAAGTTTTATTTCTAACCCAGCTCTTAGACCCATAAGTTAAAATTGGTTTGAATGCTATCTTGTATACAGCTAGTTTAGTATTTTGACTAATCTCTCTCTTATTCTATATAAATTTATTCAGTTGACTTCCTATCATACCAACTTTGCTAATTCTGCTATCTATTTCCAAATTTAATAATTTTTTATCTTCTTAAATAGCTGAAATGTTTTATTTGTTACATAGGTTCTCCATTCAGGATACAGTTGGTGTTTTAAATGTTTCTGCCTATTTTCATCGACTTTTTAATGCTGATTTTGATACCAAATTTATCACAGCAGTTATTCAATTTGTCCTGATTTATTTAGGAGTATATCATCTGCATGAAGTAAAAGAGCTGAGATTAATATCTCCAACTTTGATATCATGCTTAATACTACTTTCTTTCTTTCACAATGTAATCCATACAGATGATGTATACCCTTGTTGCACGCCTGACGTAACATCAAACCATCTCCTTCAATTCTAATTGCTGATTTACAACTTAAATAGAGACTATGTATTGCTTGATTATAATGTCCCATTTACACCATGTAACTGGAGTATTTTGAACAGCTTTTCCTCTGGGCATATGCCTTTTCAAGATTTATAAACCTTAAATACAGATTCTTATTATATTACCGTGATTTCTCAATTATTTCTCTTAAAGTAAAAATCTGATCTTCAAAACCTGTATTTGGCCTTAACCCAGCTTGTTCTTGTCATCCACAATTTTTCTTAGCTATTTCTCAAGAATACTTGTATAAATCTTACAAGGTAAGATTTATCTCAGTAGATAAATTTGTCTGCAATTTTCACATTCAGCTTTATTTTTATAAATTTTTATTTTTTATAGATAGGTACCATGAGTTCTCTACTACAATCATCTGGAATTCGACTTTCTGAAGTATGCAGTGTAGCTGCTGTAAAACTTTTATACCTCCATATTTTAGCATTTCTGGTCAAATATATATACTCCAGCTGCCTTTCCACATTTCAGATTTATGATAGCTCTTTCTACTTCAAGTACTGATATACATTCCAGATAGCATTCCTGTTGAGCGTTTTCCGCTTCCATGCTATCATTGCTTGTTTCATTTAGCAATCATTCAAAGTAATTACTCCATACATCAAGAATATCTTTATCCTCAGTTTTTATGTCCCCTTTATCATCTCTAATCAATTTTACAGTAGTCTTTCCTCCATTTCTGAGCTTTTTTTTCGATAGCCTCAGAATATCTTACCTCTTTTGTGATATTCATTTTCTATGTTCTTAGCAAAGTCTTCCCATGACTTTTATTTAGCTAATTTTACAATGCTTTGCTTTCTTACATTTTTCTCTGTATTCCTTAGGAGCACAAGCTGACTTAGTTGCCAGGAACTTTCAATATGCTTTTTTCTTTTCCTTGACTGCCTCTTTAACTTCGTGAGTTCACCATGAAGTTCTGATTTTTCAAGGAAATTAAATAAAATTTCCTTGCAGATTACCTCACCCCATGCCTGTCTGGCTGAATCAAACTTTACTCTAGAGTTTGCCATTGAATCTCCAAGGTTTGGTTCTTGTTTTCAAACTCTTTCAGTTTTTCTTGAATAATGTTTGTGTATTTGAGTCTACAGTTCACATCTGACAGCTGTTCAACTTTGATTCATTTCAAAATATTGCACACCCTTCTTTTCAATATGAAGTCCAATTTTATCCTACGACACTAAATGGTGATTACTTCCAATTTCAAATCCTCTGTATGCTCTTTGTATCCTGAACCAGTTGGAAAACATCACTGTCGACAATAACATAGTTAGTTGTTTTAAGGATACTTGCGACATAAGACTGAATGATATAATCACGTAATCACAAGAAAGATATTTATTTAACCAAATATTTCGGTCTGGAAATAGCAGACCATCGTCGGTGGTATTACAAGAACAGTTTAAAAAATATACAAGCTAGAATACTAACAATAGATCGTTGAAATTAGAACATGCCGCGTGATGTTATATCACTAAGTATGAAACGAAATATTTTGAAGTAGAAACATGATTGAATTTGCTATTAAAAAAAAAAAAAAAAAAAAAAAAAAAAAAAAAAAAAAAAAAATTAATGAGTAATCTTGATTAGGCTTTCCCAGATTTTTGATATAGATATGCAGTCATTACGATTCAGGTTGGGATGATGCAGCAAGGCCTCCACGCTTTCCTTGAACAAACGTTCGAACCTATAACGGGATCTATGTAAGAGGCGCGTTTTGGACCAAAGGATGCTGTGGTCAGTTTCAATCCCGTGTTGAGCCAAACCAGACTTTTCAGGTTTATTGTGAAGAATGGATGATTGATGTTCTTGGATTCTTTTTTCAAGAGAACGTCCAGTCTGTCCAAAGTAAGAGAGATCACAGTTGCAAGGAATTTGATAAACTCCAGGAAGAGATAAAGTTGAGCGTTTGTCTTTAGGAGAAGGAAAATGAGAAGACAATTTGTTAATAGGAGAATACGTAGCTGTTAAATCATATTTCTTCAAAATTCTTGCGATAGGTTCTGAAATACCGGAGATATAAGGAATAGGTACTCGACGTATTGAATCTTTGTTGTTTTGTGGAGGATTATAAGATGTAAGAAGATGTTGAATACTTTTTTCAGAAAAGCCATTGAGTTTCATGTGTTGCTGGACAGTAGAAAGTTCTTTCTGTAGATAATCAAAAGTAGAACAATTAGTTTTGGCTCTTTTGATGAGACATTTTATAATTCCTGTTTTATGACATGGATGATGGGCTGATTTATCGCAAGAATTTTGAAGAAATATGATTTAACAGCTACGTATTCTCCTATTAACAAATTGTCTTCTCATTTTCCTTCTCCTAAAGACAAACGCTCAACTTTATCTCTTCCTGGAGTTTATCAAATTCCTTGCAACTGTGATCTCTCTTACTTTGGACAGACTGGACGTTCTCTTGAAAAAAGAATCCAAGAACATCAATCATCCATTCTTCACAATAAACCTGAAAAGTCTGGTTTGGCTCAACACGGGATTGAAACTGACCACAGCATCCTTTGGTCCAAAACGCGCCTCTTACATAGATCCCGTTATAGGTTCGAACGTTTGTTCAAGGAAAGCGTGGAGGCCTTGCTGCATCATCCCAACCTGAATCGTAATGACTGCATATCTATATCAAAAATCTGGGAAAGCCTAATCAAGATTACTCATTAATTTTTTTTTTTTTTTTTTTTTTTTTTTTTTTAATAGCAAATTCAATCATGTTTCTACTTCAAAATATTTCGTTTCATACTTAGTGATATAACATCACGCGGCATGTTCTAATTTCAACGATCTATTGTTAGTATTCTAGCTTGTATATTTTTTAAACTGTTCTTGTAATACCACCGACGATGGTCTGCTATTTCCAGACCGAAATATTTGGTTAAATAAATATCTTTCTTGTGATTACGTGATTATATCATTCAATAACATAGTTAATGAGACTTTTTATTCTTTACATCTTCTCTCCATGTGAAATTGTGCACACTTTTATTGTAGAACATGGTGTTAATAATAATTAGTTCATGTCCTGAGCAGAAATCTAACAGGTACTTAACATTATTATAAGTTTGTACTTTTTTCAAAACATTCTTATACTGTATGTTTGGCAATCATTTCCTATTCTGCTGTTTAGATCTCCAACAAGGATCAACTTTTCCTTTTTCATTGTGTCAACTGCCTTATCTAATGCCTCGAAAAATTTCTCCACTTTTTCCTTAGTAGAACCTTCTGTGGGACCATAAGCTCAAATAAGTCTCGTTGTTCAATTTCCCATTCTGATATTAGCTTACTTCACTCTACTTGATATTGCCTGCCATTTAAGTAGATTATCCTCATGTTTAGTGTTTAATATTATAACTACTCCTTTTCCCTGATTATTTCCTGAATATAACATCTTGTATTTGTTGCTTAGAAAGATCCCATGAATTCTGTTTAGCTAATTTTAAACACAGCTTCACTTTTCTTACATGTTTCTCTGTATTCTCTCGGATCATGCTAACATAGCAGGTCCTTTCAATAATACTTTCTTTGTTTCTAAGATCATCTCTTTAACATCCTGAATACACCATGAGAATTCTAGTTTTTTTAACAAGGTTAAAAAAACCACAACTCTAATTTTTCCCCTGTAATTTTTTTACCCAAAGACTGCACAGCACTTCAATTTTTTTTTGTAATGATGTCATCACAAAATGACATATGTATCCAACTATTGACCAATTAGTATCTCAGGAGTGGTGGTGGTGGTGAAGATTTTGGGAAAATTGGCCAGGGCTCACGTTCAGAAATGGGTTGACATTGACTTTCTAATTTGCAATGTGCAGCATGGGTTTACTAAGGGAAGGTCATGTTTTAGCAACTTGCTCACATTCTATAACAATGTTACCATTGAACTAGACAAGGGGAATGGATACACCATGTTACTTTTGGATTTTGCTAAGGCTTTTGACAGAATACAGCATGGTAGACTGTTGCATAAATTAGAGCATATGGATTTGTATTATAAAATATTAGCATGGGTAAGAGGATGGTTGATTTGACAGATATCAAAAAAGTGGTATATGGGAGATTTGAGACTGCAAGATTTAAGGTAACCAGTAGTGTATCACAAGGATCAGTGCTTGGTCCACTGTTATTCAATCTGTACATTAATGATATTGTGAAGGATTTGACAAGAGACATACAGCTATTTGCTGATATGCAGTACTTGCAAAATGATTTGAATAGGCTGGAATTGTGGAGATGGAGAAAATGGATGTCAGTTCAATATCAGTATATACAAAGTTATGCACTTTGATGTGATTAGATATCCAATATCATATATTTTGGGGATTATGCTAGAAGAAACTGATCAGAATAGGGATCTTGGAGTGTTAGTAGATAGCAAGTTGAAGTTCAGGGGCCATGTAGCAAAGATTGTAAATACAACTCAAAAGATAATTGCAATACTGAAACAAATGTTCACATGTAAAGATAAGGTTGTCATTTTGTCTCTTTACAGGGTCTTGATAAAACCTCACTTGGACTATTTATATGGGTCTGGTCTCCTGGTTTCCATTGCGATTCAATATATTGGAGAGAATGCAAAGAAGAGTGTTAAAAATATCAGGATTATGGAATACTGATTATGAAGACAGACACTATCAAACAGGAGAAAGAGGGGGATGATACGACTGAGACTTACAAACTTCTGAAAGGGTCATATAAGATTTCAATTGATGGAATTTTTCAATTTATGGAAGGGTGGGGAAGGATTACTTTTAGAGTAGTGAATGAGTGGAATGCGCTCCCTGAGTCTGTGGTGGATGCTGTGACAGTGAATGAGTTTAAGGCGAGGTATGATAGATACTGTATGAATGTCAAATAGTTGTGATGAATATGATTTGGGGCCTCCCTCGATGAGTCTAATGACTCCCTGGAGTTGCCCGTAATAATAGTAATAGTCCTTGGAAGCTGAGAATGAATGCCACTAAGAAGAGGTGAGGGCTAGATTTTTCTCACATAGGGTGGTATATAATTGGAATGGATTGCCATTGAGTGTTGTAAGTGCAAGCAGTGTGAATGAATTCAAGAATAAGTATGATAGCTGGTGCTTGTAGTATGTGGCATCCCTCAATGAGTCCTTGACTCTCAGGAGGTCTCTCTTAATAATAATAATATTTGAACCTACAGTGCAGCGATGAAAGCTGCTCAACTGATTTGTTGAAAACTTTTGTAGATATTCTTCTTTTCAATATGAAATTAATATTTATCCTGCTAAAATCAAATGGTGATTTGATTTTAGAAGGTTGAAACAGGTCTCCTCCTGTTTCAATTCCCATAGATACTCTTGTCTCCAAAACCAACAAAGATACTGCTACCATCAATAACATAATGAATGAAACTTATTTGTTGTGTCTTTTTTTCCATGTGAATTTGCACAATTCTTTATGATGGAACATAGTGTTAGTAATGACTAATCCATATCCTGAAATAAGCTTAATTATTAGCCTTCTTTTCTCAAAATTTTCCCAACATTTCAATATTATCTAATATTCATTTACTAGGACTAACAGCTAGGTGTCCATGATACAACTTTTTTAAGAAAAGATTTTTTTTTTTTTTTTTGTTACCATGAATTTTTTTCAGCCGACATGCCTAATGTTTACCATGCATGAGTTGGCTGAAAAATGGTTATTCTTTCTGAGAAATAATCGTTGTTTTGAAATGAGCTTTTTATTATTGGATCGCTGCAATCTCTATAATAATTCAACTCGCTGGAATATGAAATTTCAAGTTTTTAAAAAAAAATTAAACAAAACATTTAAAAAAAGATAAATTATATGTTTATTATTAAATTAGATATAACATTTACATTATAAACATAAAAAAAATAATGAGAAGTTAGAGAATAAATGTTATTTATTCTGAAGCTTCACATTAATCATTTCTCTGAATTGTGACAATATTTTGTTCTCCCGTTTTTGTCTTTCCTCTCTATTAAACATTGCTAGGGCACGCTTCTCATCTGCACTATAAATTTGATTTTCCTTTCGGAGACGTACTGCTTCCATTCTGCGATGTCTGTAAAGTACATAAAATATACAAATCACAATTGTAAAAAAGTTACGATGCATAAATGATTAGAAATGAAGATAGGAAAATTATATACATATATTTAATGTCAATCCTACCCATAAAAGGTTTTAAACATATAGTATACATTAGTATTAATACTGCTACGAGATATGGATTACATAATCTAGAAGCTCTGCTCTAGAGACTGGGCATGAAAATTTTTCAAGTCTCTTTAGGTTTCCAATAAGCAGAATGGTGATGAATTTCATCACACCAGGTGATGAAATTCATCTACCACCTAAGGACTTCCACAAACATTGATGCCTATAGTAGGATTTGAACCCACAGCAGTAGCTATCTACTCAGCCATTCACGCCAGACTGTCTATACATGAAGTTTTCTACAAGCAAAATTGGCCTCTTAATAAAGAGAAGCATATTTCAATTGTATACAAATTTCCTAATTTGTATATGGAAACTCTTTAGAATAAATAAACGTATGAGCACAAGAAAGTTAAGAGAAACTCCTGGTATTTCGTGTGCAATGATTTGGACTTTGCATCAACACAGTTCATTAAAAAACAAATACTGCATTTCTTTGATTCTAAGATGGCATTGATTGTAAAATGGACCATTATTCTCAGTAAGAGGGGTTTTAACACTAACAAAGAAAAAAAATAATTACAACAGAATACAAGTTACTAACAATATTTAAATGAATACATTAGAAAATATTAATGATAGGAGAGGAGGGGATGTGCTGCTAATGATATTGGATGACTTGAATCTAGTTAGCATTGAGACACCTATGAGTGTAATGCTAGTAACAGTTTTTCATGTGACAGCTAGTCTGATGACATCTGGTGTGAGGTGGAGTCTAACAAGATCAAATGCATAGTGGGGTGTTGTTAAAGAGCTGGTGGATTGGCTGCTACTGATGAAGATATGCATCACCAAGTAAAGACTTTGGGTACGAAAAGAGTATTCATAATGGGAGACTTTAATTGTCCAAACACTGAATGAGTATGAGTAAAATCTCACGAGAAGAATGACAATGAATTTAGTGAGCTGTTGTAAGACAATTTCCTCAAGCAGCATGTGACAGAAGGAATACAAGGTCAAAGCATCTTAGATTTGATTATGTCAGAGGGGAAGTTTCAGTTAAAGATAAATAGTTTACCTCTGGTTGGCGACTGTAATCATGTGGTACTCACCTGAAAAGTGGCTAAGTTCATGAACGTTCCATTCAGAAAATGTTACATGCTGAACTACAAAGCAGGAAATTATGACCAAGTAAGAAGTATGCTGGATTCTGCACCATGGTATCAGTTGTTGGATGAGAAGAATGTTGACAGTGGAAAGTGCTTAAAAAATGCTTAAATGATGCAATATCAGAATGTGTCCCTAGAGTTTGAAGAACAAATAAGAGTGAAATGCATATGTAATCTAAATTAAACAAGGGATTCATAAGAAAAAATTATGTGGAATGAATATCAAGTGTATAAGGATGATGTCGGTTGTGAAAATTATAAAGAGCAGGCCAGAAGAGTTACAAGTATTGTACAGAAAGCAAAGTTTGAATACAAAAAGAAACTGGCTTTACAAACTAAGAACAACCCAAAAGAATTCTATGAGGTTATAGTGCAAGTAAAAAAAAGAATTAGTATGAAAGAATAACTCTGCTGAATGCAGATGGTATGTGAGTGACAGACACAGGATTTTTCCACTAATGAGTGTCCATTTTGCTAAAAGCTATCAACTTGGTGTATGCAACATTGCACTCACTGCCACTTTTCATGTGATAAAGAAACTCAGAGTAGAAGGAAGAGGAGGTATTAGAGCTGTCGCACAAACTGAATAAGAATTCAGTAATAGGGACTAATGGGATATTAGCAAGAATGCTTAAAGGGATGTTCAGCTGAACTGCCTATTCCTTTGACCAGGCTATATAATTTTTTTGAGTCTCCGAACAGGGAAGATTCTGCAGCAGCAGCAGAAAGAATGTATGGTAATCCTAATGCACAAAGGCAGTGAAAAGACCGATCCAACTATTGACCTATTATTATCTCTGTGGTGGTAAAGACTTTGTAAACCCATGAATAAGCAACTTGCTCACATTCTATAATAATATTTTCAATGAGTTAGACAAGGGGAATGGATACACCACAATACTTCTGATGTATCCATTCCCCTTGTCTATTGATAGGAGAGTATAGGATAGGAGACTGTCACATAAATTGGGATTGGATTATAAAATATTAGTGTGGATAAGAGGATGGCTGACTGACAAATATCAAAAAGTGGTATACTGGGAATGTGAGTCTGCAAGACTATCATATCTGGTGCCTCCCCAGCATGATTGAGTAAGGGATGGCACCAGACTCCTCCCTGGGTTCGAGTATATTGACCTTATCAGGATGAGAATCAATGCCCTGCCTATTGTAGGGCTGGCTGCCAATACAGTGAGACATTGTCTCATATAGCCCAGTGTTGCTTCCGCACCCATAGGGTCCGTGTGAGGAGGCATGATGCCGTGGTCTCCATTCTGAACAACCGCTTTAAGAACAAAAGTTGGGAGACTGCAGTGGAACCACATTATAGGACCTCCACGGGTTTGCGTAAGCCAAACTTAGTGATTAAAAGAGATGGTGATGTTTGGATAATTGATGCCCAGGTGGTGGGAACAGGCGCCCACTAGCCTACAGTCATAATAATAAAATAAATTATTATAAAGATAACCAAGATCTAGTTAGTAAGATACGGGAGGAGCATGGGGAAACTCCGAGGTTTACCAGCGCCACCATCTCTTTACATGGCGTATGGAGTGCAGATAGTTATAAGGACTTAAAACAGTTGGGCTTACGCAGAAGGATATAAAAGTTCTTTCCTTGAGGGCCCTACAGAGTACACTGGTGGCATGGCGTTGCCACCAGAGAATGACTATAATGATAACTAGAACAGGCATAGGGTAAAACACTTGTAAAGGCTTAGGCCTATATCAAGTCTGGATGAAATGTCTGGATGTGATGTAAGGTTAGTACTGTCCATAACCAGTACAAAGATTAATAACAAAAAAAAAAAATAAATAAATATAACTAGTGGTGTACCATAAGGGTCAGTCCTTGGTCCATTGTTATTCAATATTACATATGACATTGGGAAAGATTTTACAGACAATGTACAGCTGTTTGCTGATGATGCCAAGATAGGCAGGGTAATCAGAAATGCAGATGAGTGAACTCATGTAGTACTTGCAGAATGATTTGAATAGGCTGGAATTGAGGACATGTGAAAATAGCTTAGTTCAATGTTAGTAAATGTAAAGAGAGCAGTCCTCTTTTGCAAGTTTTAGCAAATTTTTATATAGAAACATTGAAAAAAAAAGTCCTAGAAGAATATCATCATAAACCAAAATTATGGTAAGTACTATCATATCCTGTACATCCCTAGAGGGTACATGTCAGGAATACGATGACGATGACATTACATCAAGCAATACATCATCTCTATTTAAGCTGTAAGCTGTAAATCAGCAGTTAGACTTGAAAGAGTAAGGAAGATAGTTTGAGGTAAAATCAGATGTGTGTGACAAGCATACACATTATCTCCACTATTATTCATTATCTATATGGATTGCATTATGAATGAAATTGGTATTAAATCTGATATCAAAATTGGTGATGTTATCTTAGCTGTTTACTTTGTGCAGATGTTATACTTTTGAATAAATTCAGCACAAGTCTGCAAGATTCTCTGACTAAATTGAATAACTGTTGTAATAAATTTGATATGAAATCAGCTATAAAAAGACAAAGACAATGAAAATAGGCAGAAATATTAAAAACATTATATCCTGAATGGTGAAGAATAGAACAAGTAAAACATTTCACCTATTTAGACAATGTTTAGTGAAGATGGCAAATTTCTGTTGTAATTTGCATATTAAATATGGATATTACAACAGAATTAGTAAAACTGGTATGGTAGGAAGTCAGCTATATAAATTTATATGGAATAAGAAAGAAATTAGTCACAACACTAAATTAGCTCTATACAAAACAATGTTTAAACCAGTCTTAACTTACGGATCTGAGAGCTGGGTTAGAAATGAAACAATTGATCCGAGACTGAAGACCTGACATGAGTTATGATATAGATTAGTGGAATGAACAGATGGCATCAATGGCAGTATCACATTAAAAATGAGGATATTAGGAAAGAATTTGCCATTGTTAGCATTCAGGAATGTGTTAATACATCTAATCTGAGGTGGTATGCAAATAAAATGGAGAGAAAGATTAGCAAAACAAGCATTTTTTGCCAAGTTGGCAGGAAAGAGACCCAAAAGAAGACCATGATGAAGATGGATTGATTCTGTAAAAAGTCTCTTAAAAGACAGAAATATAAGATCTGATAACATTGGAGTCTTGACAGATAACAGATTAATTTGGAGAAAAATTGATGGGTGTAACTTTTTTTTCATGTAGTAATATCATAATTATCCTGTACGCTTGCTGAGAGTACATATCAGGAATTTGATGATGATGATATTGGTGGGATTATGCTAGAAGAAAGTGATTAGGATAGGAATCTTGAATTTTATTACATAGGAAGGTGAAGTTCTAGCACCACATAGTAAAGATTTCAAATACAATTCACAGGATAACTGCAATGCTTAAATGAACTCTGATATGTAAAGATAAGGAAGCAATTTTGCCTCTTTACAAGGTATTGATAAGAACTAACTTGGATTATTGTGTGCAGGTATGGTCTACCTGGTTTCAGTAATGATTCTGATACTGTGGAGAATGCAAAGGAGAGCGTTAAAAATGATATCAGAATTTATAAACTGCAGACACTAGCAAGAAGCCACAGTAAGAACAGGTGTTGGATTGACTGACTGGCTTCAAGTTGGAAAAGGAGTTAGACAAGGATGTTTACTTTCTCCTCAATTGTTTAGTATATATGCAGAGGACATCATGCGTGAAGCATTGGATGAGCTCATGACAGGAATTAGGATAGGAGGTAGATTGATCAGTAATCTGAGGTACGCTGATGATACAGTACTCCTTTGTAATGACATGGAAGAACTAGGACTAATTCTTGACAAAGTTAACAAGATCAGTAATAACAGAGGACTTCAACTCAATTCTAGCAAGACAAAGATCATGGTTCTCAAAGGAAAAACGAACAGAGAAGCTCTTGAGAAACAAGTGTATCTTAATGGAGAAAGAATTGAGGAAGTCAGCAAGTTTGAGTACCTGGGATCCATTATTAATGTGAAGAATTGCTGTTCAGAAAAAGGTTAGGAATGGCTAAAACAACAGTCAGAGACCTGTCTAAAATCTGGAAGGATGGATCTATCTCCATGGGAACAAAGTTGAGGATTTTAGATGCAGTTGTTTTTCCAAAAGCGACTTATGGATGCACGACTTGGAACCTAAAGAAGTCGGATAAGAAATGGATATCTGCTTCTGAGATGTGGTGTTACAGAAGGCTGTTGAGGATATCATATACTGAAAGGCGTACAAATGAATGGGTGATAGAAAAGATTAGTAGAACTGTAAGGCTCCTTAAGGATATTGACAAAAGAAAGTTAAAATATTTTGGACACATAGAAAGGATGGAAAGAGGACTTCTTAGAACAGTAATAGAAGGTAAAGTTCCTGGAAAAAGAAGCAGGGGAGACCATCAATGAGATGGATGGATGGTGTGTGTGTGTGTGTGGAGTGACTGATCTTCAGAGAGTTGAGGCTGCCAGAAAAGCAAACAACAGGACTACATGGCAAGGCCTGGTGTGGAACATCACCGAGCATCGGAGTGACCATACGGCATCTGTAGATGCCCAGCGAACATAGAGAGAGAGACACTAGCAAAAAGGAGAAAGAGGGATAATATGATCGAGTCTTACAAATTCTGAAAAGATAATACAGGACTTCAGTAGTTGGAATTTTTTATTTTATGGAGGGTAGGGTACAGAAAAGAGCACGTTCTTGGAAGTTAAGAATGAATGCCTTAAAGAATGGGGATAAGAGCTAGATTCTTTTTCTCATAGAATAGTGAGTGATTGGAATGGATTGCCACTGATGTCTTATATAAGTATTTTGAAAGTTTTTTCACTTGGTTATGCTATAAATTAAAGATGCCAAGAAATTATATTCTTGGTATTATCCTTTAGCCAAATGTATGCAAACAAAGTTTGCATGTAAAGTTATTTTATGACTGAGCTGCTTGTATATAGAAGCTAATGACCATATCAATTACCTTAGTATCCCATAATGCAAGACTCATATCCATACGGACATGTATAATGATATGTACGCTATGGATTATGAGAAGGGTCACTACCGGACTGGTTTCGACCTTTATTGAGGTTTCATCAGTGGGAGCTTTAGCCGAAGATCCAGAAATGGGAGTATGGATTCTGGATCCAGAAGATCCAGACTAAGAATATATCATGAATGTACCTTTTCTATAATTCTGATTCATGATGGTATTCTTCTGGGACCTTTTCGCAAATGTTTCCATATAAAAATTTGCTAAATCTGGCAAAAGAGAACTGCTCATAGCTAGACCAGAGTTCTGTTTGCATACATTGTTTTTATATTTGAAATATCAAGATGAGACACAATGTTTATGGAGTGCCATAACCTTTTTTGAGAATTTATCAAAGTAGTAGTAGCCAACAAATTTTACCAAGCTATATTAAAGCTTGGTAAAAAAGCTTGCTGGCCTGGTTGGCCGAGTGGTTAGCATATCTGCTATCCAGCCAAAAGGCTGCGGGTTCAAATCCCGCCACGGGCATGGATGTTTGTGATTGTCTGTGAAAATAATAGTGGTGGTGATGGGTAGTAGATGGTGTTGGTGTAGATGATGATGATGGCAGTTGCAGTTCGCTGTAGCTGGTGGAATGAGTGGTGGAGACGGAGAGTTGTAGAGTATGCGCCCTCCCTCGATGAATCTTTGGACTCCTTGGAGGTGTCATGTAATAATAATAATAATAACAGAGCTTGGTAAAATGTCAAGTTCATCAAGGATAATGTTGCTGATGATGATTTCCTGAATTGCTGGAAACAAAATGCTTAGAGTTTTTAACAAAGGATGGTGATTATCCTGTCAATTCCTCAGGTAGTTTAGCTAGCTGTTTGACAAGAAGGTATATTGGAGAATCTATCCTTTCTACTATTGGACAAAGAGGTGTGCCTTCTTTATGAATTTTGGGAGTCCCATATAGACATGGAGTCAGAGGATAAGAAGATCGGAGAGATTACTGGTGCGATTTTGAAGCTCAGCTCTCTAGTAGGTTCATGATCCATAATGGAGTAAGTGTCAGCATTAAGAAGATGTCTAATTTTGTAGTTATAATCATCCGAATCACTATTTCAGCATTGTTTCTTAGGTTATTCAGAGCAGCCCATCCTAAAGGTGAAAGATTATTAATAGGAGGTTTCACTGAATTTATAGCAAGTGCTGAATTGAATTGAGCCAATGAAGCCTCTTGTTGAGATAAGACAGAAGTAGCTCATTCAACTTTTGCTAACAAAATCTTTTTAAGTACTTTTTTTTGGGGACAGACTGCAAAGTTAAGGCCCTTGCCTGAGAACAGCTTGTTCCACTATAGACAAAACATACTTGGGAGCTCTACATCTTATTAACAACCCGGTGTTCTGCCTTATAAACTCTTACTCATATATGTTCCTAAAGATGACATTAATGTTAAGATTGAAACACAGCAAATAATTTTATTAAATTTATTTATCTCTAATTGGTAGCTGATTTTATAAATTTAATATAATGACTGAGTATCTGGAGTAATATACAAGAAAACCTTGCTTAATGCAATTAATTAATCCATCAATTAATGCATGCTAAGTGAAATTGTGTTAAGCAAATACAATAAACAATAGGAATAATTATAATTCATCCATCAGTTAGCAAAAATTTGAAAAAAATATATGATTTTAGAGGATAAAATCATCAAGGCTAATAAAAATCAATAGCTTAAATTTTTATTTAATGTCTAAACATTTGATTGAGCTACTTTTTTTTTACAAAAAAAAAATCATTTGAATAGTGAGTGCTCAACTTTTTCATCTTGTCATGCAATCTGCGATAGCTGGCGATCGCTTTATCAAGATTTTGGCATACTTCCAAGCTTTGTTCCATAATAGGATCAGCATCAAACAACATTTACTTAGCATGCTCAATGTGATTGAAAATTAGCTCAAGTTCTTTTTGTCGTTAGCTTCTTAGTTGTAACATTCTCTTCTTGTTCGCACTTCTTATCATCATCTTCATATGCACGCTGTTCTTCTAGTTGAAGGAAATCATTCTCACCTAAACGTTCTGAATGGGAATTGAGCAAGTTTCTCACATTTTCATTATCCAGTTCATTAAATCCAAGTTCTTATTCAATTATGCTAATTTCTTCAATAATGTTATCAATGTGGTGACTTACTTCCATGCTAAATGAATATTTTCTACTGCTTGCATGATATCGTATTTTTTCCAAAACTCAGGTAAAGAAATTGCCTTCTGTTTGCTCATTGCTTCAAAGGCTTGGACAAAGGTTCTACAAATATGGTTTAAAGGATGATATGACTGCTTGGTCCATCGGCTGAAGTAAAGTTGTAGTATTTTGGAGCAAAAAACAATCTTCACATTTTCATTAAGATCGGCAGGTCTCCTAGGATGACCGAGAGCATTATCCAATAACAAAAGGGCTTTAAAGGTAAGATTATTTTTCTTGCAGTAGTCTGTAACAAGACAAAATTAACAGCTGAGCCACTCCTCGGAAAGAGTTTTGGTCACCCAAGCCTCCTTATTTGATTTCCAAATTACTGGCAGTTTTGTTGGTTACATCATATCCAACAAATGATCTCGGATTTTGCGCATGATAAACAAACATAGGCTTGAGTTTAAAGTCACTTTCTGCATTGCCTCCTAATAAAAGTGCAAGACACTTTGTATCCTGGTTGAGATGCTTCAATTTTAGCTAGGAAGGTTTTGTTGGCATATGCTTCCAAAAGAGACTAGTTTCATCGATGTTGAATATTTGACAATTGTCATAATCACCCTCACTGTAGAACGGCGACAAAAATTTCACATGATGTAAAAAATCGCATTATTTGATTAACCATTCGCTTAAAGTGGGAAATGGTATTATTTTACTTAATCACACTAACTGATTATTGCGCATAACAAATTAGCATTAAGTGAGGTTTTCCTGTACTTTTGCAAATAAAATGACAGAGATCTGAACATGCAAACACACCTTTATATTTTATTATTTTCTATCTTTACTATAATATATTCAATGTCTAGTTGCAGTCAGACATGCATGATTTTACTTTAACTAGTATCACATACCTACTACCACTCATTACATAGCCAACAGATTCAAAAGCTTCTATCTGGTCACTGGTTAGTCCAATTTCTCCTCTTCTTGGAATTCTTTTCCCTTCAGCCACATAGGCAGCCATGGCAGCACCTTCACCTGGAAGCAAAGCTTTTCCATAGCTGAAAAATTCAAAATATTTATTTATAAAATTCTATTTATCTATTAATTGTAATGAATCAGCAATTAAACACATTAATATTTATACTATGGTTCATCCCACCCACCTAAAAAGTATATGGAGTTGATCATAAAATGTTGATGTTGAATAAAATGCAGTACATTCTTTTCAGATTACCCTCCCTTTCATTATATATCTCTTATAGACCTGGTCATTTCCTAATTCATGCCTAATTTCAGTGTTCATCCATCTCACACCTACTCTATTTATCCATCTGATTCTTGGTATACAAATATATAATGCTGCCATATGGGTTTTAACTATTTCCCATACTCTATCAATCTGTTTTCCTTGAAGCTTGTGGTAACAATATTGATTGCAGAGCTTCCATAATACCCAACTTATAGTCCCACATCTCTTTTTGACTGAAACCTTTCCTGATTGGCTACCTCCCAAGTCAACACTTCATGATCACTTTTACCAAGTGGTGGCAGTATTGATACTTCAATTCACAATTACAACCTGCAAGGTTATCACAAATTCAACACTAAAACCTCATATCACTTCCAAAACTCCAAAAATCTATTTTCTTCTGTTTTCATATAGTACTCTTCTTTTTCCAATAACATATTTCTCAAATTAAAATTTCCCATTAGGATCATACAATTTTTTACTTTACTAACCAATGTGTTTAAACATTTCACAATCATTACCAACTACATTCCCATGGCTATGAATAACATTCTATTAGATATCCTTTTTTATTCATCTCAACCTCAAATCAAACAGCCATGAAATTCATCACATACATTTTGCCATCTTTCATTATCACTCTGTAGGCACAATCATTCTACTATCATTGCCAGTATGGGCAATTCTATATCCCTTTACTTCTATAATCCTTGGCTAAGTTTCACATGTCAACAATCTAAGTCAATCCCACAAACTGAGATGTAGTTCCTTGCATTAGTAAACAAATATAACAAGCCATGTACATAAATTAAAGATACCAAAAAATTATATACTTGGGTTTAATCCATTATCCAAATGTAAGCAAACAAAGTTTGTGCCTGAAGTATCTTTCAGGACTGGGGCAACTTGTGGCAAAGGTGGTATGACTTCACATCACTTGCCTTAGTATCCCATAATGCAAAGCACATCTCCTTGCAGACATGTATAATGCTATGCATTATGGGAAGGGTCACTACCCAGACTGGTTTTGTCTTTTATTGAGATCTCATCAGTGGGAGCCAGACCCAGAGGTGAGATACTAAGGTTAAAGTAATGCAGAAGTCATATTTTCCTATATGAGTTGCCAAAAGGTGTCACACCTTATTATTAAAATAAGGTGTGATAGATAGTTGAAAGTTTTTCACTTGGTTATATTATAAATTAAAGATACCAAGAAATTATATACTTGGTTTAATCCATTATCCAAGTGTAAGCAAGCAAAGTTTGCACCTGATGTAAACTAAGATCTTGAAGATTAGTGTTTCCCATATTTTGGAAAGTTCTATGCGACTGTATTTATTCTGGTTAAGTTGATTTTTGATAGTAGTTGCAGATCCTAAAATTAATGGCTGTAGTTCCCACAGAATCAAAAAAGAATCAATCCTCCTTCCAATCCAAGACCTTCTCTTCAGAAGGATTTTTAGTAATGCAGTCACCATCCCCTACATCTGAGGCATATCAGAAAAAATAGCAGAATTTTAAAGAAATACAACCTCTGTGCAGCTTTCAAGCCCCACTTGAAACTTATTCTTATCTGCTCCAAGGGGGGGGGGGGCAATAAGGACCAACTCCCCCCTTTCTTAGTTTCTGGTATATATAGTTTCCTGCTCCTGTGAGTAGGCCTGCTATGGACAGAAAGGAAGATCAGCCATCATCCACACAGAACATAAAAAAAATACATCCACAATCCTGACTATGGCCAATTGGGTCTTGCAGACCATGCTTTCGATACAGCTCATAGAATTAACTGGAAGAAGACTGACATGATAAATCACAGAAAATTTACGGAGTTTAAAGCACACTGTTATTTTAATTTCTTCAGTCTGCCCTTGTTTATTATAGAACTGTTCTTTGAGTTCTGAAATGTTTAGTATTTTTCTTATTTCTGACGTAATTATTATGTCTTAATTGAATTCTATCAACTGCTTTAAATAAATCAATAAAACAACAGAAGTTCATTGTATTCTAATGATTTCTCTATTGTTTGGTTTAATATAAATATTGTTATTGATCTATGTTTGTCTAAATTCTTGTTGTTCATCAAGATAATTCAATCAAATTATTTATTATCATCTTTACAATTACAGCAATGAACAAATTAATCCGAACAAGTCGAATTTTCGTTAAGTTTTTGGTTTACTTCAGAATCATTTTGGTTTTAGTTCCGGTTTACTATTTTTGGCTTTGGTTCACTATTTTAGTTGAGTGCTGCATGTTTTAACTGTCTCTATGATGTTTATTAATAGTCTTTTGTATTTTTAATAGTGTAAACAAGTCGATATTCATGGTGTTTTTGGTTTCATTTTAGTTCATAATAATTTTGGTTGTTCTGGTTTACTATTTTTGGTTTTGGTTCGCTATTTTGGTTGAGTGCTCAATGTTTTAACTCTCTATGATGTTTATTAATAGTGTTGTGTATTTTTAATACTGTAAACAAGTCGACATTCGTAGTGTTTTATTCATTTTGTGTAGCTATAAAATGGATACATCTCCATGAAAGCGTTCAAAAATATGCACTCTTTCTCAGCACACATTCATGACTCAAAGACAAATTGTCAATGAGTGTAGTGTTGGTTTGGGTACTGTTAATGCGATTTTAAAGAGTTTTTGGAAGATAAGTACCTTTTCTCCTGACAGAAAAGGAAAACTACACTCACTCAAGATTGTTTACTAGTTAGGAAAAGCAAAATGAATCTAAGATTGTTTGTGGTAGACTGAAATAGAGACCTGGTAGCTAGCAGGATTAATGTTCCTGACATGAGAGTCCGTTGAACATTGTTGGAATTAGGGAGGACTGCCCACAGACAAAAAAAAAACCTGTTCAAAAGGTTATGCAGAAAAAGAGACCCTGAAAAAAGTGTATAAAGATAGTCATATTCTCAGATAAGAGCCATTTCTTTTTCCAAGGAGAGCAAGTACCTATTGTTCACAAACCAGTGGTTGAGAAGACTTCTCCTGCCCACCTTCAATACTCAGCTAAAAAGATGTTTTGGGGTTGCTTTATGAATAGATATGAACTCCACCAATATAGAACATATTTTCTTATTTTTGCATCTCAAAACCATACTATAATGGACTGCATTAAATTTTTCTCTGTATCATAATTTAATTTTCCAAGTCTGTTTTTCACTATGGCTCACATTTTCTATTGGGTTAATGTCAGGAGAGTTACCTGGCCACTGAAGCAATTGGATGTTGTGATTTTTGAGGAACTCTTCACTTTTTTTGAAGTGTGGCAAGGAGCGAGATCCAATTGTAAGATGAGTTCTTTCTCTTTCTGGATCTGTGGGACCACTCTTTTCTCCAATATTTTTATGTATTGGTCACTTTCATCATACCATCAACAGGCATGAGTGATGATAGTGACCAATACATAAAAATATTGGAGAAAAGAGCAGTCCCACAGATCCAGAAAGAGAAAGAACTCATCTTACAATCGGATCTCGCTCCTTGCCACACTTCAAAAAAAGTGAAGAGTTCCTCAAAAATCACAACATCCAATTGCTTCAGTGGCCAGGTAACTCTCCTGACATTAACCCAATAGAAAATGTGAGCCATAGTGAAAAACAGACTTGGAAAATTAAATTATGATACAGAGAAAAATTTAATGCAGTCCATTATAGTATGGTTTTGAGATGCAAAAAAAAGAAAATATGTTCTATATTGGTAGAGTTCATATCTAAGCAAATTAATGAACTTAGGAACAGAGGAGCAAATACACATTATTAGATAGAGTTGGACTTAATTTTTGTACTTATTTTCTTGCAAAATTAAACTTTTTTTCTTAACATGTGAGTGTTCAGATTAATTTATTTGCTACTGTATGTTTGTGCAAAATTTTAATGTTGTGCAAAACAAATTTATTTACCTGTAGTTCTCTAGATTTGTCCTGTCTCCTTTTTCAAAATCTGGTATTATTAGACTCTTTTTGCCAGTTATTTAGCATTTTCCTTTCTTTAAATACCGTATTTAGGATAGCAGATAATTCTTTTACTGTTTCCTTCCATATTTTAATAGTTCATTCTACATATGGTTATATTATCTTTATTCTCTTCTGTGTGTAGATTTTAAAATAATCTTTCCATTTCTACAATCCGACATTTGTTTTTAGTTCTTTTGAGTTTGTATTATTCTCTATTATACTTTGAACACTATAAAAATAATGTTCTAATTCTTTGGAGCAGTTATTCCAGTATTCCAATTTAATTTTCTTTATCTCATTATTTACTTTATTTCATATTATTTTATATTCTTCATACAGTGATGCATTTGATTTATTTTGTAAATATCTATGAAATGCAGCTTTCTTTTCCTAATTACTTACTTAAATTATCATATATATAACGAAAACTTAACCTATATAAATACTAAAACATAAACAGACATCAAAACACCAAAGTAACTCATATGCCACTTTATTCAATAAGCAATAGTGAAAAATATAAGTCTGTTGGATCATTACGAGTCTGCTTTTCTTCACTATGAAATAACAGAAGGAAAAAAAAGATCCTGTATTACTTTAGGTGTCAGCTTAAACAATAACAAAAATCTCTCTGTGCAATGTTCTTTCAGACACCATCAATAGAAAATTTGAAAATGCGACATAAAAATGAATACTTATTACTGAAATAAAGAGCCAAAGGCTTCACTTCGGCGATGCAAAATTATACAAATGAAGTGAATATTGAATCCAACAATATTTCACAGCCAAATAGTTTCTATATTCGGCTGTGAAATAATATTGGATTCAATATCCACTTAATTTGTATAATGAATACTTATTTAAAATACCATAACAGTATTAAGTTTTACCTGACAGAAATACAGTAACCTACCAGTTATCTGATCTTTAAATTATCAGAATGGCGAGTTCAGATAAGTGCAGGGTTAGATAACTGCAGTACAATTACATAGTGCTCTAAAAGAAGTCATTTGAAGCGTAGGGATCAGTTAGTGGATTGTTTAGAAGGCCAGATACAGATAAATGGTAGATTATTGTTAACTTCTATTAAAAAATATATTAAAATGTGAAAAGGGAAATTACTATAAATAAAAATATATGCCACAAAGAGACTATAGCTATCTTATGAATGCTAATGCAAGATATAAGATAGCTTTAGTAGAATAACTTCTTACTTGATACAAGTTACACTGTATGAAAGGAAAATTTCACATAATGTTAAGCCATCTGCTTCCTTTCCCTAAATATGATATAATAAGAAAATGGCTTAAAACAGTCTGTAATGTATATTTTGAGTAAGAAACTGTTAAAGGTATCTTAAGGCAGTGCTTCCCAAACTGTGGGCCATTAGTTTTGTTGAGGGGGACCATGAAATAATGAAAACAAATCTAAGATGTTTTAAGACCATGTCAAATGTGTATGTAAGATACTAAAAATGTAATATTTGCATTTGATTTTTGCAATATTCGCTGTGTATATTTTGTATTGAATATAAAAACAATAAATGTTATACTAATATATGTCTGTGTTATAATTTTTTTTTTCCGATGGGGACTGTGAAATATTTTAATTTTTCCAAAGGGGCCTTAACATCTATAAATTTGGGAAGCAGTGTCTTAAGGTTATTATAAAAAAAAAAAATTAAAAAAAAAAAAAAAAAAAAAAAAAAAAAAAAAAAAAAAAAAAAAAAACCAACCCTGACTATCCACACGTAAGTTCATCTTCATACATCTAGCCACACACAGATGAAGGAGTATAACTTGTTCATAACCTAATACATCTTCTAGAAAATGGTAAAAAATATTTTCATATTCTGATGAGCGATTTCATTGCAAATAAAAAGGAAAAATCCAAATGAAGCATCTGTGAGAATGGTATTGGCATCAGAAATGAAAGGGGAGAAATGTTACTGTAATTTGGGGGGGGGATAAAAAAATAATGAGCACTTTTGTTTTTCCCCCAAAAAGAGACCTAAAAACAAATGGACTTGGAAACAGGAACTAACAAGAATTAAACTGATTATATATTAACAGATAAACCTTATATGGTACAAGACAAATATTATAAGTAAAGATCATAGATTAGTCCAAAGCAAAATAGTAATGAACCTAAGAATGAAAAGAAAAAACCTGATAAAAAAGAAAACCAGAAAAATCTTAGAAATCCTGCAAATGAAAAATGAAGAATTCAAGTAAATGTAGAAAAACACATTAAAAAATGACCCAATTTCAAATACTGAAAATTCCAACAGTATCCTAAAAAAAGTATAATAAGAATGCCAGAAATTTATCTGGATATTCAAAAAGAGCATAAATAGACAAATTAAAAAAAGGAATAGAAGAAAGTAAAGCAAAACAATAAGGAAAAATTTAAGACAAGAGATAAGACATTTCAATATAAAAATTATAAGAACAGCAATAGAAAATAACACAAAGAAAATAAAAAAAAAAACTTCTTGATAATGCAGGTAATCTTTATATGACAGGAGTAAAAGATAAACATCGAATACTGATTACAAACAGAACAAACATGTTGAAGATTATAGATACATTTTATCAAAAATTATATACAAATAAAGGAAAAGTAACAGATACCAACAATAGAGAAATACATATTGAAAACTATAATGAATATACAAAGATGAAGTAAAACATGCACTTATAAAAATGAAAAAGCACTTGGACTTGATGGAATACTAATAGAAATGTTAAAAAAATGGAGATTTCTTACATACAAAATTATCAGAATTGTATATTTAGGGTTTAAGAACAGGAAAAAGTTGAAATACTGCAAAAATCATTCTTCCATATAAGAAAGGCAATAAAACTGACAAGAATTTATAAACCTATAACCTTTCTCCCAGTCCTTCATAAGCTTTTTACAAAAGTTATAGATAGCAGAATAAACAATATATATTAAATTTCCATCAACCAAAAGAACAAGTCGATGTCAGAACATCTTTCTCAACTTTAGGTCATTTACAAGCCTTAAATCAAGTAATGAAAAATAAATAAATAAACAAATAAAATAAAATAACAGATTCACATTCAATAGTGAACTTGATATGGGAGTACAAGGAGTTTATTTTTCCTAGGAGCTGAAGTAATTTATTATAATAATAATAATAAATAGTTTTAATGGAACATGTGCGCTAGATATATTTAAAAACTTTAATGGTTTACACATGTACAAAAATGATATAAAATTTTATTCAAGAACTCCAATATATTTCATCCAGTGTTACATGGATGTTGCCCAGGGAGACAGACTGTTAACTACATTTGAAATATGAATCACTATAACGAGTCATATCATGTGCATCTTAGTTGCAGCTGAAGTATGCAATATTACACTATTAGAGTTCAAAGTAACAGTTGTAGAAAGTTGCATAGATAAAAAATAATTTTAAATAATTACTAATTAAAAAAATTTAACAATTAATAGTGATCACTTCCCAAACTTGGATGTTGGCATGCAGTCCGATTGATTGAGGTTTGAATGATTTTGTAGACTTTCACGTTTTGCTTCAAGGAAAAAGACAATCAAATTTGAAGTTGCTGGAATGAATAAGTTTTGTATGATTCCAAAACACTCTGTGCTTTGGAATCATACAAATAAGAAACATCATGAGAAGCAAGGCCAGACTTGTCAGATTCCAAAAATGTGATATAGTCTTGATGTTCTTCAATCCTAATCAAGGCAGAATGGTCAGTCTGTCCAAAATAGAAAAGATGACATGAACAGGATACTTGATGGATACCTGGTAAGGAAAGAAGACTGTTTCTGAGCTGGTTTTAAGGAAGTGTATAGATTGAATTTACAAAGAATCCTTGTTATTTGTTCTGAGGTTCCTTTAAAGTAGGGTATTGAAATTTTTTTCACATTGGATTGTAGTCTGGTAGAAGGATGATAATTATCAATAATTTTTTTAATGGTAGTTTTGTTGTATCCATTACATATCAGATTGCTTTTAATTTTATTCAGTTCTGCCAGTAAAAGTTGGCTTCCAATAAACTGAATTCAACATGACCTGTGGGATAATGAATTATTAAAGGTATCCAAAAAGGGTAGTTGGTTATTGGATTCACGTTCAATAGAACTTGATACAGGAGTACAAGGAGTTTATTTTTCCTAGGAGCTGAAGTAATTCTGACACAGAATGGGATCAGACTGCAAATATATTATCAACAAAATGTAACCATAACTGAGGAATTATAGTGTCAAAGAGTTCTTTTCTAGATGTTCCATGTAACTTATTGCTGCTTCTATTATTTGTTTAAATAACTTATTAGGCTATTTATATTAAAATAGCCTGTATTCATGATGAATATAAATAGGTTAACAATGTCTTCTGGGAAATCAGACTGTAAAAACTGAAGAGTCTCTTGTAGTGGTATGTTGGTGAAAATAAAAGATCTATATCTGTCTAATAACAAGATTATGATTTCTTTTAATGTAGTCACTAACTAACATACCACTACAAAAGGGACTTCAGTTTTTATAATCTGATTTCCCAGATGACATTGTTACCATATTTAAATTCACCATCAATGCAGGCTATTTTACATCACATAATAAGTCGTTCAAACAAATAGAAGAAACAGCAATGGGTAGCATTGGAAGCAGCAATGGCTGATTATTTTATATAACATCTAGAAAAAGAACTCTGACACTATAATTCCTCGCCTTTGTATATGGTTACATTTGGTTGATAATATATTTGCAGTCTGGTCCCAATCCTGAGTCAGAATTACTTCAGTTCCTAGAAAAAATAAATATCTTGTATTCTGGTGTCATGTTCACTATTGAACATGAATCCAATAACCAACTACCCTTTTTGGATAACTTAATAATTCATAATCCCAATCCCACATGTCATGTTGAATTTTCAGTTTATTAGAAACTAACCTTTACTGGCAGATACATGCACTCATCCCTACACCATCATTCATTACAGAAAATGAGTATTATCAAGAGGTTTTTATACAGAGCTTATACAATCTGCTATTCTGATTCCCTTTTGTTAGATTAACTGAATAAAATTAAAAGCAATCTGATATGTAATGGATACAACAAAAACTACCATTCAAAAAATTATATTGATAATTATCATCCAGCTACCAGACTACAATCCGACGTATAAAGAATTTCAATACCCTACTTTAAAAAGAACCTCAGAGCAAATAGCAAGGATCCCTCATAAATTCAATCTATACACTTCCTTCAAACCAGCTAGGAAACTGTCTTCCTTTCTACATCTATAAAGGATACATTACTATCTCTTTCCTTACCAGGTATCTATCAAGTACCTTACTCATGTCATCTTTGCTATTTTGGACAGACTGGTCATTCTGCCTTGATTAGAATTGAAGAACATCAAGACTATATCACATGTTTAGAGCCAGACAAAAACTTTTTCATTCCAGCAAGTTCAAATCTGATTGCCTTTTCCTTGAAACTTAAAAACATGAAATACAACAAAACTGTCCAAACCTCAAACGATCAGACTGCATGTCAAATCTCAGTTTTGGAAAATTATCACTATTAATTCTTCATAAGTTTTTTTTTAATTAATAATTATTTTAAATTATTTTTTATTTAAGCAACTTTTCTACAATTGTTCCTTTGAACTCTATTAGCATAATATCCTATACTCTACTTCAACTGCGACTGAGATATTAGCTAACATATGCATGATTTATGTCTCATTGTGATTCATGTTTTGAATATAATTAACAGTCTGTCTACCTGACATGTAACATTGAATAAAATATATTTGAGGTTTTAATAATTATTAAAATTTATATATAATAAAATTTTAGATAATTTTTGGTACAAGTGTAAGTAAGCCATGAAAATCATTCAAAAAGAATATAATATACCAATTTCTTTGGCTTTCATAGATTATGAAAAAAGCCTTCAACTTGATAGACCTATGTAAAATGCTTGAAGCTTTAAAAAAACATATAGGAACAGTTGATATGTATATTAACATATTGACTCATATATATATATATATATATATATTCATTTTTCTAAATTAACTGACTTAAAACGCAACATGTTTCGTCAAGAATGACTTCATCAGGCGATGAGAACATAGAAAGATATTAAAAGACACTGAAATTAACATTGACACACTCTAAAGCTATACAATTATAAAGCCATAATATTCGACTGTAAATTACAGTTATTAAGAGCTTGAACTACAGTCCAAGTTAAAGTTCTATTGTTGTACACCTGTGCGTGTGTGGAATCACGCGATCTCCAGTATCTAATAGTAGAGTTGAAAGAGTCAGGCAAATTATAGCTAAGATTATTATTCAGATGAAAAGGGTCCAAGGTGATTTCTTTTGACTCGACAATGCGGCGCTCTACCTCATCATGGCAGATGTGTAGGTTTGAAGTTGATGTCCAATTTATTTCATGTTGGTGGCTTTCGTTGTTCGTGTTTATTGTTTATCTCTCTCTCATATATATATATATATATATATATATATATGAGAGAGAGAGAGAGAGGTTTATAAATAAAAATTTAAATGGAAAAGAAAGAGAAATAGAAAAAAAAAAGGAGTCAGAGAGGGAGATTGTCTCACAAAATTATTTGCTAGAGCCCTTGAATATGCTATGAGAAAAGAGGACTGAATATTGATGGAGAATACGAGGATTGATTGAAAAGTTTGGTAAAAAATAAGTTAAACACATTTTTTTGGAAAAAATCACCTTTATTTCTCAATACAGTCTTCATGGAGGTCTACACATTTAGTCCAGCGAGTTTCCAATTTCTTCATCCCATCTAAAAAGTAGGATTTGTCAAATTGTGCAAAATAGTCATTGACAGCCTTGTTGACATCCTTGTTCGAAGAAAATTTTTTCCCACCAAGTCAAATTTTTAAGTTTGGGAACAAGAGGAAGTCGCACAGAGCCAAGTCCAGAGAATACAGTGAATGTGGAACCAATTTGAACCTCAATTTGTGCAATTTTGCCATTGCAATGGCCAATGTATGGGATGGTGCATTGTCTTGATGAAAGAGCACTTTTTTTGTGCACCAATCTTGGCTGTTTTTTTTCTTCAGTTCTTCTTTTAAACGGTCCAACAATGACGCATAATAGATTCCTGTTATTGTCTTACCCTTTCCCAAATAGTCTATCATGATAATTCTTTGGGAATCCCAAAAAACAGAGGCCATCACCTTCCCAACTGATAAAACGGTCTTCGCTTTTTTGGTGCGCTTTCACTAAGCATTGTCCGCTGTTTTGACTGCTGCTTGAACTCAGGTATGTAGTGGTGGATTCAAGTTTCATCTACAGTCATAAATCGATGCAAAAAATCTTGCAAATAAACATTGCCAAACACTGCGATGAAATGTCTTTCGCATGCGTTTTTGATTGAGAGTCAACAATCACGGCACCCATCGCACACAGCTTTTTCATGGGCAATTTTTTCGTGCAGGATATTATACACCCATTCAATTGAGATGCCTACAATCTCACACACTTTCACTCGGTGGTCTTCCATAACGATACCATGGAATTTGTCAACCGTTTCCTTCATAGTGACCTCAGTCAGGCGTCTGGAGCATGCCTCATCTTCGATGGACTTACAACCACATTTAAACTCATTTATCCAAAAATAAATAAGCCTTTAATCGGTGCAGAGTCACCATGAACTGCATCTAACTCAGCTTTGATCTGCACAGCTTTCCACTTCTTCAAATAAAAGTGTTTTATCACTGCACGAAAATTGTTTTTCTCCTTTTTTATGAAAAATGTGAACACGGTCATTTTAAATGTTTGCAAAATGAGAACTACGCATTGCACATGTCTAAAATTTTGGGGTCATGAAAAAGATGATACATGCCGATGCTGGTATGAATGAATGGTGTCGCCATCTATTGAAAATTTACCAAACTTTTCAAACAACCCTCATACTTAAGTAATCTACGATTCTCTAAAGATATCATACTAATAACAACATCACTAAAAGGATTAGACACATGATTATGGAATCAAATGAAACAAGTTTGGAGATAGATCTACAAATAAATAAAGATAAATCAAAAATAATGTATAGTTAAAATACTCCAGAATGAAAATAAAAAAAGAAATAATAAATATAAATAAATAAATAAAAATAAATGAAAATAAAAATAAATAAAACAAAAAATAAAAAGAAATAAATCAATGACAGACTGAAATAGTGAGTTCATACAAATACCTAAAACAAATCATCACAAACAACCATAAACTTGGTAATGAAATCTCAGCTAAAATGACAACAGGATGGTAAGTTTTTAATTTTATAGAGATATATTTAAAAGCAATTCACCAAACTGCCTAAACATAAAGATCTACAACCAGTGTGTACTAACAATGAATTATGGTAGTGAAACCTGGAGATTGACTAAAAAAACACCTACAGAAATTGAAAACAACACAATGAAACATAGAGCCATTTTGGGAATAACACAGATAAAAAGAATAATACATAAAGAATCAACCAAAGGTAATGGACATTGCATTAGTAATAAAAGGCAACAAATGGTACTAGGCAGGACATGTGATGAGAATGTGATAATAGATGAACAAAGAGAACAACAGAATAGACACCAAGAACTGCTCATTAGAAATCAGGATAGGATGGGTTTCTAATAAGCAGTTCTTGATGTCTATTGTGTTGTCAAAATGGAAGAAGCAAGAAGAGGCATTTATCCAGTAGCGAACTGAAGAAAGCTGTTGATGATGACAATGAAGCACAGATATTTCATAGCTCAGTTAGTTTCAATGCTCTTTGGTTGGAATGTGTAATGAAGATCAACCCACACAGCATTCAGCAGAGGACAGAGTACAAAGGAGGTTCAACACTCTCTTGCACTCTCTCTCCCTTAGTTGCCAAGTGTCTGCAAGGAACATAAACTTTCTGTCAAAGATTAGACCTAAGAACTTAGCTTATGCTGCTACTGAAATAATACTTTTGCAGAAATGTACATACACTTTTTTCTGCTGAAAGCCTGAACCTAATACTAAGAGTGCATGAAGAAACATGATTGATTGCCTGTTCAAATTGTTTCACAGTTACCCTTATGTGAAAAGGGTAACAATAAACTGTGAAGTCAACATATAGAGGTGCAGTGCCTACTGTGGGAGGAAGCTGTTCAAGTGATTGAGTTACCTCTAACAGTAGAGTGTCACATAATGTCTTCTGGGAAATCAGACTGCAAAAAAGTGAAGAGTCTTTTATAGTGGTATGTTGGTGAAAATAAAAGATCTATATCTGTCTAATAACAAGATTATGATTTCTTTTAATGTAGTCATTAACATACCACTACACGAGAGACTTCAGTTTTACAATCTGATTTTCCAGACGACATTGTTACCCTATTTAAATTCACCATCAATGAGAGGCATCGATGATCTGGCCAAGATAGCGTATTTTCCACTTGGACTTGGAAAACTCAGCTAGATATAGTTTTTAATAAAAATAAAATGGTACCTTGAGGTCTAGGTTATAGAGGTCTTTTAATATGCAATATCTCCAGGCTGTGTCATAAGTTTTCTCCATGTCAAAAAAACATTGAAACCAGATGTTCCTGTTTCAGGAAGGCATCTCATATTCTTCTAAACAGACCATTTGGTCTGTTTAGAAGAATAAGAGATGATGTTGAACAATGTCTTTCTGAATACCAGAAGTCCAGCATTAACCAATTTCCCCAATATTTGATAAAAACATCTCATCAGTGCAATAGGATGAAACTGTTTACTTGTATTGAATCCTTTTCTGGTTTCAGGATGGCAATGACAACTGATTTATGCCAAAAATCCAGACTCTTCTCCTGTAAGTATTTTGTTGTATAGTAAGAGAACGAGATACACAGAAGATGATGGTAGACGTTTTATCCTCTCATAACGAATGTCATCAGAACCTGCTGCACTGATACAAGGCAGTAAATGAGCCCTTTTTATTTCCTCCTTAACAATGGCAGTATATAGCTCTAATCCACTAATAAAAAAGTTTAGTCACTCTTTCTCTCGTTACTCTTTCAATATTAAAAATTCAGAAGGATATGAAGCTGTTGATCAGATTCTAGCAAACTTTTCTACCAAAATGACTGCAACAGCTATGGTATCAGCAACACATCTATTGTTTCAAGGTACACAAACAGTGTTTATATTTATCCTTTATTTTTTGAATTTTATCCCATACAATTAATCGATTATGTAAATTGGATCTAAGATTGTTTCTTACTCTGACATCTCATAGATTTCATGTAGTAAGGTATCTATGAAATATACTCCATAAAATTTAAATAATATAATGCAAAAAAAGTTTATTATTGACATTAAATTCAGTCTTGATCATTTTTGGATGCCTGGCACTATAGGTTTAACCAAGGCTTTGGAGAGAGTGAGAAATGAGATTATGTTTATAGAATTGTGCTCTTGCTGTCTGGACAATACAGTCTATTACATAACTTCACTGCTTCATTGACAGGTGTTTGGCTGAATGGTTCAGCATTATATATTTTGCAAGATGGGAAAAAATATTTTAATAAGCCTGGTCATTTTTCCCGTGGGTATCTGTGTGGCTAAACATGGTTCCTGTGAAGACATAATGCAAACAACAGTTAAACAATTGCTTTGATAGATGTGCTCTTCAACATCTCACATGAGCAGTGGAAAAATGATACAGGAGCAGATTGTAAGATCTACTGAAGAATAGAATGGGTAGGCATATGGAAGAAGGCACTCTATTATAATGAAGCGAGAAGCCATTATTGTTGAGCATTTGCTAAATGATACAATCTTATCCATTTGTATTGGCATTACCCTAATTGACAGTACATTGTTGTGTCCATTAAAGTCACCCATGAGAAATATGGACTGAGGCAGTTGCAATATCTCATTTAACTAAAATCCTGGTGGTAAATAAATGGAACACGTGTAATAAGAAATCAGATGGACAGGCGAATTGCTACTGCTTCCAGATCAGTATTAAGCTGGACATGTTGGAAAGGAGCATGATTTCCCACTAGGATAGCTACTCCATCATGAGCAGGACCATCTCCAGTTCTATCCTCATGAATAACAGTGAAATGCCTTAAGGTGGGGGGTCCTTGCTCAGTTTTGAATGTTTTTTGCAGACAGAAACAGAAGGGTTTGTGTTTTTGCAGCAGAACCATGATAGCACCACGATTCTTTCTCTGAAAAAATGTTTAATACAAGGCTGAATGATCTCCCTGACAGTGGACACATTTAGCTTTCTTTGTATCTATGGGATAATCCAAAAGTCATTAATAAGCCCACCATACAAATGGAAGCAGGGCACCATGAATGACTAGTAAGACATGATTTTCAGCTCCATATATTTCATACTTAATATGCAGGAGCAGAGTTTGTTCCATGGAACATACCTCCTACATTATCAAGTAGAATACTCATGAATCAATACAAATGTAGTGGAGCCACAGAGTTTGTTATGTTCTAGAATAAGCTGCCTATCTAGAATAGCAAACAATGGTACAATTTTAAGGATAGAATACTATGAAACTTTTCTTTGAATACACTCCTCAGAATAATACATTTTCTTTGAGAACACTCCTTGAGAATAATACATTTCAGACTATTATGACATGAACTCCATTCTAACCTCAAAAATAAATTGCTGTTTTCTGATGAACTACAATTTACCTTGCTTATTTTAATCTATCATAATTCCTATCACTTTAAAGATATCTATCTGATCATATGGTAAAAATTCCACAGCAAGTTGACTAATTTAGAACTATCAAGAATATGTAAAATACTGAGCAACCATCCATTCAGCTGAACTTAACTGACTGACCTACTTTTTCTTCAGCTTCATTTTAATCTTCTGCTCAAAATGAAGTAGAATAGTGTTATGGTGAATTATAAATAGTACTACAAAATCAGCAATCTTTCATGCTTGGGATTATTATACAGAAAAGATCACAAAATCTAAGTCTCCTATCCCTCATACAGTACCCAAAATGATAATTTATTTAAAATGACTTCTTAATAAACAGCATAGAACATGGGAACCGAAAATTACTGTTGTTAACAAATATTACACTTACTCTTTTGCTGATAGCTGCACGTGAGTTTTAGGCATAGGGCCAATTACATCATCATCTTCCTCCTCTTGTTCCTTTTCTAAAAAGAAAAATATCTTAATAAGTTTTTATTGTTGTTTCCCCCCAAGTGATTTATATTATAACTAAAAAAAAATAAAAAATTATAATTTGAATGATTCTCAGGCGATACAACAATATGAGGATAATTCCAAAAGCTCTCCACTAAACTAAGTCAACTATGAGCATGCCTGACATTATGATAATTTCCTAGGATGCAGGTGCAATTTGTAGTTCGATTGTTGCTGAAGTAACAGTTTTGTTATTCTATGACAATATATTTTGTTACACAGTTGTAAAACGGATGAGCCTGAGCATCAGGTCATGTGACACACAAAGAGCAATGCTTTATGAAAGAAAATCCCAATATTAGATCACAAAAAAGTAAAATTCACAATCAGTTAAAGGCTTATAGTGACAATGCTAAAGAATAAAGTTCAGTGTCCAGACAGTCAGAGCACTTTCAAGGTGGTAAATAAGTATTTCAGTATAAACAGCCTAGTTGGAGATTTTGCATATTCTCATAATGCACGAGCTGATATCCCATCTAATCCCACAGCCGAATTTGCACTGAGATTCAGCAATATTCTAAATACTTCCAATTCATCAACCTTTTTTTTCACATCTGTGACAGCAATATCCTCACTTGGATGAGAGACCACCTGCAGTGGTCACTCAGCAACTCAATAATTTTGTTTGCTACAGTCATTTTGTTACCATCAGCACCCGTTAAAGTTATCTTATCTTTTCATGGTCATTATTCCTTTTATTACCACCTATCAAAAGAACTCTTTAGGATTTTCTTTGTCTTGCTCAGCTAATTTCTTCTCCTAATCTGATTATGCCTTCGTTTCCATGCTGGTCACCTGAGATTTGCAATGATAGTGAGCTTGCTTATCACTTTACTCCTTATACAACATCCACAACATTTTCTTCTTTTGCAGCTAGTGCTTAATGATATTACTCATTCATCTAACTCCTATCTGATTTATCCTCCTGCTCTTGGGTATGCAATCTGACATTGCTTCCTTCAGACACATTTTGACCATTTCCCATACACTCCTAACATCCTTCCCTTTCAGATTATTATGCCATAGCAGTGCTTCCTAAGCTTCATCATAATCTCATGCCATGTAGTTCTGCACACACACTCCTTAACTGAAATTCCATGTTTGGCACCCTCCTACGTTGCTCTTCCTAGTTGGCAAAAGTGGCATGCTGGTTATGAACAGATCCACTTATCCTGTACCTAGATCTAACATATTGAAACCCTGAGTCCTCTTCAACACATACTGTTCAAGTAATTATTTCTTAGTAGGTTAATAAATTCCATCAATTTCCTACTATCTGATCATTCCTCTTTTCAATCTAGAAGTGTAAGTCTCCCTAATAATTACTTAACCAGTGATCATTGTGCTAATTTGCTAATTTGCTGATTTCCTGTTTGCTATAGAAACAACCAACTGTATGTATTTGTTCCATTAGTTTCCATTTTATCAGACAACCTCAAACGAACTGCTACTGAAAATTGTCTTCCAGATCTACTCTTTTTGGATTTAATTCATTTGTTGTCACCAACAGTATCTCCCTCCCCTATCCTATTTTCTCTTTCCTCCATGAAAATACTATACCTCTCGCATTCTATTCCTTTAACTATATCGTCTATTGTCAGTCAAGTCTCATTAATGCCTATTACTTTTGGTGTGGTTGTATCTACCAAAACTCTTCACTCTTATTCCATGTCTAGCATGAGTATACATTAAGCACAGCATCTCCCTTGACCCTTAGTTTAGTTTTCCTAACTTTGAACTTCTACACTCAGTGAACAATACCTTCACCAAACTCTGAATACATTGAAGTACAATCGTTGCTCAGTAATATATATATTTCCTGCAGACAGAAACAGAAGGATTTGTGTGTTTTATGGCAGAACTTTAATATTCATAATTTGGCAAAACTTGCAACATATCTATAAAAAGTTTCTCTTGTTCTGGTGTTGTAACCTTGTCCGATTTCTGAGAGACGTCGAAGGCTTACCTTCATTAGGCTTATATTTGTCTATTGATTTAGGAAAGTATAGACAGCCAGTGTCCATTTCTTCCTCTGGAAAAATGTTCAAAGCATCTTCTGATGCGTCAAGATCATTTGGTAAGTTTAATTTACTTTCAGTGGATACCCAAGTATCCACTTTTACTGTGTGTGTGTGGGGGGGGGGGGGGGGGGGAGTATCTGGTAGTTTACCTTTCAGTGATATCCTTGCCATAATTTTTTTTGACAAGCAGGTTCTCATTGAATGGGACCATTTTTGGAGTTGTTTCAGGAGCAAGACCATAGGAAGTGTGGCTGATGCACCCACAGTGAAGCACTCATGATCATTTAGTTTTAGGTATGCTGAACTTATCAGATAGTGGAATAGATATACAAGTTTGAGTTACTGTTGATATTTATTTTCTTAATTGCTGCCTTATCTTATAGTGTGATGGTGGTGCCTACTTCCTTTTTGCATCCTTATATATATTTTGTTCTATTTTCATCTGAATTTCTTTTTCATCTTTCCATCACTGACATGCATGAGAGCAGGCTAGATGATCTCCCTGACAGTTAACACATTCAGCTTTCTTTTCAGAGTAAGATTTATTGTCATGCTCTCTACTACCACATCAGACACAGGTGGTAGATGTCACGACAGGTAGGTCTGACCATGCCCATAATTCTGACATTTAAAGCACCTCAGGGAATTAGAGATGTACAGCCTACCAAGACAGATGAAGTGCCTTGACTTTTATAGATGTTGGAAGCTTAGGTGTATCAAAAGTAAGGATGATGTTCCTTCAGAGCCAGGTGACCATCCCTATGTATCAGGATGCACCTCACACCTGTCATTCCTTGATCTTTAAGCTCTGAAAATATCTGCACATATGGAAGATCAAGGAGATCTCATTCCAACATCATTCTTCTAGAAGCATTTATTTTTTTTATAAAGAGTGTAAATGATATTCCATCCGCTGATGTTGTTTTCAGTAGTTTTTCTGAGTGATACCAACATGGTGTTTTAAACAAGGATACCACCCTGTTTGGCTTCTTCACTATTTTAGGAAAGCCTGCCAGTCCTAAATCCTTTTGAATAAAGAAGGGCAACCTTTTTCTTATTGGCTTTTCACATGTTGCCTGGATGATGAGAAACACTGGTACATTTATACTGGCAACACATCTTTTGTTTCTTACTTTGCTGTAAAGTGATGTATCTATGGCATCAGTACTTAATTGGGTCTCCTGAAAAATATCAGGATGAAGAATTTGTGTTCAAGGTTTTTTTTTATTTGCCACCAGAGCTTCCCATCCACTACAAAGCTACACATGGATGCCCACTATCTGGTGAGCAATAAATGTGCTTGGGAGTGGAATGCCAGGGTTACTGCATATGCTATACCAGCATCACAGAAGGAAGGGGGGGGGGGCCTTGAACCCCTTCCTTCGACCATTGTGTTGGAAAGTAACTGCACCACTGTTGATCCTTGCAGGTAAACTTGATAGCTGATTGATCTTGGCCAGGCCATTCAGGACTGCCCATCTTGCCAAAGCAGAGACAAAAGTAGTGCAAGACTACTAGGCTCACCTTTTCTGGATGTCTGTAGGTTGCACTGAACAGCAAACATGGTGGCAGGGCACTGGATCCCAGTGATGGTGGTCTGGAAGACAGGATAGTAAAAAAAAGACTTAGAAGCCGAGTGAAAAATATGGAAAAAAAAGCAAAGAAAATGAGGAAGAATGAAAAGGGCCAGTACCATTATGGGGAGATCCTCTCCACCACAAACAAGGTGCCCCACTGGGAGAGATCTCACATAAATCTCCAAAAATGTTAAAGCAGTATTCCAGCATTGGGTGAATCTTGGATTTGTATAGCAGAATAGATGAAAAGTAATGTTTTTAGTAAAAATGGATGCCAAGTTTTTCTGCTATAAAGGTGAGATGTTTGTGCTAAGAAAGGCAAGTTCTCACTTCTCGATCAAGACCAGATCTCACTTCTCAGACGGATACCTATCCATCTGAGAAGTGAGATCTGGTCTTGATTGTTAAGCTGAGCATTATTAAAGGAAGGGAAAGAACTAATTCTCCCTCCCACATTTAATGCTTTCAAAATACATTTTTGCCTTTTTTTGTGAGAAAAAAAACACAAAAATGTGATTTGGCAGCATTAAAGGTGGGTAGGTTGTAGTGGTCGCAAAGAAGAATGGTATGGAGATAAGTATTTACAGCACTGATCATAGATAATCTTGAAGGTTGAGATGTTTGAGCATTGCAAAGCTTGTATGAGTAAGAGGAATGGTGTGTGCTGTAGTAAGCAAAATTGAAAAACAGGATTTAAGGTAAGTGAGAGATCATTTATGAGGTGCTACCCAAAAGGTCAGGAAATTTGAATAACAGCACATGTGAACTGGTATGGCCTTCCACTGCTATAAAGGGGATTAGCAATGCCATGTGTGTTAGCTAATAGCTGGTAAGCTTAGGGCTGCATTCTTGGGTTAAATGCATTTTTGTAATGTCATGTTTTTGTAGTATGACAATTTTCTTCTCCAACTGAAATGGGATATTTTAAGGAGCAAAGAATCTGCATCAAATTTTGCTTCAACTCAATGCTATGAGCCAAAGTAAAACTTCTTTATAGTACAAACATGAATGTCTGTCTACAATGATGAGCGTACTGAATGACTGTTGACAGGTACAACACCACAAAAATGTGTGATATTAGGACTGTCATACAACTGGGTTCTATATCATGACAATGTGCCTTCCCGCACGTCACTTGTTCAACAGTTCCTGGCTTCCAAAAACACAGCAGTCAGTCCTCATCTCCCTATTTGTTTATTCTTGTCCCCTGCAACTTTTCCCTGTTCTCCAAGATGAAATTCTGGCTGAAAGGGTATCATTTTGACACAAGATCAGATCCAGGCAAAATCACAGGAGATGCTCAATACAGTCACACTCGAGGACTTCCAGGGATGCATGAAATCATGGAAAAACTAATGGGAATCACTGTATGCATGCCAAAGGAACAACTTTAAAGGAGATGATGGAAACTATGAGTTAGAGTAGATTTTTTTTTTTTTAAATGGTCAATTCCTCGAACTTTTGGGTGGAACCTTGTATGTATACTCAATGAACAAAACATTAGGGATATCTACGGATTAGTCCTGGATACATGGAGTTGCCCCAGTCCTGATGTCTTACTCTATGGCATCCGAGACAGATTCGATCGGATTTAAATCTGGGGACCATGGTGGCTACTGAATGGTCCCAAACTCAGATGAGTGTTCCTCAAGCCATGCCTGGGTGGTTGACGCCCAGTGGGGCAGCACATTGTCCTGCTGCAACAGACCATTGGTAGCATAATGTGCAAAGGCTATGAAAGTGTATAGGTGATCGGCCAGCACATTCTGGTAGCTCACAGCATTTAAGGACTTCTGCAAACACGCTAAGGGACCTAATGTGTTGGAAGTTTTTTTCCACTTGGTTAGACTATAAATTATATATTTAGTTTAATCCTTTATCCAAGTGTAACTTCAGGTGCAAACTTTGTTTGCTTACACTTGGATAAAGGATTAAACTAAATATATAATTTATAGTCTAACCAAGTGGGAAAAAAACTTCCAACATCTTTTTCTTATCCAGAGTAATTTAATAATAAGGTGTGACACCTTGTGGCAACTGGCATATGAGTTCTGCATTGCTTCAACCTTGGTATCACCTCTGAGTCTGGCTCCCACTGAAGAGACCTCAATAAAGATTGAAATCGGTCTGGGTAGTGACCCTTCCCATAATACATAGCATTATACAGGTCTGCAAGGATGTGCTTTGCATTATGGGATACTAAGCAAAGTGATGAGAACTTAGTCCACCTTTGGCACGAGTTGCACCAGTCCTGAAGATACTTCAGGCGCAAACAAAGTTTGCTTACACTTGGATAAAGGATTAAACTAAATAAAGATTTATAGTCTAACCATGTGGGAAAAAAACCCTTCAAATTTTTCTCTAATCCAGAGTAATTTAATAATAAGGTGCGACACCTTGTGGCAACTGCATATAGAAATATGAGTTCTGCATTGCTTCAACCTTGGTATCACCTCTGGCTCCCACCAAAGACCTCAATAAAGGTTGAAACCGATCTGGGTAGTGACCCTTTCCATAACACATAGCATTATACATACCCATAAGGATATGTGCTTTGCATTATGGGATACCAAGGCAAGTGATCAAAACTTATACCACCTTTACCATGAGTTGCCCCAGTCCTGAAAACATTTCAGATGCAAACTTTGTTTGCTTACACTTGGATAAAGGATTAAACTAAATATATAATTTATGGACCTAACGTGTCATGTGAGAAGGCTCACCAAATCATCACAGAGCCACCACCACCTCCTTGAACAGAGCTGACCTGGCACATTGGGGCCATAGCCTCATGCTGTCAATGCCAGCTTGGTACAAGTGATGATTGGATTCATCAGACCACATGACTCTGGTCCACTCTGCAGAGGTCGAGTTTTGATGATCCCGACACAAGGCAAGATGCATTCCGATAATAAGCTGTCAACGGTGGTGCATAATTAGGGCATCAGCTCACATAGCTCATGGTGCAGGGTATGCCATACTATTTGCTCGTTGATGTTGCTTGGACCTCCAACATTGAAACTGGATGTGATTTGTGCTGCTGTTGCCCTTGCGGTTGGTCTGTATGAGCTTGGACAGTCTACGTTGACCTTGGTCATTAATGGCATGTGGTCGACCACCACTTGCTCACTGGGTGCTAGTATGTCCATTGACAGTATACTTGTGGTGGACCCCTTGAGAACCCTAGGATTCTTACCATTGGGCGATAGAATGACACATCTGTCTTGTGCCAGTAACATGTCCACAATCAAAGTCACTAAAATCGCCATATTTACCCATGTTCATCAATTGCAATACACTGTTGGGAAGCCCTGATGCTTGCATTCAGTTTGGATATGTTTCACTTTGTGCAGGAGATGCCAGTGTCAACTTCCCATCACCCCAATCTCTAATGTTTTGTCCACTGAGTATATATGATGAAAATGATGGCTGAACTAAAAGATCTAAGCAATACCTACATTAATAGAAAAACCTGAAGACAGAACATCCTCTGCTATAACCAAGTTGAAGTTTTTGTAAAAGTACTTTTGTGGAGCATAAGGGATGAGAATGATGGAAGAGTTTGATTGTGCTCAAATTTGGATAAGAATGATGATGGAACAGAGAATCAATATATCATTGATTCTAAGTTCTAGATTATCCTGTTGTCTTAGGACAAGCAAATCCAAGAAATTAAGGCTATTACTTCTTTTAGAAGTAACTCTGATCCTTTGATGTACTTTTGAGTTAATTTTTTGCAGGAAGATTGTAAATATGACAATAAAAGTTCCTAAATACAAAAATATCATTTATAAAGTAGAATGACATGGAAGATTGGAAGTAAAGATATTTAATTAGGTGCTTTCAAAATACTACGCCTTCCCCTCCAAAAAATTAACACAGTACATAAAAGAAGTGTTTTCTTGAGAACTATATTTGCTAGATTTGATTATTTTCAGACAAGATAGAAGTTTTAGTTTTTGCCACAGAAAGAAAACCAACACAGGAAAACATACTGATGTGACATCCCATCATGGCTGGAGGGCCAGTGATTAGACCAGAGCAAAAAAATAAGCAAATTCCTCGAATTCAGTTAATAATATTAATTTAACCTATGATAATTTGTTTTTTATGAGTGCATTATTTAGTTTTTAAGAAAATATATGAGATTTTATGTTATATATTGGTGATTGTATATTATATTGGTGCTATATTGTTCACATGACACCAATGCATAACAGAAACAATGGTGGCTGTCTTTGTGAGAAGTTTAACTGAGAAATTTTGTTCTGTGCAGTGTGTGAAATGTATTCCTATGAAGCATAAAAGAATGTGGAAGGAAAGTGAAACTGGTGAGTGCTACTTGTTTTGAGATGAGTTTTGAAATGAGGAGAGGGAAACAGGTGAATGTGTACAGGCAGCACAAATAAAAGTGTGAGGGTGACCAAAAAGTTCAATGTAGTTTTTTAGGTAATACATTTGAATGGGTAGTAAAAACAAAGTATAAGAGTAGTTATAGGAATAATGAGATACTTCAGTTGATGTATACTAATGCCAGAATCATTAGGAATAAGAGGTGAAAGGATTTGGTACTAGCTAGTGTAACTAGACCAAAAATTACAGGCATTAGTGAAACTTGGTTGATGGCAGATGATGTAGTTACAGGGATAGAATGTGAGAAGAATTTCAGATGGATAGAGAAAATATGATGGAAGAATATGGGAAGTGCATTTGAGACCAAGAGGATACACAACTGATCGCTGCTATAGACTGGAGTGGGGATAATATACTGGCAAATTAGCACAGTGAATACAAGTTGGGTAATTATTATCGGAGAACTTCAAATATAGGAACATAGATTGGAAGGAATAAAGATCACTGGTGAGTAGGAAATCATGTGGCAGGAAGGAATTTATACAATAATTCTTTACTTGGAATAGCACATTATGGAAGAGACTTGGGATTTGAAAATGATGGATCTAGGCATAGTATTATGGGATCTATACATAACTAACATAGCCACATTACCTCTGGCTGGGGAGAGTGACCATGTGGTCTTGACTTGAGAGGTTGTCAAACATGGAATTTCCAGTTAAGAAGGCATTTATATGGAACTACAGAGCATTTGATTGTGAAAAGCTTAGGAGACAGCTAGAAGAAGTGTATCGCATAAGAAACTGCAAGGAAGAATGTGAATAATGCATAGGAGATGGTGAAGAGATGCCTGCAAGAAACAATATCAGAATGTATATTCAAAGTAAGGAAGATAAATCAGGAAACGCAAAAAAGTTTAGAGTGTACAAATGTATAAGGAGCAAGGAGATCAGCAAGCTAAAGAGCAATACAGGGCACAGGCAAAAATGGTGTCTAGCAGGGGGTGGGTGGAGGCGAGGGTAAGAATGATAAAATCAGATTAAGAGAGGAGATTAGTTAGTAAGCCAAAGAAATTCCCAAAGAATTCTTTTGCTACATGACAAGTAAAAGGAAGAATGGCTATGGATGAATAAAGATAAGTGACAGGAGTTGATGGTAGAAGCAGATGAATGGAGGACTTGACTTAAGATATTGTAGAATCTCAATGCAAATACAGCTATGGGATTAGATGGACTATCAATCAGCATATTACACAAATGTACAAAGGAACTGGCACTGCCTGTGACTAGACTGTTTAGAAGTGCAAAATAATTCTTTGGCATTTGTCCCTTATTCATCATGGTATTCAAATATATTATAAAGAAAAAGATATTTATTAAATGGTTTATATTTTGCTATACAAGCAACAGTGAGTATAGGAAACACTTCATATTATAACAGACAAAAAGATTCAAAGTCTTAATCTGCCACCCAATAATTACCAACACCATGTTGGTAATGACCAGTCCATGTCTTGAGCAGAAGTCTAGTAAATACTTACCATTATTATTAGCTTTGCCTTTTTCTCCAAATTTTCACAAAATATTCCTATATGCCTGGTGAGATTCATTTCCTATTCTGCTGTTCAGGTCTCCAACAAGGACCATTTTTTCAATTTTCTTTATGTCAGCTGCTTGTTCTAATGACTCAAAAAAATTCTTACACTTCTTCCTTAGAAGAACCTTCTGTAGGCACAAATAAGTTTCATTGTCCATTTTCCCCATTTTGAAGTTTGACCACATAACTCTACTTGAAACTGCCTTCCAATCAAGAAGTTTATCTTCATGTTTGGTGTCGAATGCTATTGCTACTCCTTTCTTTCCTTGATCATTATTGCCTAAAAATAGCATCCTATACTTCTTATTTAGTAATATCCCACTTGTTTTTATCTTCTTTGTCTCTGTAATTATAATTATGTCCACATAGTACTTTTTCAGTTCTTCTGCAAGTTCGATTTCCTTTCCATTAATACTCCTTATATTGATGGTTCCTATCTTCAGTTCTCCTGGGTTTATTCTTCTTCTTCTTCTAGATGTTAAGCTGGAATTTGTTCCAGTAGCTGACTTTTTATTTGCCCTGAATCCCTGACAAAAACTGCGGGGGCCTTGTTTAACCAGGCGGCACTCTAGTCGGAATGAAATCTCATCATGTTGTACCATCATATGCATTTGTGGTTTAAGCCACTTTTGTAAAAAAAGTACAATTTTGTCAGCTGAGTCCCAAATTACCAGCCCATCCTCATTCATTCAATACTTAGTAGATATCTACTAAGAGGGCACACCACGTGAAGCTGAGGATCAGACATTAGGTCAGAAGCCCCAGTTGGTTCTCTTCATTCCTGAAAGGCACCATGGAGGTCTCTTCCCAGTTATTTGGCTTGAGTGTAAATTACATAAATAAAGCATTTGTTTACGTCAGATGAGCAAATGAAAAATTGAAAAAAATTTTATCAAACAAAAAACTTATTCTGAATAGTTTGGGTTGAGGAGACATGCTAACCATCAAAAAGGTTTTCCATTTTGGCAATAAGACTGTCACGTTTATGAATAACTACAGTATTGACTAGTGTAGCACTTTTCTCTTCACTAAGAACTTTATTTATCTTTGTTTGTAACTACTACTGTTACTGTAAGTTTAACCTGAGTCCTATTATAGTGTTTGATACACTATCATCATTACTAAATTTTATCATTTTAATCTTAGCATGTGTAATAGGTTTACACATCTTTTCATCAGAAGCAATAGCTTCCTTGCTTTGATTTTTATCTACCATTATTAATAACGATTAAATAAATTAATAGGGGGGGAAAGAGAGATGCAGCAAGCATTGATGTCAAATATAATTTTCACACCATATTTAATAGCAACTCAGATCTGCTCTCCACAGGATAAACTTCATTCTCTATCACATCATGAATAAAACTGCTTTGTGTCTGTAACACTGGTCCTACTATGAACAGACGGTAAGAGCTGTTAACATCCACCTCAAAGAATGCAAAAAAAAATACATTCACTATCATCATTATGGCAAGTCAGGTCAGGATTAACAGACAATGCTTTGGACATCTTTTTTTACACAGCATAAGATGGAAGAACACTAGTATGCAATACAGAAAGTTGGAAAGGCTATCATAAGAGTTGGCAATAACCATGAAACATTCCCCTAATTCATCAATCAGCTTCATCAATCTGCTAAAAATGTGGGAGACAGTCATCTTAAAAAGACTAAAAAAAGTGGGTGTCTATACAAAATTAGAAGGCACACCAAATTAAGAATTTACATCTTTTGTCTCTTACAATTGTACATGTGTACACTTGTAAGAGATTGTATGAGCAATTGTAATTGTAAGAGCAATGTGTACAGGAAACAGTGTACTGTTTCCTGTACACATTGCTGCTTATGTATCATAACAAGTTGTTGTGCTCTGAAGATGCTGATTTCAAATCTGGTGAGATATAAAGCAATTAATAAATAATTTATTGTTTTAGTGTTGGAATACCATGAAAAATAAGAGATGAATAACATCCAGCCTAAGATAGTTATACAGACCTTCTATGATGAGCCTCCATGGAGATACCTATGTAATAATAATTTTATCCTCAAAATTCAGGCTCTGTCGAGCTATCCTTCATCAAGCTCCCCTTTGCCCAACAGTAGTACATTTTCACCATTCTTTTCATTTGCTATAATCTGAATTTTAAGATAAAGTAGTAAGCAACTATAGTTTTCAACCTTGATCTGACAAGAAGAAAATTCTTATAAAAGAAAGGAGAAAACTGTAGTGAGATTGGTAAACAAAGGAAATGACAAGAAACTGTACATTGAACAGAACACAAAAGATTGACGAGAACCATACATAAAGCATATAAAACATGAACAAATACAAATCTCATGTAGGCGGCTTGGAGTAAAACAGCACTAGGAAGGATTAAAAATGCTATTCAATTCTTTCAATACTTTGTCTCAATCACAGAGACATCTTCAGGAAGTAAAACATAAAACTTATAACATGTGCACAAACACTACAAAACTAAAAGTAAAATATGGACGAAAGACTAGAGTCTAGACTAGGTGGGACACCCACTGGATGCCTCAGTTGCAAACTGGGATCTCCAAGGATTAATGTTTCCCATATTTTGGAAAGTTTTATGTATCCATATTTATTCAGATTAGGCTGGTTTTTGAGGGCAGCAGCTGATTCTAAAAAAGGCTTTCATTCCTAATTTTTTCCCTAATTGATTCTATGTGTAGTATCTTAGGGGTGCAGATAGAAGTAGCACCACAATAAGCAAGCCATAACACACCAGTTATGGAAATGAAAGACTATGATGGCAAACAATTCGATGTGTAGGCTGTGTAGAAGGAATGGATATGTGGAGTAAGTTTGAGGGAAGATTGGATTTGTATAAGAGGGATGGCTTACACCTGAATGCATTTGGTATCAGGAGTCTGGAAAAACTAATAACTGGTATGACAACTAACACAGAGAATCAGGGAAACTAAATTATAAAGGGAGGAATGGTGTGAATGCGAGTATAAGAGCGACAATGGTATATAACTGTGTTAATGACAGGAATGGGCTTTGTCATGGAAATGTTGACGAGGCGAGAACAATTTTGGGTTTGTGTTTGTCCAGTTTAGACCCATCATATGTGTGCAAAGATGTCTATATGTGTAAGGCATTAGAGAAGAATAGAGATCTGCAAGTTATCCAACTGTGTCAGGCAGACTGCAAACAAGAGTATACAAAAGAACATGCAGGTAGATTATTATGTCTGTACACGAATGCTAGGAGAATCAGAAACAAAGGGGTAGAGGCTGTTGCCTTAGTCAATATGTTGCGACCTCAGATTACATGAATTAGTGAGACCTGGCTATCAGAATCAGACCTACTAACTGGTATCGAGTGTCATGGGTACAGTATTACAGAGTGGATAGGAGAGGAGGGGGCATGCTGCTAATGATATTGGATGATTTAAATCCAGTTAGAGTTGAGACCTATGAATGTAGTAATACTACTAACAATATTTCATGTGGCAGTGAGTTTGAAGCCATCTGGTGTGAGGTGGAATCTAACAAGACAAATTACATAGTGGGGTGTTGTTACAGACCTGGGTGGATCGGTTGCTGGTGATGAAGAAATGCATCACCAAATAGAAAAGGTGAGCGCAAAAAAGAGTAATCATAATGGGAGACTAATTATCCAAATATTGATTGGGTAGCAGTAGAATCTCATTAGAAGAATGAAATGCATTTATTGAGCTGTTGTAGGACAACTTCCTCAAGCAGCATGTGACAGAAGGAACTCGAGGTCAAAGAGTGTTAGATTTGATTATAGTGTCAGAGGGCGTTTCAGTTAAAGACGTAACTATTCTGCCACTGGCTGGTGACAGTGATCATGCAGTACTCACTTCGGAAGGGACTAAGTTTATGAATGTTCCATTCAGAAAAGGTTACATGCTGAACTACAAAGCAGGAAATTATGACCAACTGAGGAGTATACTGAGTTCAGTGAATGGGATCAGTTGCTGGATGGAAAGAATATTGACAGTGCATGGGAAGCATTTAAACAATACTTAAATGATACGATATCAGAATGTGCCACAAGAGTTCGAAGAATAAATAGAGTAGGAGTCAAATGGATGTGTAATCTTATTAAACAAGAGATTCATTAAACAAACAATGTGGAAGGAATACCGTTTTCATATGGATGATGTCCATTATGGACATCATCCTTATGATATTGGATAATATCATAAGAATAGTCACAACTGTTGTACGGAAAGCAATGTCTGATTATGAAAAGAAACTGGCTCTGCGTACTAAAGACAACCCACAAGAATTCTGTCGATATGCTGCAAGTAAAAGAAAGAAGGAATGAATATGAAAGAATAACTCTTCTAAATCCAGATGGCATGAGGGTTATGCAGAAGAGGTTGTTCAATTAATGAGTGCCCATTTCATTAAAAGCTATCAACCTGGTGTATGCAACATTGAGCTCACTGTTACCTCTTCACAAGATGAAGAAACACAGGTGTGTGAGGCTGAAGTATTAGAGCTACTGCACAAACTGAATAAGAATTCAGCAATAGGGACTGATGGAATATCAGCACATGTGCTGATATTCCAAATAAAGAGTGTTCAGCTGAACTGGCCATTCCTTTGACCAGGATGTTCAAAATGAGTCTCAGAACAGGGAAGATTCTACAGGAATGGAAGGAATGTATGGTAATTCCATTGCACACGGGTGGTGCAAAGTCAAACGTATCCAACTATTGACCGATTAGTACTTCAGGAGTGGTGGTAGTGAAAATTTTGGAAAAATTGGTTAGGGCCTGCATTCAAAAATGGGTTGACAGTGAATCTCTACTTTGCAGTGAACAACATGGGTTTACTAAGGGAAGATCATGCTTTAGCAACTTGCTCACATTCTATAACAATGTTTCCATTGAACTAGACGAGGGGAATGGATACATCATGATACTTTTGGATTTTGCTAAGGCTTTTGACAGAATACATCATGGAAGACTGCTGCATAACTTGGAGAAAATGGGTTTGGGTTATACAATATTAGCATGAATAAGAGGATGGCTGACTGACAGATATCAAAAAGTGGTATACAGGGGATCTGAGTCTGCAAGGTTTAAGGTAACAAGTGGTGTACCACAAGGATCAGTACTTGGTTCACTGTTATTCAGTCTGTACATTAAAGATATTGGGAAGGATTTCACAAGCGACATACAGTTATTTGCTGATGATGCAAAAGATATGTAGGGTAATCATGAATGCTGCTGATATGCAGTGCAGTCTTTGCAGAATGATTTGAATATGCTGGAATTGTGGGCATGGGAAAACAGGTGTCAGTTCAATGTCAGTAAATGTAAAGTCATTCACTTTGGCATGATTAGATATCCAATGTTGTATTATATTGGTGGGATTAGGCTAGGGATTTTGGAGTGTTAATAGACAGGAAGTTGAAGTTTAGGGGCCATGTGGGAAAGATTGCAAATACAACTCAAAAGATAATTGCAATGCTGAAACGAACGTTCACATGTAAAGATAAGAATGTTATTTTGCCTCTTTACAAGGCCTTGATAAGACCTCACTTGGACTACTGTGTGCGGGTCTGGTCTCCTGGTTTCTGTTGTGATTCTGATATATTGGAGAGAGTACAAAGGAGAGTGTTAAAAATGATATCAGGATTGTAGAATACTGATTATGAAGACAGATTGAGAATTTGTAGACTGCAGACACTAGCACAGGAGAAAGAGGGGTGATATGATTGAGACTTACAAACGTCTGAAAGAGTCATACAAGTTATGAGTTATGAGTGCAAGCAGTGTGAATGAATTCAAGAATAAGTATGAAAGCTGGTGTGTGTGTGTGTGTAGTATGTGGCCTCCCTCGATGAGTCTCTATCCATCAAAAATTGGATATCATTTTCAGAGAATTTTAGAGAAGTTTACTCAAAAATAAAAAATGTATTGTCCTGGCCTTCAGAAATTAAAAGAACGTAGGCTTTTTTAGTTCTTGTCCCATGCCTCAATCCCCCTGAGACCTATAATGCTCTGATTCACCCTACTACATAAATTATCCAAAAATTAGCAAAATCACTTATCCCCCCCCCACCCACTTGCTGACCATACTATGTCTTATAAAAATACTCTACCAATTTTTAAACATCTATTGAAAATTTAATTGTAAATAATACTGATATACTGGTCATCCTTAGCATCACCTCACTATTTACCAATATTCCCTTTCCCTTGGATGCACAAAATTTACAGAGGATGCTGCTAGGAGTTCCACCTCACTCCTTGCAAACTTTTTGCACAGAAAATTTTGAAAAATGCGACCTGGACTCAGTACCTCTATAAATATATATAAATATATATATATATATATATATATATATATATATATTACTCCCACATACAAGAGCAGCAACAAATTACTCTGCTTCTGACCTCTGCCCACTTGCGGCAGAGGTCAGAAGCATTTTAGGAAGAATATCAGCAGAGTAATCTGTTGATATTTTCTTAAACAACTGGAAGTTGTAGTCCTTCAGAAATACTTCATGGGGGAGGCTGTCCCAAAAAACTGAGTTTGATGGAATGAAAGTTGACTGGGAAAAACAGGTTTAGTGAATGTGCAGTTTGTTTGTAAAGGAATGTTGCCATATCTACAGCAACTCAAGCAGCTTGCTTGAGTTGCTGTAGATATGGCAAAAATGGAAGGCATAATGGATGTTAATTCTGCTTAACAGCTACCATTGAAATATCTGTAAAAGAGAAGACAAAATGCAGAAACTCATCTTCTATGACATAGTGACTGAGGAGAGTCCATAAGAGATGTGTGATTAATCAACCAACCCTCTCTTTTCTGAACAGCATCAAGAATTTTTCAGGAGGTCTTAGGTGCACCACCCCAAACATGACAGCAGCATTATTACATACAAGAATCTCATTTACAATGGAAAATAAAACCAACAATAATAGTCTAGCCTTCCTAGATATCTTGGTAACAGGCCTTCCTAATGTTAACCTCTCTTTCATAGTAGAAAGTAGGAGCGGTCAAACTTAATGTCACTACGAGACACATACAAGAATCTCGCAGACTCGAGAGCTTGTAAAATTTTTTCCTTCTATGTGAAGTATCCGGATGTAATAACAACGAATAATTCCACAATATTGGATGGAAATTTTTTTTTAATTAACAAGTCTAATGTTTCCTTGTGGGAAATATTAGTGAAGATGGAGACAATGTCAACGCTAATTAGCATGTCCGTTTCTGACAGTTGAATGTCTTTTATTTTTGTGTGAAATGCTGTGGAATTTTTAATTGGTGAGGCAGAGTGGCCTATGAGAGGATGGAGAAGGTTAGACAAAAATCTTGATGATTTGTAAGTTGGGTTGCTAATAGAATCCACAATGGGTCTGAGTGGAACGTTGTTCTTGTGAAGTTTAGGTAAACAACATATTCTAGAAGGCCAGCATAACTAATTAAAAATAATTATTAAAATAATTTTTAAATTTTTTAAATAATTCTTAAAAATAATTTAATTACTGTGGTTTACGTGTGTATGTTCAGTTATGAATACTCCACAGGTTTCACTATATAATAGAGTCTTGAACTAACAGCACAGAAGAGCAATTTCCTAGGCAAACTTCAATTGAAACAGGGTAAGCAACGTGCCAGAATCTCTTTTTTAAAAAAGTGCAGATGCGATAAACTCATTCCCACATTTGCTAAACTAAAGAAAGTTATCAAATCACCAGGTGCTCATAAAATTTATCAGAAAACGAGCCATTCCTTACTGCTTAATCAGTTATGAGTTTCTAAACGTGAAATGGCAACAAATTAGAAGCTGAATTGTCAAACACATTAAATCAAGAATTGCTATAATTGATTACTATTTCAAAAAATGTGGCCACCAAAACATTTGGAAAAAGCAATGTTAATCTACATAAAAAATACTTTACATTGTTAGAGCGATCCAAGAAAAATGCAAATTACTGACCGAAAAATGGGTTGTCAACTTATCTAACCATCTGTTAACAGAACATGAAATAAATGTATTAGCACAAGGTAATAAGCTTGCTATTTCGGCTAATATATTCCTTATCTAGATTTCATACACAACATAGAAAGAAACTTTTTTTTTTTTTTTTTTGCCAAGAATTGGAAATCATCAAAAATACTGCCATACTAAATCGATATAATCCAAAAACAACTAAAAAAATCATCAGTCACTTCCCCACACACATACACATCAACCTAGACACAAGTCTGTAGGATTCCCATACCATATGTCAAAGGCATCTCCGAACGTCTGTCAAAAATTATGAAGAAATGCAAACTTGCTGCTACCTACAAACCAATCAACCAGATCTATAATTTGTTACCTTCTCCTAAAGAAAAACTCTCACCTTTGATGCTACTTGGCATTTACGAAGTTCCATTTTTCTTACTATGGACAGATAGGAAGATCTATTAGTAAACACTTCTCTGAACATAAAGACCATATCCGTCTTATCAAACCGTACAAATCTGGCCTCACACAACATGGAGATGAAAACCCAAAACATAGGATAAAATGGAAAAACACCAAACCTCTACATAGATCCTTATATAAACATGAGCGTTTATATAAAGGAATTGCTGAAGTCCTATGTCACAGACCCAACTTAAACCGTAAGACGTTCTTACTATCCCTAAAGTCTAGGAAATTGTCATCATTAATTGTGTAAAATAAATTTAAATGTTATTTTATTTTAATTTAATCTAATTTATTTTTATCAGATATATTTATTTTAATTTAATTCCTATAATGATGTCCTAAGATACTTAGGATGAAATATTTACTTATTAAAAATACTTTAATTACTGTGGTTTACATGTGTATGTTTAATTATGAATACTCTACAGGTTTCACTATATAATAGAGTAACCAACAGAGCCTATAATCTTTGTTCTGATGAAACCTTGCAACAGAACTTGGCCGTATGTGCCAGACCATCCCATCTAATGCCTACAGAATAAAAAATAAATAAATCATTCCCCCAACCCTCTTCTTCAGAAGGATTATAGTAATGCCATCACCCTTCCCATGTCCAAGAAACATCTGAAAAATATAGCCAGAATTTTTAAAAAATACAATCTTTGCATAGCCTTCAAACTTCACTTGAAACTGGATACTTTTATCTCCTTCCCCTTCTCAGTTTGTGGTTTGTATAGTTTCCCTGTTCCTGCAAGTTTTCTTACTATGGACAGGAAGGAAAATCAGCTAACATCTGTATAACATTAAAAAAAATACATCTGCAATCAGGTTTTGCAGAATGCTTCAGGCATTACACACAGAATCAATTGGGAATCTATCATAGCAAGTTTAGGAGTTAAAAACCTTTTTTTTTAGAATCTGTAGCTGTTCTCAAAATCCAGCCTAATCTGAATAAATATGGGTGAATATAACCTCCCAAAATATGGAAAATATTAATCCTCCGAGAGCCCAATTTACTACAGAAGTCTTCAGTGGTTGTCCCACCTTGTCAGGACTCTTTTGTCTACTTGTCTCACTTAGTTCTGTGGTGCCTTTGTATGTACGTTTATATGTTTTATATTGTACTCCCTAAAGATATCTCTGTGACTGACACAAAAATATTAGAAGAATTAAACAGTGTTTTTAATCCTTTCCTAGTGATGTTTTATTCCATTCTCCAACATAAGTTCCTCTAAGCCTTAACACATCCAGAAAATCCAGATTAGAGTTTAAATTTTTGAAATGGTACATTAGCTTAAATTAATGTTGCTTACTTGATAACTAAATATCTGTGGTCAGTATTTTTAAAAAGAAATTTATGAACTTTATGATTGGTCACCTCTAATTACAATGAGAGAGAGAGATGAACAGATAGCCAGAATTTGTCAGCCTAAGTGAAGGGGAAAAAGTGATTGACAGATGGCTTGTATGAACAAGTTAGCTCTCACTTTCTGCTATTAGGCTGACTAATGTACTAGCTGTTCATCACCTGCATCTTCTACCTCTTTCTAATTGGAAGTGACATAATAAAGTTGACTGATCCTGAAGTTTTACGGTTTATTTTTTATTTTAATGGTAGAGATTGCATATATTTGGTTCACTATGAACTAATATGTGCACATTAAATGGCATTAATTTAGGCTAATGTAAAGTAACATTTTGAAAATTATACATTAATTCAGATTTTCATTTTCATAAAGTGATTATTATCAGGGACTTCCAACTATGGAGATATATGCTATCTACCAATAACTGTCCAGACATCCCTGTTATTTGAAGTTATGGAACATTCCAGGTTTGTTAATAACATAAAAACCAGTGTACAGATAGTGGGAAGCAGTATTTCATCATAGCAGTTGAATGGAGGAGGTATAGCAATATGATGTGAACTCAGTGACTTTGAGAGAAGTTTCATCGTCGGCTGTCATATTGGTGGCATGTCCATACTTGCCATTGCCGCTCAACTGGAGCATCCAAAATCAAGAGTTGTTTTTGTGATCAACAAATGGAAACGTTCTGGCATCACTAGTGCCAGAAAACACCCAGGGCGGCTGCCAAAAATGACTGACATAGACAGGAGGGTGTTCAAATGGGTGGCACACAAAACTGGCAACAATTGCCACAGGACATCCATAATGAGTTCCAGAGTGCAAGTAGCACTGTGGTGAGCACTAATACTGTACAAAAAGAACTCCATTTACTGGGTTTCCAGGGTTACATGGAAGAGAAGTGGCACAAGCCAAAGAGTGTGTGAACTGAACAACTGACCAGTGGAAACTGTATTCATGATGAATCAAGGTTCATGTGTTTCCAATCTGATGGCAGGGGTGTGGGTCTGGAGGCAGCCTGGTGAATGCTTGTTACCACAGCGTGTTGCATCCACAGTAAAGTTTGGTGGTGGAGGAGTGGTGTAGGATGCATTCAGCAGATTTGGAGTGGGATCACTGGTTGTCTGTGGTTCCATAAAGGCATCTCAATACTTGGATATTCTGGATAGTCAGGTGCTGCCTACACTGTGGAGTTTTTATGGAACGGACTTGTGTTACTATCAAGAAGACAATGCCCCATGCTGCAAAGCTGCAGCTGTTATGAATGGCATGAAGAGATGGTGTTAAACAACATCTCTGGACTGCGCAGAGTCCTGACCTCAACCCCACTGAACACCTGTGGGATGAACTGGAGCGGTGATTGAGGTCCAGAGCAGCATGTCCTCAATCTGTTGCTGAACTCAGTGCTGCTTTGATGGAGGCAAATTCCACCTGTCTGCTGCGCATTGGTGGAAAGCCTCCCTCAAAGAGTGCAGGAGGTGATCAAAGCTAAAGGTGGACATACCTGATATCAGGGTTCGCCTCTTGGAATCAATTGTAAATTGCTAAATTCTGGAGAATTATTGGTAGATAGTGTAGACTGGAAGGAAGAAACATCACATGGCAGGAAGGAAATGGAATTTATATACCTACTAAAAGAGGGGACTAGGGGTGTAAGATTATTGGACCTGATCATAGAATCAGAAGAGTTATCCATAACCAAGGTGGCTACCTCTGAACCTTACCACACTGGTTATGGATTGTAAAATATGAGAAATATTCTGTCAAGAATGGGTAAATGTGGAGCTACAAGATCATGACAAGCTTAGAAGAAAGCTTAAATTTGTGCCATGGCATAAAACACTGCAAGGAAAAGATGTTAGTAGTACATGGGAGATAATTAAGGGTCATCTAGAGTAGAGCTTCTTAAACTGTGGGTCACGGCCCCAAAATGGGGGTCGCAAAACATTTGGCAACAGTAAAAGGTTTTTGAATATGCAACGACCAAAAATTAATTCAGATTCGAGGCTATTGTTTGTAATTTTATATGTAAATCTTAAAATTATATGTATACCAAAGAACTGTTTTAAAATAAATTTCTTTATGATTTATTATCAGTAAATGTTTGATTCATATACCTATTTTATATACCTATATACCCAGGATCATGTAAAAATTTCTAGGGTAAAAAGGGGTTGCAAGTGGAAAAAGTTTAGGGAGCGCTGATCTAGATGAAGCAATATTAAACTGTATACCTAAGGTAAAGAGAGTTAATCAGGTAGGAGTTAGATGGATGAGTGATATTATTAAGCATGCGCTGCAGAAAAAGAAAATGCTGTGGAAGGTATATAAGAAGAAAGATGACCAGCAAACTCATGAAAGGTTGCCAGTACAAAGTTCAGGCAAGGAAGGCAAAATCAGATTACAGAAGAATCACGGCAAGAAGGACAAAGGAAATCTCAAAGAGTTCTTTTGTTATGTGGCAAATAAGAATGACTATGGAAGATAATGAGTGATGATGGTCACAAGGTTACAGAAGCAGAAAAAAACAGCTGAGTTACTGAATGACCACTTTGCAAGGGTGTAACATCCAAGCGTGTAACATAACAGACAATGATATGGGAACAGGGGTGGATGAATTGGAGGTTCTTAGGATATTGCAGAATCTCAATGTAAATAGAGCTGTGGGATTAGATGGGATATCAGTGAGTGTTTTGTAAGAACGAGCAAGGGAAGTGGTAATAACTCTGACTAGACTCTTTAATTTAAGTCTCAGCTCTGGTAGAGTTCCAAGAGAGTCGAAAGAGGGCAAAATAATTTCCTTGCATAAGGGAAGTGCTACGAGTGCAGTAGCAAATTATAGACAAATCAGTATCTCAGTCATGGTGGTAATAAAAGTACTGGAAAAATTGGTCAAAAAAAGAATTCAAGATGGGTGGATAAAAATATGACACTGTATGAGGGACAACATGGCTTTGTTACTAATTAAATTAAATTATTAAATTACCAAGGTCAGTCATGCCTTAGTAATTTTTTATAATAGAGTAACAGCTGAGCTGGATAAAGGAAATGGCTACATGATGATTTTTCCGGATTTTAAAAAGGCATTTGACAGAATACCACATGGAACTCTGTTACACAAATTAGAACAAACAGGGATGGATATTACGCTGGTTATGTGGCTAAGAGGGTGGCTTTTGGAGAGATATCAAAGTGGTATATAGAGGGGGCAGAATCAAGGTGAAAACAGGTGACTAGTGGTGAGCCATAAGGTTCGGTGCTGGGACCACTCCTATTTAATTTATACACAAATGATATAGGAAATGATCTGGAAGGAAATATTCAGTTGTTTGCTGATGATGTGAAATAAGGTAGCGTAACAGCAAGGTGATGTGGAGAGATTGCAGGACGATTTAAATAGGCTGTCAGTATGGGCAAAAGATAATGGGTGTCAGTTTAATGTGGAGAAATGTAAAGTTATGCATTTTGAGATAAACAGATTACAAGCTGTGTAGGCTCTTTAATGATGGAACTATACTTCAGGAAATAGATGAAGCTGAAGATTTAGAGGTGGTGGTAGACAGTGAGTTAAAGTTTAGAAGACATACTGCTAAGGCTGTAAAGGTAGCCCATAAAATTCCTTGGCTATTGAAGTACACACAGTAGAAATAAGGAAGTTATTTCTCTTTATAAGGCCTTGATATGTCCACATTTTGATTACTGTGCTCAGGTCTGGTTTCTTGAATTTCTTGAGGATGAGGAAGCAGTGCGAGTGACCAAGATGGTGAAAGGTCTGTGGAATGCTGCCTATGAGGATAGATTGAGGGAGTTGGATTGATTGGTTGGAGGAAAAGAGGGGATATGATAGAAACATTTAAGTTGCTTAAAGGGTTTTATAGGAATGATGCAGGGGAAATGTTTCAGTACTTGCCTAGAGTGGCCAGAACAAGGGGTCATCCCTAGAAGCTGAATAAGGGTGTGGTTAGTAGGGGAATGAGGACAGTTTTTTGCTTGGAAAATTGTGAATGAGTGGAATGGGTTGCCAGAATCAGTTGTGAGTGTTCTGTCCATTAATTAGTTCAAGGAGAGGCATGATTGCTTGTGGATAGTTTGGGTCTCCTGCGATGAGTCTTCGGACTCCATTGTGGTGCCTGTACAACAACAATAATAATAATTTTATACTCTTCTAGTTGTCTTTGTTTCATATGTCTCCTATTATTGCTTGTTACTGTACTTTTTATGTTATTTCCTGTGCTTTATTGTATCATTCCAAACAATCCTTTGTGTTTCTGGTATCAGATGGTACACTTTTCCAAACTACTTTAGGTGGCAGAGGATTTGCTTTGTTCTGTTTCCCAACTGTTTTCATTGTTTTATGGGAATGGAGTGAGGGTCAGTTTTTATCTCTTCCCTTCCTAAAAAGTGAACCTTGTGCTATAACAACTTATTCCTTTGGTCTCTAGAAGTTTGTTATAACAAGAACTTACTGTATTTTGATGAAATACCGGAAACACATCTCCTATCCCATCCAGGAATATACTGCAGTTTTTGTTTTTAACTGTTCATATTATGGTCAGATGCAGGTAAGGAAATTGATGTCTGACTTAATGAGGCTTAGGCTTGTAGTAAAAAAAAAGTTCCATGTCTGACCTCTAGAGTAGGGTTTCAAGATTATCTAATCTTTAGTACATTTGTAACATTACATGTGATAAGTTTACAAACATCATGAGTGAGCCACCAAGTCAAAAGACACTGTGGAAAGCCCTTGCTATCAGACTGTGCCTTAAATTCATTCAATTTCCACACACTATACTCCAATTCATCCGTCTCACCTATCATTTTTCACACAAAAAACCTACTCCTCATTTTCCTGACTACACTCTCCTTATTCATCTTTCAAGTAAGGCCTCTTGCACTATTCTATATCCCTCCACTCTATGAAAGCATTTTTCTACATTAATCTGGTAGAATACACCAGAAAAAAAAAAAAAAGTATATCCACACACAATGCACAATCAAGATCAAATTTTGTATAACTATTTATTTACATAGAGAAAAATTATGGGCTGTCTCGATTGAAAATTCTGAATCTCCTATCCCACAGCAGTCACCATCAAGTAGTTTTTGTCTTATATACCTTAGAGCAACATATGCTTTACATGGTGGTTCAGCAATAAGACCTATCAAAATAGGCCTTGTCGTAGAACTCTACAAGACCTATTTTAATAATCCTGAGGTAGTTATCTCTATTTTATGCCATTTTTGGCTTAAATCAAAAGAACTATCGATCTTGCCACTAAATTTTGTATTTCTCCTTATTTTACTATGGGAAAACAGAGACTGCAAGCCTCAGTAGACTGATAAGTCTACTGTAGAGATATGTTCTCCCTTCTGTACAGTCATGAACTTTGTGATTTTTTTTCTTTTGCTTTCTTTTCTTGTTTTTCCCCCGATCCTTTTTGTGTCTCTTATGTTGAGATTTCTTTGATTTCTTATGTTTATGATGTTTTCGATCAGCTAAAAAGACATTAAAAATATATTTAATATGATAAAGCTTTTTAATAACAGAAATAGTTTACAAGAGAATGAAGTCCATATACACATTTATGGAAATTATCTGAATGCAAAAAACATTTTTTTTATTTTTGCATTCAGAAAAGAAGTTTATAAAAAAATAATTTATTTTACAGTACTTTCTACGGATTAAAATTTTCCACTCTTATTCAGTTTTTTCTTTTTTTGTCTCATTGACTGCAGCCATTCTTTGAAGAGAAAAATAAAAGTTTTCAGAACTGACCAGCAAGATGTATTGAGGCAAATTTTTGTCGTGATATCAAGATGTTTATATTTATTATGCTCAGGTCAGGATTTAATCTCAAAGCTTATTGGCTGAAGGGTGGAGATGCTATACAGTGGCCTACCACGCTAACAAAGAATACCAAGCTAATAATTCAAAAAATTAAGCTTTGGTTACTTTAATCTGTTCATTTGGAAATGAGAAAAATAAACTTCAGTTTTATATCAATGGTCAATATTTCCTTGGATGTTTACTGGGAAGTCTAGGATACAAATATTATTAAACCAGAAATGAAACACTAGCTTGTCTACACTGATATTAGGAGTATTAATTAATAAATGCAACAAACAGAATTGCTAATGTTTATTTTATAAATTTCTTTTGCAATATTAATCAACAAAAAGAAACAGTATTTTTTTTTAATATTAATTCCACATATGAAGAGATTAAAGAAACCATTATACATTGTATGGGGAAGATTTTGAGAACAGAGATACTAAGACAGAAAATAAAGCAAATACTTACTCCTTTTCTCTACCCACATCTCAAATTCTTTAATTTCATCTCCCTCATCACTGCTGCTCTTTCCAGAATTACTTTCACTGCTTCCTGTACTGTCATGAACTTTCTTGATTTTTTTTTGTCTTTTGCTTTCTTTTTCTTTCTTATGTTTTTTCCGATCCTTTTTGTGTCTCTTATGTTTAGATTTCTTTGATTTTCTATGTTTATGATGTTTTCGTTCATCTAAAAAGACAGGAAAAAATATTTAATATGGTAATTTTTTTTAATAGAAATAGTTCAGAAGAGAATGAAGTCCATATACACTTTTATAGAAATCATCTGAATGCAAAAAACTTTTTTTTTTTTGCAGATACAATAAATCTGTACAAATTTATAAAAAAATAATTTATTTTGCAGTATTTTCTACAGATAAAATTTTTCCACTCTTATTCAGTTTTTTTTTTTAATTTCTTTCTATTTTTTTTATGTCTCACTGAATGTAGTGCTATTATTTGAATAGAGAACAACAAAGTTTTCAAACCTGGCCAGCAAGATGCACCGAGGTATATTTTTGTCATGATATCAAGATGTTTATATTTATGATGAGAAGGTATCAAACTCACATTTCAAACACCATACAAAGTTAGATTTGGAAGAGGAGAGCTTAATATTATCCAGAAAGGTATTGAACATTATGTGGATAGTTTACATTTTCTTATAAAGAATTAAGTGATCAGGTTGATTTTGATTAACAAATATTTAGGAATTCTCTCAAAAGGAGGGGACAGAAAAAATTAATTTGATTGGAAAATAACTATTTAGAAGCATTTAGTGAATTAATCTGTGTCAGAAGGGAATATTTCTTTCACAATAATTGATCACAGTAGGAATAAAGAATTTGGTGAATTTTTATGTCAGTCTGCTTTTATTTGTGCTTTCTTGAAGTTTTTGGAGAAGGAATGGAGAAAAGAACATCTTAATTTACTAAATGAAGATTCCCCTTGATATTTAATGGATCTTTATTTGACAAGATGTTTTCTCCCCAGATATGTTTTTAAATCATATGAAGAGATTTGATCTATAGTTGGATAACCTCTACAGAAAATATGAAACTAAGCAATGCTGACATCTTATTATGATGTAACTCAGGTATAGATTTTTATACATGAACACTATTAGACCCAGGTTTGAATTACACATAAGACATTCACTGTGTACATCCTAGTGGGATTCCTAAATAGGTACTTTATGAGGGTTTTGAAAACTGAATGCAAATGAGTTAGTCTCATACTGAGAGATTGCAGGCTTTTTCTCCCAGAACTAAAAAAAATCTTGAACATAAATACAGAAATTACCTCTATCAAGAATGCCTTAGAATTTGTTTTAGTGGTTAATTTTTTCAATATTATTCTCTGCATTTCATCAGCTTTGTTCCATCATTTTTTAAATTCAAATTGTGATAATTTTAAACATGAGTTTGATTTACTCATAAGCCATTTTAGGACCAGTGCTCATAATGTTGCCTATGACACTGATAAACTTGTTGTTAATACATCAGTTCACTAACACAAGATGAGCTTTTTCTATTATCAAAAGGGCATGATTTTGTGGTTTCTCTAAAAAGTTGCAATTAATGGACTTCTTTTTCTATATAGACAGAAGCTGCCATTGTTTCTCCTAAGACAGAGAACAGAATTTGTTTTGACAGCACAAATATTCTTTTCAATGCTAAACCACATCCTAATTTTTTTGTTTTCTGAATTTAAAGTTCATAAGTCCTTGAGAAATAAGTATTTTATTACCAAAGTGGATAAGGGAAAAGCTGTTGTTGTTCAAGATAAGAAATATTATGCAAAGATTTGGTTATTGCTTCAAGACTTCTCTCTTCTGATCCTACTGTTAGGTAAATCAATTGATTTAATTTTCTCATTGATAATGTTTCTAGTTGGGATGAAGAATTAAAAAGAAAACAAAAACTGAAGACCTTCCATGCAGCCATTATACGGTTTGCCTAAAATTCACAAATGTGTTCCATTAAGACCAGTGTTGACTATAACTACAGTGTTGACTGTCCACTTTACTTGCTATGAACAATGTCTCTTTGACATTGTTCATAGCATATAAATTGTCAGCTGCCACGTGGTTGATGAGAATTAACGGGTCCAAAAAGGCTATTTGATTGGCCTCCTTTTTTTCGAAGGTGGAGTGCATTTATTTTGGATAGAAACTGTTGCAACTCTAAAGAAGAGCTGTTCTAGATTGCAAAAATGTTATTGATATATCCATATAACGTGTAGGTCAAGTTGAAATCTAGAACAGCTCTTCTTTAGAGTTGCAACAGTTTCTATCCAAAATAAATGCACTTCACCTTCGAAAAAAAGGAGGCCAATCAAATAGCCTTTTTGGACCCGTTAATTCTCATCAACCACGTGGCAGCTGACAATTTTTCAGAAGACGACTCATACAGGCCATTATATCATTGCAGAAACATACCATCAGCCTAGTCAAAAAAACTGAGACTGTCAAGACCTTAATACATTATGCCCATTCTTTATGTTTTTGGATGAATTCTACAGAAAGAATTACAGCATATTAACTTTTTTATCAAATGGTTTTAGTAATATCTTAATCAAAAAAAAAAAAAAAAGCATTTTGGTTATAAGATCCCTGTCATTTCTGTTCAAGAGGGAAATAACCCATATTCCTCTCCTTTATGTGCAATGAATTTCTGAACAAATAGTGAAAATTTAAAAACCACTAATGTCAGAAAAATCTCCACTTTTCTTACCTCTTCTAAGGATAAGCTTTCTCCTCCGCATTTCCCATGTTTCTCATTTAATTTAGACCTTAAGATTTGAAAGTAACATGTTTCCCTGTGTCAAATCGAGAGTGAGGGGGGGGGATACAAAAGACCAGAAATCAGTAAACTATGAGGGGGAAAAATAATTACAAAGTAAGACTACTAAATAATTTTAATATATGAAATTTACACCAGTAGAGGATTAATAACTATTCAGAAAAAAATACAAGAAAATGAAGACATCAAGAAAGAACTGAATAACATGATAGAAATTACAACATCAGCAATATATGAAAGTCTAGGGACACATAAAAAATTCTATACAAATACAAATAAAAAATTACATATATAAGACAATGATATAAAAACAATTGAACATAAAAAACTAGTCTTTAAAATATAGTTAAGCAGTAAAAAACCAAGCTGAAATTGAACACACACACACACACACACACACACACACACACACACACACACACACACACACACACACACACACACACACACACACACACAGAGAGAGAGAGAGAGAGAGCTTGGAAAGAAGTCAATGACACCATAGTGTGAGAAATAAACAGACAAAGCATCCACCTTAATATGATGTAGAATCCCCTTTCGCTGCAATGACTGTAGCAATCCTGCATGACATGCTTTCCACGAATATACAATAGTGCTAAATGGAAATTTTGGACCATTCTTCCTGTAGGCATGTAATGAGGTTCTGGACTGTTGTGGGGCAAATGTCCCTTGACCACACCCGATGCCACAGTTTATCAGGAATGAGATCAGGGCTCTGTGGAGGGCAGTCAAGTGTGATGTTCATGTTCACAAACCACGTAGTTACAGTGACTGCCTTATGACACAGTGCACTGTGTTGCTGAAAGAGATAGTAGTCAGTTTAGTAGAAACGCCACAAAGTAGGAAGCAGTTCAATGTTTACAGTTCAAAGCTGGAGTTCAACTTTCATGGCACCTCAAACCGAGGTCATACCATCACACTGCCATCTCTAATTTCATAGTTGGGGTCATGCACTCTGGTCAGAGATGTTCACCAGGCATCTGCCATACCCATCCATCAGATTGGTAGAGGATGTAGCTTGATTCGTCACTCTATAACTCAGCTTTCCAAGCTTGCACACACACTGTATGCGCTCTTTGCACCAGTGAAGATGATGCTGCATATTGGTTCAAGTAATGTGGGGGCTTGCATATTGTGGTCCTACCATGGAAAGCCATGTGATTCAGAGCCTCGGTTCTGAATGTTTCTGTGCAGATTCCTGTTCCAGTTGATGCCTGGAACTCCACATTCAACGTGTCAACTGATGAATGGCGATTTTTAGATATCCTTCACTGACATCACTGATTTTTGACCTAGGATGGCCCAATTTGTCAACAATTTGCCAAACAGATAGGCTGCAAACAGCAGCCTATCACAACACTTCTTTCAAACTCTGTCAGTACCCTTCTCTAAGCCATTTCACTAGACAAGGTTGCACCGACTTGGGAGCATCATATTTCTTCAATTTATATTAGCTACAAACACATGACTTGTTACATGGCATGATGCACCTTGCCCATGGGGGGGGGTGCATTGACTTCTTTCAAAGCAGTGTGTGTGTGTGTGTAAAATGAAGTGAACAGCCAAAAGAGAAACTGGAAAGACACAGAGAAATATGGGGAAAATTTACCTAGAAAACAATATATAGAAAATAAGACCCAATGCCTATAAAATACAAAAGCATATGAATGCAGATATAAAAGAAACTGCAAATATAAACTGTGAACTAGATTGAAAAGTATTCATAGATTTTACACCAAAAACTTGCAAAATTATTTAAATGATATAACAATGAAAGAATTACAGGACAACCTAAGTAAAATAAAAAATGGTAGATCAGTAGGAGAAGATAGGGTAAACTCCAAACTGTATAAAATTGACTGGAAAACCAATTTTATCGCATTATTAACATTTTAGATAAAATATATGCAATATGCAAAGGTAAATACTAATAGAATGGAATACAAGTATAGTAAAATTTAATATTTAATATTTAATATTTAAAAAAGAGAATTAGAGGAAACCTAATTACAGAGCTTAAATTAAGGGGATATTAAATCCCACATAGTTTTAAAACCGAATAAGAAACTCAAAGATAGGAATCAGAGAGTTTCTTGCCGAATATAGTAAACTATAAAGTATCGGCGAACACTAGCGTTAGCCAATGCAAGTGATCCTAGTACATAGTACAATACTGGGCAGCTCGTTGCAAAGGTGGAGGAAGAAGTTCAGATCGCTATTCTTAGGTATTTTCCATAATGTAAAAACACATTTCCTAGGAAATGTATGCTGTTATTACATTATGGAGAGAGGTCACTACCCAGACCGGTTTCAGCCTTTTTTGAGGCTTCATCAGTGAGTAGCTAGACCTAATACCAAAGTGTATAGCGAAAAGAACTTATGTACTTTGCGAACGAGTTTCCCAAACAGGTGCAACCATTAAGTTACTCTCTGATTCCTATCTTTGAGTTTCTTATTTGGTTTTAAAACTATGTGGGATTTTATATCCCCTTAATTTAAGTAATGTTTTCATTGCCGAAATGAAGCTTATTAGCTCTTTATACTTAAGTAACTTAATGGTTGCACCTGTTTGGGAAACTCGTTCGCAAAGTACATAAGTTCTTTTCGCTATACACTTTGGTATTAGGTCTAGCTACTCACTGATGAAGCCTCAAAAAAGGCTGAAACCGGTCTGGGTAGTGACCTCCCTCCATAATGTAATAACAGCATACATTTCCTAGGAAATGTGTTTTTACATTATGGAAAATACCTAAGAATAGCGATCTGAACTTTTTCCTCCACCTTTGCAACGAGCTGCCCAGTATTGTACTATGTACTAGGATCACTTGCATTGGCTAATGCTAGTGTTCGCCGATACTTTATAGTTTACTATATTCGGCAAGAAACTCTCTGATTCCTATCTTTGAGTTTCTTATTCGGTTTTAAAACTATGTGGGATTTAATATCCCCTTAATTTAAGTAATGTTTTCATTGCCGAAATGAAGCTTATTAGCTCTTTATACTTAACTAATTACAGAGATAATAGTTTACTGAATACATACTACAAAATACAGAGTAGAATAAATAATTAAAAATTGAGAATATACAGCGAAAAAAAATATCAGAATGTCAAAATGGATGCTCTACAATACAGCTTTTTGTTTAAAAACTACTTATAGAAAAAAGAAGAGAATTTAATTTAGAAACTCACCTTTTGTTTATACATTATGAAAACGCATTTGATAAAGTAAGAAAACATATTGTGTGGTATATTACAAAGAATAAATATACCTAATATTTTATTACAGGCAATACTGAATATATACAAAGATAATGAAATAAGAATAAAAAAATAAATGTCTCAAAAACAATCTATAAACCAAGGGGGAGGATAGAGATGTCCCCCTCTCTCCAATGCTTTTGAATATTTATAATAATGAAATGCTAATACAGCTGAATATTTTAAATAACCCAGAGAGGTAGAGAAATTTCCTGGAGTAATAAATGTTATTATTTGCAGATGATCAGATAATATCAGATAAGGAAGAGAATTTACAAAGGCAAATATATAATCCAAACATCACAGTAGAACAATTTGGAATGAAAATATGTTTAGATAAAACTAAAATAATGGCATTTTGTGAAAAAACTCTAATTATAAGTAAAACCAATTATTAATAATAAAATACTAGAAATATTTTTAATTATTTTGGATACAAAATATCATTAGAGAGAGAAAAAGACATAAAATTAAAAACTTCAAAAATTTACTGGTTATAGGCTTGATAAATAAAATGCTCAATCTGAATCTAATAAAAAAAGAAAAGCATTAAATATGCAATACTTTAGCAGTCGTACATTACATGGCAGTGTAATTTGGACAATAAATAAACAAGATAAACAAAGAATAAAAACAAGTGAAATGAGATTGGTCATCATCATCATCATCAAATTCTGGCAATGTACCCTCAAGGGGTGTACAGGATATGACAGTACTACATGAAAAATTTACATCATTACTAACTTCCTATCTACAATTTTCCTCCAAATCAGTCTGTTGCTTGTCAAGACTCCAACATTATCAGATCTTATATTTCTATCGTTTAAGGCACTTTGTACCGTATCAATCCACCTATATCTTGGTCTTCCTCTGGGTCGTTTTCTTGCCAACCTGGCAGAGAACACTTGTTTTGCTAATCTTTCCTCTCCCATTCTATTTAAGTGACCATACTACCTGAGATTAGCTCTGCTAACGCATTCCTGGATGCTGACAATGTCAAGTTCTTTCCTAATATTCTCATTTTTAATATGATATTGCCGTTGATGCCATCTGTTCACGCCTCTAATCTTTCTCAGGACTCTCATATCTGCGGTCTCTAGTCTTTGGTCAAGTGTTTTACTTCTGACCCAGCTCTCAGATCCATAAGTTAAAACTGGTTTGAACACGGTCATGTATAGCTAATTTAGTGTTCCGACTAATTTCTCTCTTATTCCATATGAATTTATTCAATTGACTTCCCACCATACCAGCTTTGCTGATTCTGTTGTCTATTTCTATATTTAATTTGCCATCTTCAGTAAAAATCGTACCTAAGTAGCTGAAATGTTTTACTTGTTCCACAGGTTCTCACAACACAGTTGACATTTTCAATGATTCTGCCTATTTTCATTGTCTTTGTCTTTTTACTGCTGACCTTCATACCATATCTATTACAACAGCTATTCAATTTAGTCAGAGAATCTTGCAGACTTGTAGTAGATTTATTTAGAAGTATAACATCATCCGCATAAAGCAAAGAGCTGACATTAACATCTCCAATTTTGATATCAGGTTTAATACCACTTTCCTTCATAATGTGATCCATATAGATAATGAATAACAGAGGGGATAATGTACATCCTTGTCTCACACCAGATTTAACATTAAACCATTTTCCTGTACTTCCTTCAATTTTAACTGCTGAGTTACAACTCAAATAAAGACTAAGTATTGCTTGATATAATGCTCCATTGACACCATATAACTGCAGCGTTTTGAATAGCTTCTCTCTTGGCACCTTGTCACATGCCTTTTCTAAATCGACAAAACTTAAATACAGATCTTTGTTATATTCCCATGCTTTCTCGACTATTTGTCGTAAAGTGAAGATCTGATCCTGACAGCCTCTATTTGGCCTGAATCCAGCATGTTCTTCACCAAGCTTTTCTTCCACAATTCTTCTCAACCGTTTCTCAAGTATACTTGCATAGATCTTGCCAGGAACACTCAGAAGGGAAATACCTCTGTAATTCTCACATTCAGTTTTATTTCCCTTTTTATATATGGGTACTATGAGAGCTCTACTCCAATCATCGGGAATTCGTCCCTCTGTCCAGGCTTTCTGAACTATGCAGTGCAGCCACTGTAAGACTTTTATACCACCATACTTCAGCATTTCTGGTTGAATATCATCTACTCCTGCTGCCTTTCCACATTTCAAGCCTTTGATGGCTTTTTCTACTTCAAGTATGGATATGTATTCCTGACTGCATGCCTGGTCAGTGTTTTTTATCACTGTGCTGTCATCACTGCTTGTTTCATTTAGCAGTTTTTCAAAGTAATTACTCCATACTTCAAGGATTTCTTTTTCTCCTGTTTTCATGTCACATTTATCATTTCTAACTCCTTTTACAGCACTCTTTCCTCCATTCCTAAGCTTCTTCAACAACCTCCAGAATATTTTGCCACCTTCTTGATATTTATTTTCTATATTCTTCCCAAAGTCCTCCCATGACTTTTGTTTAGCTAGTTTTACACACAGTTTAGCTTTCTTACATTTGTCTCTGTATTCTGTAAGAGTAAAAGCTGACTTATTTGCCAGGAACTTTTGATATGCTTTCTTCTTTTCCTTCACTGCCTCTTTAACTTCCTGTGTCCACCAGGGAGTTTTTTTTTTTTATCCTTGCACACAACCTCACCACCTGCCTCTCTGGCAGAATCAATCAATGTTTTCTTCAGAGTTTGCCACTGAATCTCCAAGGTTTGATTCCTGTTCTCAAACTCTTTCATTTTCTTTTCAATAATCTTTGTGTATTTTAGTCTACAGTTCACATCTGAGAGCTGCTCAACTTTTATTCGCTTTAAAACTTTCTTACATGTTATTCTTTTCAATATGAAATTCAATTTTATCCTGCTCAAGACTAAATAGTGATCACTTCCAATTTCAAATCCTCTGTACACTCTGGTGTCCTGCACCAAGGAGAAAACATCACTATCAACAATAACATAGTCAATGAGACTTTTCTTATTCCTATCCTCTTCTCTCCATGTAAATTTGTGCACATTTTTATGTTGGAACATGGTGTTAGTAATAACCAGTCCATGTCCTGAGCAGAAATCCAACAGATATTTGCCATTATTATTAGCTTTGCTCTTTTCTCCAAATTTTCCCAAAATATTTTTGTATGTCTCACAATCATTTCCTACTCTGCTATTTAGATCCCCAACAAGGACCAACTTTTCCTTTTTCATTGTGTCAGTTGCTTTTTCTAAAGCCTCAAAAAATTCCTCCACTTCTACACTTAGTAGAACCTTCTGTGGCACCATAGGCACAAATAAATCTCATTGTCCAGTTCCCCATTCTCATATTTGCCCACATTACTCTACTTGAGACTGACTGCCATTCAAGAAGATTAGCCTCGTATTTTGTGTTGAATATTATGGCTACTCCTTCTTTTCCTTGATTGTCATTGCCTGAATATAACATTTTGTATTTATTGCTCAGAAAGATCTCACCAGTTTTGGTCTTTTTTGTTTCAGTCACTCCTATTATGTCAATCTGGTACTTATCTAATTCCTCAGCTAGCTCCATTTCTTTGCCATTCAGGCTTCTTACGTTGATAGTACCGATCTTTAACTCTGGTGATGTTGAGTTGGGGTTTGTTTTCAGATTTGTTCCAGTAGCTGACTTTTCGCTGATCGCCCTGGTTCCCTGGCGAAAACAACGGGGGCCTTGTTTAACCGGGTGACGCCCCAGCCAGCATGAAATTTTGTCATGTTGTACCATCATTTTTTTTATTTTGGTTTAACCAATAAGAATACAATTTGGTCAGCTGAATCCCAAATTGCCAGCCCATCCTTGTTCGTTCAGTATCAAAGTAGATACCCAACAGGGTGCACCACGAGAAGGTGAGGATTGGACATTAGGTCAGAAGCCCTGGTCGGTTCTTCGCATTCCTTTAAAGGCTATGTGGAGATCTCCTCTCAGTTATACAGCTTTGACCCTTAAGCACCAATGAGATTGGTGAGAACTGCAAAATATACATTATTAGACACAAAAAAAATAAAAATAATAAAAAAAAATTTTTTTTTTTTAATTTTAAGTAATTAAAAATAAAATCACTAGAAGAAAAACAAAGAAATAAAAACAAAATTGGTTGGAACATGTAAACCGAATGGCCAACACCCAATATTCTAAACAATTAATAAAATATAAACTAGCTGAGAAGAGAAGGCTAGGCAGACACATAAAGAGACAGATTAGAAATCAGACCAGAATACATCATAAGGTTTATATCCATATTTAGCATTATGATGAATGATGAAAAAACTATATATAGGAATACTGGTATTAGAATATTATTTTTATAGTACTCAAAGAAGAATCTGAAGAATAATAAGAAAGAAAGAATTAAATCAAAGTATAAATGGATTGAATAAACAAAAAGTTTAGTTTCAAAATATATATACAGAAAAGAATAATAATATAATCAAATCAATGATGCCTATGAAGAGCACATTGCAAAATTAAGAAAAAGATGTTGAAAAAAATCTATAATCAAATTCCTGACAAGCACCCTCAGGGGATATACAGAATATCATGATACTACTACATTAAAAAGTTACATCATTACTTATTTTTACAGGTACCTGTGGCATAGTATAATTATTAAAAGAACATGTAAGACCACAGTAATAACTTTTAATTAATAAGGTACAGATATTTCATACTAAAACTAATAGTAAATCTTCAGTGTTATAAACAGTTATAGGAATGGAATATAAGTAACGAACATTCGGTGGATCACCTATTAAAATACACTGTTGCCGCGTGCTAGGAAATGATAGAAAATAATAATTAATATTTAAGATAATTGATTTTTTAATGATTACATAAAATAAGTCACCCAGATCTTCGAGAGAGAGAGACAATCATTATGATTTATTAATTAAAAGTTATTACTGTGGTCTTACATGTTCTTTTAATAATTACATCATTACTACCTTCTTAATAACAATTTCCTACAAATAAATCTGTTATCTATCAAGATTCCAATATTATCAGATGTTACCTTTCTGTCTTATTATGAGGCACTTCTTACCAAAGAAGAAGACAGAAAGGTAAGAGGAAGACAAAAAGACCAAGAGGAAGATCGTTGTCTTCCTCTTGGTCTTTTTCCTGCTATTCTTTTCCAGGATAATATAATCTTATTTTACTAACCTTCCCACTCCATTCTATTTAAGTGACCATATCACTTTAGATTAGCTCTGCTAGCACATTTCTGAATGATAACAATGTCACATTCCCCCCCCCCCAATATCCCCATTTTTAATATCAATACTGCCATTGATGCTATCTGTTTACTTCTATAATCTTTCTCAGTACTCACAAATCTGAAGTTTCCAGTCTTTGATCTGCTTCATTTCTAACAGAGCTCTTAGATCTACAAGTTATCTTGTATACAAGATAAAAGATAGTGTTCAGGCTAGTTTAGTGTTTTGACTAATTTCTCTATTATTCCATATAAATTTATTTATTCGGGGGGGGGGGGGGTGTAAAACCTAATCACACATCTCAGTTAGTGCCTCTGGGGGAATACTTCCAGTAGGCTAGCATGGCTGGTGAAGCATGCCAGGGCCAATCACCCAATATGTGGATTTTTTGATGATTACAGAGGGAATAAGTGATTCAAAAAAATCATGCAAAGCAACTGCCATTTCTTTTTCTCAAAGAGAAGTTATGAAGCCTGTTGGTGAAACCCTTCACAAAAGTCCACAAGCTAAAGTAGGAAGAGGTAGGCACTCAGAACATCAACTCTGGAGAAACCCATTCATTATAACTGTTTACAATGTTTGTACCCTCTTGAAATCTGTAAAAGTTCATGAACTTCATGGTCAGCAAATCTTGATGCAGTGTGCATCTAAGAAAACAGGTGAGAAACAGATTTTGAATGAAATAAAGCCACATCAAATTGTAAAAAATTCTTTATGGTTTATTAGTGCAAGGACAGCAAAGATTATATGGCACCAAAGCAAAGGTTACAGCAGTACGCAAGGTAATGCAATAAATTAACAAATAACATAATTATTTAAATTAAGTGGATATTGAATCCAACATTATATCAAAGCCGAATAGAGAAAACTGCAAGAGTTTCATGCCGAATATAGATAGAAACTATAAAAGTTTCGGGGATCCAAGCATAAGAAAACCTTTCATGACAGGGGCAACTAGTAGTAAAGGTGGGATAAGCTCTGATCACTATCCTTAGTATTACCCATAACGTAAAACACATCTCCTAGGAGATGTATGATGTTATACATTATTGGGGGGGGGGGGGTCACAACCCAGACCGGTTTCGACCTTTGTTGAGGTCTCATCAGTGAGTAGGCAGACCCAAATTTGTATTAACATGTTCTGTACAAAAAGCAATTTTAAAAAAAAATTATAAATCAAGCAATGCAATATCTACACAAAATTGGAATTCATAATCAAATGTGCTTATAAAAATTAATTATTTTTAAAAAGTTAAAAACATCATGCAGTTTGATAACATCTGCTTGAGTGTATATGGCTCAACTAGATTAGTAAAAATTTCATTCCCCTCATGTGAAGTGCTATCATGGTATCTGAGAACTGAAAGTACAACAAATGTTATTTGATGTTATAGAAATATTTGAAAAATGGTATGTATGCGACAAATGCACGAAATCATTACATTAATATGCCCTAGCTGAAATGACTGCTTTGGATAACATGCGATACTCAATTGTTCAAAATGAAGGACTTACTAGGTCCATTATCAGTGGACGTCAGATGCCACATGGTCATTCCTTTCCTTGGTGATGTTCCACACTAGTCCTCACCAGGTGGTCCTGTCATATGCTTTTCTGGAGGCTTCAACTCTCTGAAGATCAGTCACTCCAGACACATCATCTATCCATCTCACTGAAGGTCTACCCCTTCCTCTTTTCAAGGTACTGTCAGGTACTTGAACTTGCAGGCTTCATCAATTCTTTCACCATTAAGGTACACTTTTCTCAAGAGCTTCCCTGTCTGTAATTCCTTTGGAAACCATAATCTTTGTCTTGCTAGGATTGAGCTGAAGTCCTCTGTTCTTACTGATTTTGTTAACTTTATGAAGAATTTGTCCCAGTTCTTCCTTATTATTACAGAGGAGTACTGTATCATCAGCATACCTCAGATTACTGATCAATCTACCACCTATCCTAATTCCTGTCTAGAGCTCATCCAATGCTCCACACATGATGTCCTCAGCATAGATACTAAACAAGTGAGGAGAAAGTAGTTAACTCCCTTTCCAATCAGTTAATCCAACACCTGTTCACACGTGGCTTCTTGCTTCCTGTACAAGTTAGCAATCAGCCTGATGGTGCTGAGGAAAACTCATTCTTTTCATTACTTTCCAGTTTCAAATGCTGAACAGTCAAAACTTTAAAGTAGTCTATGAAACACATAGGGAGTCTAAATTCTTTATACTTTTATATGATCTGTCTAAGACAGATCATAGAAAAGATCTCTGGTATCCTTACCTTTCCTAAAACCTGTTTGTTCTGCCTCAATCCTATTTAGAATGATCTTGAATAAAATCTTGCTTGCATGAGATATTAAACTAATAGTTCTCGCAATCCTTCATATTTCCCTTTTTATGTAGTGGTATGAAAACTTATTTCTTCCCATCTGTAGGCCATGATCCTGTCTTCCATATCTCGTAATCAATCTATGAAACACTGTTATCCCTTCATCCCATGTAGCCTCAATTAACTCTGCTGGTATTCCATCTGCACCCAGGGCCTTATTGCTATTAAGCTGTTTAACTGCTCTTTCAACCTCATGTCTAAGTGGAGGAGATTCCAAATCAAAATTTTTCTGGTGAGAGGCCCCCTCCCCCCCCATAAAAATTTTCTTTATTTTCTCTGTTGTAGAGTATCCCACAGTATTCTTTCCATCTGTTTTTGATTTCCAGTTCTTCTGTTAGTACTGCTCCATTCCTGTCTTTGATGACATTTGATTTGCACTCAAACTTATGCTATAGGTCATGAACTAAACAAAACATTCTTTTATTATTATAATTTATAATAATTTTAAACATCCTTGTATAATTTATTAGTATAAAACTTTTCCTTGTCCTGCCTGATAGCCCTTCCTTGAAGAACTGTAAATCCAAGACCCATGGTGGAAGAAGCAACATCGATCAGCACGCCATTCAGTAGAAGACAGAGTGTAAAGGATATTTAAAGGCTTTTTTTTATTTTTTATTTTTTTTTTTTACACTTTTCCCTAAGTTGACAAATCTGTGCAAGGAATGGAAACTCCCCCCCCCCCCCCAAAGATGAATCCCAAGAACTTGGCCTCTGGTGCTACTGGAATAATACTTCACCCCATGTTTAAATCAGAATAATGTGGTTGTAGGATAGCTAGATTTTCAACAGAAGTGTACACAGACAGTTATTTTCTGCTAAAAACCTGAACCCATTATTAAGAGCCCACAAAGAGACATGGTTGATTGCATACCAAAGTTGTCTTTCATTTACCCTCATATAGCAGGAGTAACAATAAACTGTGAAGTCATCAACATAAAGAGCATTGCCTACTAGAGTGTCGCACTTGAGACAGTCTTGAGGAACATCCTCTTCTTGATGTTGCTGAGATAATGTGCTTCCTACTTGGACTTGAGAGTTGGCTGGACAGAAAGTTTTTAATAAAAACAGGAAGGTATCCCTTGAGACCAAGACTAAAGAGGTCTTTTAATATGCCACATCTCCAAGCTGCGTCATAAGTTTTTTTCCATGTCAAAGAAGACTGAAACCACATGTTCTCGTTTCAGGAAAGTATCTCTCATGCATTTCTAAATGGACAAAATGGTTCAATGTTTATCAGTGTCTATGAAAGCCACACTGTGTGTTGGAAAGAAGTTTGTTGTTTTCTAAGCACTGGAGAAGCATTGCATTTATTGTTTTTACTCAATGTTACAAAAACAGCTAGTCAGCAATAGTCGATAACTGTTTGCTTTTGTTGGATCTGGTCTTGGTTTTGGGATAGCAATAAGAGCAGGAGATCCATGGAAGATGTTTTATCATCTCATAATGGATGTAATCAGGACCTACTGCACTAAGGCAAGACAATAAAAGAGCCCTTTTTAGTTACTCCTTAATTTGCACTGGTTATTTCATTAACTAATGATGTAAATTGGATTCGTGAATCCAATTTACTCTGACATCTCCCAAGCATGTTTAAAGGCTATTAAGTCTGTTGTGGTAAGGTATCTATGAAATATATATCATGCTCTATCTTGATCTTTTTTGATTGCTTGGTACTCTGGGTTGAACCAAGGCATTCAACAGAGTGGAAATTAACCTGATGTTTTCAGAAACGCAACTGTTGCTGCCTAGACAATACAATGAATACTTCACTGATAGGTGCCTGGCTGCCTACTTCAGTATTAAATTTTGCAAGGCAAGAAAAAATATTCCAGTCAGCCTAGTCCATTTTCCATGTGGGTGAACATGGTTCCTGTGAAGACATAGTGCAAATAACAATTAAATGATAGGCTTCCATAGATGTTCTCTTCGACATCCCACATGAGGAGTGGAAAAATGGCAGGGGAGCAGACTGTAAGATCTATTTCAGAATATGATCAGGTAGACATACGAAAGAAGGTACTGACTTCATTATTAATAATGGAGAAGTCATACTGTCTCAAGCATTCACTCAATATCAAGCTCCATCTTATTTATTTATTTATTTTTTTATGTTGAGTCCATATAAAAGAGGTTGGATCAACCTATAGTACATTAGTACTGTATGTGGGAAAGGAGAAATTTGTTTACATTTGATTTAAAAGCCTTTATATTGTATTCCTTGCGAAGCACATCAGGAGAAGACTGTTCCACAATATGGCAGTAGCAGGGATAAAGGAGGAGGAGAAGAAATTTGTTCTGTGGGTTTCAATGTGTACAATGAAGAGGCAACTGCATATGTTTCAATGGGCTTAGCGTGTGTGTGTGGGGGGGGGGGGGAATTATTGATGTTATTTAAGATGAACATTTGTTAATATTTTTAGAATACACAAATTGCAGAAACCAAACATCTGTGAGAAATTGAGAGGAATGAGTTTGTTAAGAGATGGGTCATTAATCAATCTAATTGCTCTCCTCTGTATTGAGTTAAGCATTTGAGGGAGCTCTTAGGAACCACACTTGAAATGTGAGAGCAGTATTTGATAACTGGGTAGATTTGTGATTTGTATAAGGTTAACAGCAAAAGAGAAATCCTAGTTTTTTTAGAAGCTGAGGATGCAATTGTTGTGATGTGTTTATGCCAGGAGAGGCTTGATATCAAGGTAATTCCAAGAAGAGAGATCTCATCTTGTTTGGAAATTTGAGTGTCATCAAAAATAATACTTGGAGAAAATTGTTCTTTTTTTGTGAGAAATAAAACAGAACTAGGTTTTACTAACACAGAAATTGATAAGATTATCTGAGTCCCCACTGGAGGATGAGGATGACTTTGTGATCAGAGACGAGGGCAGTAGTGGTTGATGTTTTGCAGGTTGAGGTGAGTTGTATTGAGTAAGGTTTATCAAATGAAAGAGAGGAGTGCAATGTGCTGTCATCTGTAAAACTGTGTATTGGGTTGGAGGTCAAGTGAAGTAAGTTATTGATATATAGAAGGAAGAGGACTGGTGAGAGAACAGAACCCTGGCATTAGTTAAATGGTGAAGGATAAGGAACCATCTATCATCACACATGGTGTGCATCCAGACAGAAAGCTGGCAATCCAACTGCAGAGGTTCTGAGACAGACCAAATGATGGGAGTTTGCTTAGTAAGCCTTTGTGCTAGACTCAGTCAAAAGCTTTGGAGATATCAAGTGCAACCACTTGAGATTTACCAAACTTATCCATGGCATTTGTCAAGAGATGAGCGATATATGTGAACAGATCTCCTGTTGATCGGCAGCGATGGAATTCATACTGGTGATCGTTTATTAGCTGGGTGCCTTCAAGATAGTGTAGGAGTTGGGAATTGATGGTGTTCTCCATTACTTTAGATAGGACTGAGTTGAGTGAGATAGGGCAGTAGATAAATAGCAGTGATGTTGCCCTTCTTGGGAATGGGTTTCTGTATGCTAGTTTCCAGACTGTGGGATAGACACCAGTGGAGTAAGAGAGTGTATATACAAGTTACATAGAATAGGAGTCAGTTCTGGTGCACAAACCATCAATGCAATTGAAGGAATGCCATCACGGCCAGGAGACTTTTTTTTGTGTCTAATTTAGACAATATTTTTTGGATCTCTTTCTGACAAAAAGATATAGGGGGGCATTTGCCATTGTCAGTTATGCGTGCATTGGAGGCAAAGCGTAAAGCAAGGAGATTAGCTTTTTTCCCTGTGGGTGATGATGCAATAGAGCCATCTTGGTACGATAGGGGGTGGGAATAGTGTTGGGCAAAAGTTATGACTAATTGCTTTGGCAAGAGACCAAAAGGCTCAGCTGCAAGTTTCCTGCTTTTTGCTCTTTCAAATTCTGTTTTGGAAGTGTTGATAGTTTTCTTGCTTTTATTTCAAGCTTGAGTATAAGCACTAAAGGAGTACAGTTGACACATCTTTTAGAGAACCAGGGTTTAGTTAGGGGATGGTAATTCAGAGTAGTTTGCGGAATGTATGTTTCCATGCCAGTGAGGATTTGGTGATATGTTTGGGTTGGAAGACAGGAAATGATATTCCAACCATGGGAAAGAAGTCACAGAGGGAGGCTGTCCCACTTGGCACTGTTATAATGACAAACCACTCATGTGTGGGAGTGGCTGTGTAAGCATTGTTGCATGGGGAGGAGATGAGCACTAGATTGTGGTTAGAATTATCCAATTGGCTCACTATATTCACTGTGTGTTTGGAAGGATCATTGATGAGGAAGAGATCTAGGGTGTTTGGAGTATCTGGTTGGCATGTGAACGATTTGTGTAAGATCGTTAGTGATGGCACACGTTTCAGCATCTCTGCTTGCAAGATCTGTACAAGTGGAGGAAAGCCAGTTGGCGTTGTGGACATTAAAATCTCCTAGGAGGATGATTTCACTGTTGGGAAAATAGGAATGGAGAAAATGAATTTTTAAGGAGGGAAAATGAAAGAACTCAGAGTGGTTGGTGACATTAAGGGAGCGATATTTTCAACCAAAGAACATCAAAGTTGGGCGATTCTAAGGTGGGTGCTCTCTGACCAGGTATGTCAGAGCGGATATATGTGCAGACGCTACCCTTGGGTCGAAAGGTGTTAAAGAGTGTGCAGTTTGGAAGGTTGAGATGTGTAGTGCTGGAGGTGGGGTGAGATTTGAGTTTCTGCCAAAGAGAGTAGGTGGGGGTCTACTAGACTGAAGATGGAAGCAAAGTGAGATTAGCCAGGAGATTGTTTTTTTCTGTGGGTGATAAAAACGAAAGTTACGACCAACTGCTTTGACAAAAGACCAAAAGGCTCAGCTGAAAGTTTCCTGCTTTTTGCTCTTTCAAACTCTGTTTTGGAAGTGTTGATAGTTCTCCAACCTTAATAGTGGACGCTATTAAGGTTGGAGTTGAAGCCAAAGATGTTAGTGAAGTGGATGTGCAAGGTTCTGTGGGGCATATATTTGACTGCAAAAGTTTAAAACCTAGCAGAAAACATGTTGAACATACTGTACTAAGAAATCCAATGGATAAGCAAATTGCTACTGCCTTCATAGTATTAAGCTGGACATGATGAAAAATGAGTATGACTGCCACTAGGATAGGTACTCCACTATGAGTAGGACCATCTCCAATTCAGTCGTTGCATTCAACAATGAAATTTCTTAGTGTCGTCACTCAGTTTTAATGTTTCCTGCAGACAAAGCAAAATTTGTTTCTGCAGCAAAATCTTGATATTATTATTATTTGTCACCTCCAGGGAGTCCAAAGGCTCATCGAGAGAGGGCGTCTACTCTACAGCTCGGTCTCCACCACACCAATGCCAACTACACCAACGCTATCTACTGCTGACCACTATTACTGTCAGGGTTTATTGCAAAAAAAAGAAAAGTAGATGCAGAGAATCATCAATTTCAAGACAACTGGATGGAGGATTATTATTTTATTCTGAATAAAGGTTTGCCTGTATGTTTGTTGTGCAATGAATCTGTATTCGTCAACAAAGAATACAACTTGAAGAGACACTTTACTTCGAGACATGTGGATCACCCAAAAATTGATGGACAACTAAGAAAAGATGAAATATAGAAGTTGAAGAAGAACTTGGATACCCAGCAGCAAATGTTCAACAAGAAAAGAACGCAGCACCACAGCATTGTCAAAGCCAGCTTTGTGGTAAGCGAAAAAATCGCTAAGCATTCTAAGTCATTTGGTGAAGGAGAATTTATCAAAGAATGTCTGCTGGATGTTGCAAATATAATATGTCCTGAAAATAAAAGAGACTTTGAGAATATTTGTTTGTCGAGACGTACTGTTGTCCGACGGATAGAAATTATGGCTGATGATATCAAAAAAAGTTTAAAAGAGAAGATTGCTAGATTGGAAGCATTTTCAATTGCTTTGGATGACAGCACCGATGCCTCCGATACAGCACTAGCAATATTTATTCAAGGAGTTGATGTAGATTTCAACATCACAAAAGAATTATTGGCGCTTCGGCCGTTAAAAGGAACGACCACCAGTGAAGATATATTTGAAACAGTCAACACGGTCTTCGAGAGATTTGGGCTTAAATGGAGTTCACTATCTGGCATATGCACTGATGGAGCTCTTGCAATGGTTGGTGCACAGAAGGGATTTATTGGAATAGTTCATGAAAGAGCAATAGAACTACAGATCCATCCGGAAAATTTAACAAATTTTCACTGCATTATCCACCAACAAAATCTGTGTGCAAAATCAATTAAATTCACAAATGTTATGGAAGTTGTAGTAGCCAGTATTAACTTTATTAAGTCACGTGCACTTAATCACTGCCAATTTAAGGAGTATTTGGCAGACCTATTTTCGGATTATGAAGATGTGTCTTATTATTGTGAAGTGAGGTGGTTGAGTAAAAGTAAAATGTTAAAATGATTTTATGATCTGAGACAAGACATTGCAGATTTTACAGACATAAAAGGAAACACAATTAACCAAGTAAAAGATGATGAGTGGGTGTGTGATTCAGAATTCCTTGTAGATGTCACCAGATACCTAAACTAACTAAATCTTAAATTGCAAAAACAAGGACAATTGGTTCATGAACTGTATGGACACGTCAAAGCTTTTTGTAATAAACTACGATTGTTGGAAAGTCAGATAAGAGCTAAAAATTGTTATCATTTTCCTACTCTAGCAACGCATAAAAATATCCCTTATAATTGCTATGGAGATGAACTGAAGGCACTAATAGAGCAATTTGATACAAGGTTTGCCGACTTCAAAAACAAAGACTCCACATTCGCTATATTTGCTTGTCCGATGGATGCTGATGTAAATAATGAGCTAGAAAACTTACAAATGGAACTTATTGAGCTTCAGGTGGATTTAGTGCTAAAATCACAATTTAACAACATTGCTTTGACAGATTTTTATAAATTTTATTTGGTGGAAGAAAAATATACAAATTTACGCGCCTATTTAAGAAAAATCATTTGTCTTTTCGGCAGCACATATATGTGTGAACAGTTTTTTTCGAGGATGAAATACAATAAATCAAAAATTCGGACAGACGGAAACCTCGAAAAGAATAACAGACGGAAACCTCGAAAATTCTATGTGATTATCCTTAAGTAATATTAACGTCAATATTGATAGTCTCGTAGTTGAAGTACAAGGCCAATCTTCACATTATATTGTTATGTCGTTCATTATATTATAAATAAATGAAATATGAAGTAGCAACTTGTTTTAATTCATTTAATAATTTGGTCTGGCCCTTGACTCGGAGAAAGAATGATAATTTGGCCCCCGAACCAGGAAAGGTTGCCCATGTCTGATGTATGTACATGATGTGCAGTACTTGCAGAATGATTTGAATAAGCTAGAACTGTGGGTATGTGAAAACGGCTATCAGTTCAGTGTTAGTAAATGTTAAGTTATGCACTTTGGTGTAATGAGATATCATTACTGGCAGGATTACACTAGAAGAAACTGACCAGGCTAGGGAACTTGGGAGTTTTTCAGGAACCAAATAGCAAAGACTGCAAATAGAGGTGAATAGATAAGTGCAATGCTAAAATGAATCTTAACATGCAAGGAAAAAGGAAGTCATTCTGTACTGTGTGCAGATCTGGTATCTTAGTTTCTGGAGTGATGATATGAAGTGAAGAGGATGCAAAGGAGAGTGATAAAGATCATATCGGGACTGCAGGGTGTAGATTATCAGGAGAGATGGAGAATATGTGTGCTGCAGATGCTAGCAGACAGGAGAATGACAGGGTGTTATAACAGACCTGCACACTTGTGAAAGGGTTTTACAGGATATGAGTAGATGGAATTTTTCATTTTATCGAAGGGTGAAGAGAGAACAAAAGGGCATTCATGGAAACTGAAAATAAATTAGTGAAGAAAGGGATGAGAGGTCCATTTTTCTCTCATAAAGCAGTGCAGCTAGTGTGAATAAATTCAAGAGAAGGTATGATGTGGTATGAATGATATGTGGCCTCCCTCGATGAGTCCCTATCTACCAGGAAGTCTCTTGTAATAATAATAATAATAGTATCTATAAAAAATTACTGAATCTTACAGATTTATAAATGTACTGCACATCTATTATGACATGCCACTGTTAACAAAGGTGCTGATACTTATACCATTGTGTACTGTACCAGAAAAAAGTAATGGAGAATTCTCTGGGAGTTTGGTGACTAACATATCTAAAAAGGAAACCAGTGGTGGCTGTTTTCAAATGATAAATAACTTAAACGACTTAAATTATACATATTTTTGGTCGTAAAATGTTAAAAAAATATAAGACTTATTGATAAACTGGCCATAGATTTTTAATTCGTACGTATGTTTGTACAATATTGCCTACTGGTTTCGCTAGTAATTGACTAGCTTTTTCAAGGCTTGCACAGAACAAAAAATTGATAAATGCAAAAAAGGTTTAAGAATACAAAACACGTTATTACCTGTTAGATAGCTAAGGTAACACGTTCGCATGACATGTCTGTATGAATTGAGGGTTTCTACTAAGTATCATGAACACACGTTACATGCAAATGCGTAATATGATTATTTGAATACTGTAGTTCTGTTGAACTGAGAGAATTAATTAGATTTTTCCCAAGTATTGTTCAGTATGGCCCCTTGATTTCTGTTTAGGTTGCTGCCTGTACGTAGCACTACTGCCACTTCTTTGAATAATCAATGTCTGTAATCATCAACTACATAGGGCATAGAGCTGTTATCCTAGTCTATAGTGTGGTTCGAAGTTGAAAAGTGATGTGCTAAACCGGAGGTGATCGTTTTGTTGTGATTTACATCGCCAACATGTTCTTTCTGTCTTATTTCCAGGCTTCTCAAAGTTTGTCCAATGTAGGAAAGACCACATGTGCATGGAATATTATACACACCTGGATATTTATAAAATGGAATACCGTCCTTAGGAGATCTTAGAACCTGTCTGATGCTAGTAGTTGGTTTAAATACAACCCTGATGTTATGGGCTTTTAACAATCTCGCAATTATGGTGGAAATTGAACCCATAAAGGGGATGACTGCTGTTGAAATTTGCTGGGAGACTGTTCTTTCTTGTTGGTTAATTTTGTATAGAAATTTGTTGATGTTTTGAGGATAACCATTTTGCGATAGTGTTATAGCTATTTGGGACAGTTCTGTCTGAACTTCTTCATCGTCGGAGATAAAGTTTCTGGCTCGATTTCTCAACATGTAGATGATGCTCTGTTTATGTGACCTATGATGGTTTGAAGAGTAATGTAGATATCGTCCAGTGTCCATAGGTTTTTTGTAAATGGACAGTTTGAAATTGTTATCTTGTCTTTTAACTAGTATGTCCAAGAAGTGTAGTTGTTCGTTGTTTTCTACTTCTAGAGTAAATTTGATTTTATTGTGGAGTGAGTTGATTCTATTGACAAACATATGTAGGTTTTCCATGTTGTCCTACCATATGATGAAGATATCATCCACATATCTCCACCATATTGAAGGTTTAGGAGTAATGTTCGTGAAGATTTCATTTTCAAATTTCTCCATGAAAAGGTCTGCACATGGTAGTGACAGAGGGCTGCCCATGGCTAGGCCTTCTAATTGTTGGTATATCTTTTTGTTAACTTTGAAGAAATTTGATTGTAGGCAGTGCTTGAACATCTTTGTAATATCAGCAGGAAAGAGATCTTTGATAATGTTCACGACTTCTTCTACTGATACAGTCGTGAATAAGGATACTATGTCTAGACTAGCCATTATGTCTGTTTGTGTAATCTTCACGTTTTTAAGTTTGTCAACAAATTATTGAGAATTTTTTATGTAGGACTCTGTTTGTCTGATTTTTCCCTTAAGTAAGTTAGCCAGGTGCTTAGCCAATAGGTAAGTAGGGAGGACCTGCCATCTACAATCAGACGAAGTGGCACTTCTGCCTTATGCACTTTAGGCGCTCCATACAGTCTAGGAGTAATGGGATGTGAGGATTTAAGCTTCCTTTTTAGTTCTTCAGGCCAAGTATTCATGTTACGGATCAGGAAGTTTGTCTCATTATGGTTCTTCATGGTAGGATCTTTGTTGAGGATTTTGTAAGTGGAACTGTCTGATAGTAAGTCATTTATCTTCTTGAAATAGTCTTTTGAGTTTAGGATGACAGTGGCATTTCCCTTGTCCGCTTTAGTTATTATTATTTCTTTGTTCTTCCTCAAGTTCCGAATAGCTTTCCTATCATATGGAGTGGTATTAAGTTTTGGTTGTTTTGCTGTTGCTAGGATAATCATGATTTGGAATCTAATATCGTTGGCTACAGCTTGTGGTAGCGGGTAGACTTTTTTCAATTTCACACATAAAGTCCATTTTAGGAATGTAATTTGGAGTGATTGAAAAGTTAAAACCTTTCTTTAGGATATCTGATTCGTGTTTGCAGTGATTTAACATGTTGAAAATCACTTTGTTATCTGGGAGGCCTTTGTGTGTCTGGTATTTTTTCTTGTAAAGTTCTTCAAATTTTCTAATTTGTTTGACTTTATTTAACTGGAAAGTTTTTTCGTAGTTTTGTTCTATCATGTGGTCTATATTATTCCAGGTCGTGTAATCTAGACTATAAGAAATGTCATCAAAACAAAAATAATGAAAAAAATAGAAGTTGCTTTACAAGAGAACAAATGACAAGGTTTACTTCTCGCAGTTCAACAGAACTACAGTACGTGAATAATCATATTACGCATTTGCATGTAACGCGTGTTCATGATACTTAGTAGAAAGCCACAATTCATACAGACATGTCACACGGGGTGCTTAAGGGTCAAAGCTGTATAACTGAGAGGAGACCTCCACATAGCCTTTAAAGGAATGCGGAGAACCGACCAGGGCTTCTGACCTAATGTCCAATCCTCACCTTCTCGTGGTGCACCCTGTTGGGTATCTACTTTGATACTGAACGAACGAGGATGGGCTGGCAATTTGGGATTTAGCCGACCAAATTGTATTCTTATTGGTTAAACCAAAATAAAAAATGATGGTACAACATGACAAAATTTCATGCCGGCTGGGGCGTCGCCCGGTTAAACAAGGCCCCCGTTGTTTTCGCCAGGGAACCAGGGCGAACAGCGAAAAGTCAGCTACTGGAACAAATCTGAAAACAAACCCCAACTCAACATCACCAGAGTTAAAGATCGGTACTATCAACGTAAGAAGCCTGAATGGCAAAGAAATGGAGCTAGCTGAGGAATTAGATAAGTACCAGATCGACATAATAGGGGTGACTGAAACAAAAAAGACCAAAACTGGTGAGATCTTTCTGAGCAATAAATACAAAATGTTATATTCAGGCAATGACAATCAAGGAAAAGAAGGAGTAGCCATAGTATTCAACACAAAATACGAGGCTAATCTTCTTGAATGGCAGTCAGTCTCAAGTAGAGTAATGTGGGCAAATATGAGAATGGGGAACTGGACAATGAGACTTATTTGTGCCTATGGTCCCACAGAAGGTTCTACTAAGGTAGAAGTGGAGGAATTTTTTGAGGCTTTAGAAAAAGCAACTGACACAATGAAAAAGAAAAAGTTGGTCCTTGTTGGGGATCTAAATAGTAGAGTAGGAAATGATTGTGAGACATACAAAAATATTTTGGGAAAATTTGGAGAAAAGAGCAAAGCTAATAATAATGGCAAATATCTGTTGGATTTCTGCTCAGGACATGGACTGGTTATTACTAACACCATGTTCCAACATAAAAATGTGCACAAATTCACATGGAGAGAAGAGGCTAGGAATAAGAAAAGTCTCATTGACTATGTTATTGTTGATAGTGATGTTTTCTCCCTGGTGCAGGACACCAGAGTGTACAGAGGATTTGAAATTGGAAGTGATCACTATTTAGTCTTGAGCAGGATAAAATTGAATTTCATATTGAAAAGAATAACATGTAAGAAAGTTTTAAAGCGAATAAAAGTTGAGCAGCTCTCAGATGTGAACTGTAGACTAAAATACAGAAACATTATTGAAAAGAAAATGAAAGAGTTTGAGAACAGGAATCAAACCTTGGAGATTCAGTGGCAAACTCTGAAGGAAACATTGATTGATTCTGCCAGAGAGGCCTGTGGTGAGGTTGTGTGCAAGGATAAAAAAATCAGAACTCCCTGGTGGACACAGGAAGTTAAAGAGGCAGTGAAGGAAAAGAAGAAAGCATATCAAAAGTTCCTGGCAAATAAGTCAGCTTTTACTCTTACAGAATACAGAGACAAATGTAAGAAAGCTAAACGGCGTGTAAAACTAGCTAAACAAAAGTCATGGGAGGACTTTGGCAAGAATATAGAAAATAAATATCAAGAAGGTGGCAAAATATTCTGGAGGTTGTTGAAGAAGCTTAGGAATGGAGGAAAGAGTGCTGTAAAAGGAATTAGAGATGATAAAGGTGAAATGAAAACAGGAGAAAAAGATATCCTTGAAGTATGGAGTAATTACTTTGAAAAACTGCTAAATGAAACAAGCAGTGATGACAGCACAGTGATAAAAAACACTGACCAGGCATGCAGTCAGGAATATATATCCATACTTGAAGTAGAAAAAGCCATCAAAGGTTTGAAATGTGGAAAGGCAGCAGGAGTAGATGATATTCGACCAGAAATGCTGAAGTATGGTGGTATAAGAGTCTTACAGTGGCTGCACTGCATAGTTCAGAAAGCCTGGACAGAGGGACGAATTCCCGATGATTGGAGTAGAGCTCTCATAGTACCCATATATAAAAAGGGAAATAAAACTGAATGTGAGAATTACAGAGGTATTACCCTACTGAGTGTTCCTGGCAAGATCTATGCAAGTATACTTGAGAAATGGTTGAGAAGAATTGTGGAAGAAAAGCTTGGTGAAGAACAAGCTGGATTCAGGCCAAATAGAGGCTGTCAGGATCATATCTTCACTTTACGACAAATAGTCGAGAAAGCATGGGAATATAACAAAGATCTGTATTTAAGTTTTGTCGATTTGGAAAAGGCATATGACAAGGTGCCAAGAGAGAAGCTATTCAATACGCTGCAGTTATATGGTGTCAATGGGGCATTATATCAAGCAATACTTAGTCTTTATTTGAGTTGTGAGTCAGCAGTTAGAATTGAAGGAAGTACAGGAAGATGGTTTAATGGTAAATCTGGTGTGAGACAAGGATGTACATTATCCCCTCTGTTATTCATTATCTATATGGATCACATTATGAAGGAATGTGATATTAAACCTGATATCAAAATTGGAGATGTTAATGTCAGCTCTTTGCTTTATGCGGATGATGTTATACTTCTAAATAAATCCGCTACAAGTCTGCAAGATTCTCTGACTAAATTGAATAGCTGTTGTAATAGATATGGTATGAAGGTCAGCAATAAAAAGACAAAGACAATGAAAATAGGCAGAATCATTGAAAATGTGAACTGTGTTGTGAATGGAGAACCTGTGGAACAAGTAAAACATTTCAGCTACTTAGGCACAATTTTTACTGAAGATGGTAAACTAAATATAGAAATAGACAACAGAATCAGCAAAGCTGGTATCGTGGGAAGTCAATTGAATAAATTCATATGGAATAAGAAAGAAATTAGTCAGAACACTAAATTAGCTGTATACAAGACTGTGTTCAAACCAATTTTAACTTATGGATCTGAGAGCTGGGTCAGAAGTAAAACACTTGACCAAAGACTAGAGACCGCAGATATGAGAGTTCTGAGAAAGATTAGAGGCGTGAACAGATGGCATCAATGGCAATATCATATTAAAAATGAGGATATTAGGAAAGAACTTGACATTGTCAGCATCCAGGAATGCGTTAGCAGAGCTAATCTCAGATGGTATGGTCACTTAAATAGAATGGGAGAGGAAAGATTAGCAAAACAAGTGTTCTCTGCCAGGTTGGCAGGAAAACGACCCAGAGGAAGACCAAGATATAGGTGGATTGATACGGTACAAAGTGCCTTAGACGCTAGAAATATAAGATCTGATAATATTGGAGTCTTGTCAAGTAACAGACTGATTTGGAGGAAAATTGTAGATAGGAAGTTAGTAATGATGTAATTTTTTCATGTAGTACTGTCATATCCTGTACACCCCTTGAGGGTACATGGCAGGAATTTGATGATGATGATGATGATGTCACACGAACATGTTACCTTAGCTACTTAACAGGTACTAACGTGTTTTGTATTCTTAAACCTTTTTTGCATTTATCAATTTTTTGTACTGTGCAAGCCTTGAAAAAGCTAGTCAGTTACTAGCGAAACTGGTAGGCAATATTGTAAGAACATACGTACAAATTAAAAATCTACGGTCAGTTTATCAATAAGTCTTATATTTTTTAAATGACTTAAATCCAAGAACTAAACTCCAAACTGTATTACACAGATGTAATGTAACACAGCTACAGGGAGGATTTCAGTGATTCGGGGGGGGGGATTACTTTCCCCCTCAAATGATTTAATAGAAAAAGTCAACATAGAGGACAAAGCATTGAACACATAACTATGTCTTCAATTTCGTGATAGATCCTTTTAAGCACTAAGAATTTATAAAAGAACCAGTCAAGTCTAACTCCAAAAACAGACAGGAACTACCTACCAGAACTTGATAAAGTAAACAAAAATAATGAAAAAAATAGAAGTTGCTTTACAAGAGAACAAATGACAAGGTTTACTTCTAAAGATAATATCTCACTCAAGGTTTTAATTATGCAGTAACAACAAGAAATGCTGATTATTGAGATTAGGACGGTGATAAAATGGAACATCAAAGAATTATCCAGTGAAGTGACCAACAATGTTTCATCTGGAAGGCCAATATCACCAAACTTGCAAAAGTATCTAAGTAGCAATCTTATTGTAAAAGAATGAACATCAGGTTTCTGTAAGGACACAAAAGCTAGCAAAGCACTTATCACCATATGAGTGAATACTTAACAGAGGTCATCCTATCACTTCTCACCAGGGTTATAAAAAATAAAAATTATTGAAACAATTTTGCTGCAAGACACTGCTGAAAATTTCAGACTGTAACAGCATTAGGACATTTGTTTGCATATGTCATGCTCTTACCTATTTCTGCAATGTGCACCTTTATAATCATATATTGACTGCTCTAACTTTGAGAACTGGAGGCAAAACACTGGTAAGAAAGTGTTTTTTTCCCTCTTACTTTTGTGTTGGAATAAACCATTAAAGCAATATATATGATCACTACATAAGTATACTTACATAAAAATTATAAATAATAATAATGAAAAATCCTCACTTTCACTACAAGAAGCTGATGATTCGGAATTTGCTTTCTTCCTTTTCAAATTCTCTTCCATATCAGTGTCATTTTCATCAGAACTAAATGGGGAAAGGGGGAGAAAATACTGTAAAATAACCAATCTGATAAGCAAGAAATGTGGTAGTACTTAGAGAATGCAGAATTTGTCTAATACAATGCATTTAAGTAATGAAATATTTTTAAAAAATTATTAGTACATTTAATATAAAGTTAACTCTGATTAGAGAACACAGTAGGAACCACAGCACTAGTTTATTATAATGGACAGTTTGCTAGAGTAAGTTTTCTTTAGAAGAGAAGAATTTTTATGATGCTTCAGTCAGGACTTTTTGGTAGTTTGTTTATGAGACAAATTATGTAGACACCACAAGTTTATTGTGGTGTCTACAATAGTAAGAGTTGATTACATATTAAAAAGATGAAATAATTAAGTAAAGCCTAAAATAGAATTTAAAAATTTTATAAAAATAATCTTACGTCTTATTTTTCTAAGGAAAAATGCGATATTTAATAAAGTTATTAAATTAATAAGTTTAGCATTTCATGATTTTCAAAATCATAAACATAAATCTTGATTCTGAAGTATATTTGAATTGCGTGTTCTTATATATACTAATAAATGAATAAACTTAAAGAAAAGCTTGTGGGCTAATTTATTAAATGAAGAAAATTATAATAAATTTATGATACCCTCTGATCAAAGCAACAAGTTAAACTTTGCATATCATGGCGATTTCCAAGTCTTAGCTTTATGAAGATGTTCCTGATATCAAGGTTGCTCTAAATGTAATGTCTCCATTGTAGTTTCCTCACTCAAAAGAGATGTAAGTAAAATAAAAAGGATGGTATGAAATCTCTACTTTATTCTCCAGATAATCATCTCCTTTCAATATTTTTTCTTCAGCCATGGATCAAGCTTTTCAGACCTGTAGTAGTAACTACCAGAATCCTGATGGTGCCAAGCACAGGATGCAGATAGGATGTTCCACAGCTTTGTTCACTACAACTAGAAGTTGTAGACCAGCCTTACTAGGTTTCTAATTATTTCCTCAATACTGAAGGCACATCTCAAGAGTATCCATTTTGAAAATGACAAATAGGTCAAAGTAGTGGTAAGAAAATGGTTGACAACCTGAAGAGTTTCATGTTCCACAACTTTGTTCACTACAACATCCATCGTAGAAATGGCATTAGAAGTTGTAGACCAGCCTTACTAGGTTTCTAATTATTTCCTCAATACCGAAGGCACGTCTCAAGAGTATCCATTTTGAAAATGACAAATAGGTCAAAGTAGTGGTAAGAAAATGGTTGACAACCTGAAGAGTTTCAACTTTGCCAGCTTTAAAAAATGTTACACAGTGGAGAAAATATATTGAAAACAGGACAATTTATGTTGGAAAATATTCTATGAACATAAAATAGAGAATTAAGACTATCATTTGCTTTTCTATTTTACTGACAATCTCTCTTTTTTGGTGGGAATCAGAATGGACGTATCAAATAGGGAAAAGGATAGAGGTTATTGCTTATCATGGAAGATTTACAGACAATGAAGTACTGAATTCTGGAATGACTTTTAATGGGATTATATTGATCAAGTGCATATAATAAACAACTATGTTATACCAACTACGGCTGTTGGCATCTTCAGGGTACATAACTGATGTAAGGCACTAAAAAGTAAAAAACTGTTACAAACTATAATCAACCGATTCCAATTATATTCCGATTTCATTTCTCAAGAACGAACCATACCATAGAGTGGGAAAGAAGCACAATTCTTTACATAGAGGAGGACTTCCACTCCCGAATTTTTAAAGAGGCCACAACAGTTACCTGCTGTATACAAAACCTTAACAGGAACCAAGGACTAATCTTACCCGTGATCTGGAAGACCCTTATTAGATCTCTTAACTCGCCAGAACTTACAGTGCCAACTATAGAACATTCCTAAATAATAACAAGTGAGATCATGCACGCTCTATGCATGTATTGCACACGCTCTGTTCTTTGTTTAATATAATTGGAATTGGATGATTATAGTTTGTAACAGTTTTTTACTTTTTAGTGCCTTACATCAGTTATGTACCCTGAAGATGCCAACAGCCTTAGTTGGTGAAACTAGTTGGTACAACATAGTTGTTTATTATATGCACTTGATCAATATAATCCCATTAAAAGTCATTCCAGAGCTTTTTGGTCAAGAAAATTAAACGTTTTTTAACATACTGAATTCTATTCAGGGCTGGAATCATTAATAAACATATCATAAATCATTATAGTTAATAAGTGTGGTGTCTAATACAACAGCTGAAGGGTGGAGAAAGTAGCAACAATATTACTGGCCTATCACAGAGATCAAAATGAGGAGATGGACAATCAGACTTATTTGTGTATGTGGTTCCACAGAAGGTTCTACTAAGGATAAAAGTAGAGAAATTTTTCCCAAGTCATTATTGAAGGCAGCTAGCCTAAAGAAAAGGTTGGTCCTTGCTGGAGATCTAAATAGAAAAGCAGAAAATGTATCTCTCTCTCTCTATATATATATATTTTTTTTTTTTAAAGAATAAATTTTAAATGACTTTAAACCAAGATAAAATATTAAATTTTAATGATACAACTAGTTTCAGCCTTTTACAGCCTTCTTCAGGTATCCACTAAAGGTAGAACACAGTAATAAAAAATTGAAGTTACAAAAAACTGAGAATTACAGACAAAAAATGCAATACATGACTGACACAAAAACGTTGCATTTTTCAAGTCGTTCTATCTAACGTGCTATTGTTTGTTGCATGCGTGCTTGCAGGGGCTCGTGAGCGCCAGTACTGAACAACTGCAGTATGGCTATCAGGGATGTTATAACTCAAATTGCTGTTCAAATGTTCAGGATTAAGGAGGATTTCTCTGGACTCCATGATTTTCCTTTCAAACTCATCACTACAGCAAAAAATGTTTTCTCTGGACTCCATGATTTTCCTTTCAAACTCATCACTACAGCGAAAAATGTTTTCGGATTTATTCCAGCAAACTGAATGACTGTAGATCATCATGAGGGTTATTAGAGAAAAGAACAGGACTGGATAGCGCAGAGGCATGTGATCTTTTATAGGAGGTCTCTCTTATGCTCCTCAATATGCAGTTCAACAGATTTGTTAGTCTGTCCAAAATAAGGAATATTATTTTGGCTGTTGGCATCTTCAGGGTACATGACTGATGTAAGGCACTAAAAAGTAAAAAAATGTTACAAACTATAATCAACTGATTCCAATTATATTAAACAAAGAACAGAGCGCGTGCATGATCTCGCTTATTATTATTATTTCCAGGTGTTTGCAAGTTATGGTGCAACTGTAATATTCCTTATTTTGGACAGACTAACAAATCTGTTGAACTGCGTATTGAGGAGCATAAGAGACATCTCCTATAAAAGATCACATGCCTCTGCGCTATCCAGTCATGTTCTTTTCTCTAATAACCCTCATGATGATCTACAGAGTCATTCAGTTTACTGGGATTTCGAAAACATTTTTCGCTGTAGTGATGAGTTTGAAAGGAAAATCGTAGAGTCCAGAAAAATCCTACTTAATCCTGAACATTTGAACAGCAATTTGAGTTATAACATCCCTGATAGCCATACTGCAGTTGTTCAATACTGGCGCTCACGAGAACCTGCAAGCACATATGCAACAAACAATAGCACGTTAGATAGAACGCCTTGAAAAATACAACGTTTTTGTGTCAATCATGTATTGCATTTTTTGCCTGTAATTCTCAGTCTTTTGTAACTTCAATTTTTTATTACTGTGTTCTACCTTTAGTGGATACCTGAAGAAGCCTGTAAAAGGCTGAAACTAGTTGTATCATTAAAATTTAATATTTTATCTCGGTTTAAAGTTATTTAAAATTTATTCTTTAAAATGTATCATTACAACCGAGTAGAAGATCAAGAATACACACACACACACACACACAGGGTGGTTCAAAATTCCACGTACAAACTCTGAGGGGAGTAGAGAACATCCAAATCAACCATTTGGATGTCATGATTTCCAATTCACATAGGAAAGCATGACCGGAAACGCCACCGGAAGGTACTAACAGGGACACAAAGATACAGAAATAACACAAGGCAGTAAGTAGTGTAAAAAACTTTATTAGGGGTAACTGAACAGTTCAATAGTAGTTGGATACATAATATGGTTTCACATCAGGTGCTCAAAGTTACTACCATTATGATGCATGCCAGACACCGACGACACATTGATTGCCGCACATTTTCGAAAATACCTGGAGTTTCCCGGATATTAGCAGCAGCGATGGCGATTCTTGCCATGAGGTGCATGTCAGAGGTAACAGGCGTTTCGTACACTATGGCTTTAAGTGTCTCCTACAGAAAGAAATCAATGCTCGATAAATCAGGTGAGCATGACGGCCATGCGACGGATCCACCATGCCCAATAAATCGAGCCCCAAAGGACCTGTCCAAATACTGATGCACAGAAATGCCAAAATGGGCTGGAGTCCCATCGTGTTGGAACCAACATCTGCCGACGCACAGTCATTGGAACATTGTTCAGTAAATCTGGCAGAACCTCTTCCAGAAAGGTCCAATACTTCTGGGAGTCCAGTCGGGGTGGTAACATGCATGGGCCGACTAAACAGTCAGCAACGATACCTGCCCATACATTAATGGTGAAGCGCTGTTGTGCAGCATGTGTTTGGACAGTGTTTGGGTTCTCATGGGCCCACACATGAGCATTGTGGTGATTGAAGACCCTTCACAGGTAAATGAAGATTCATCTGTGAACAAAACAGAAGTTGGAAAATTCAGGTCTACAGCACTTTTCTGCAGAAACTACTGGCAAATTCCACACGTTGAGGATAATCTTCGGCCATCAGTAACTGGACCCGTTGCAGATGAAATGGATGCAAGGACTCAGAGTGCAAAACACACAATACACTGGATCAAGATACTCCTATAGCAGAGGCAATGGCACGTGTGATTGTCTCTGGATTATTGTCCATCACATGCAACACCTCCTCTTTCATAGCGGGATTTCGCATCGATCATGGCTGCCCACTATCATGCCTGTGATCCCAGAATGATCCAGTCACACAAATTCTGATGCAAATACGCAAACATTTGGTGATGCGGTACATGTCTGTTTGGGTACCTTTCACGATACATTCGTACAGCGGCTCGTCCATTACCGTCAGCTAACCCGTAAACAAGGTGCATGTCTGCCATCTCAGCGTTTGTAAAACGATGCATGTTCTTCGTATGACATTGAAAGCTTGAATAAGGAAGCCCCAATTACTCACCTGGAGCACTGGCGAACAGCGCCATCTATCACTTTCGGGTGGCGTTTCCAGTCATGCTTTCCTATGTGAATATGGTTGATTTTGATGTTCTCTACCCCCCCCCCTCCAAAGATTGTATGTGGAATTTTGAACCACCCTGTATATATGTGTGTGTATGTATATATATATATATATATATATATATATATATATATATATTAGGGTTACCAAGTAATTTTATAAACTTGGTTATTTTACTCCTAACCCCAAGCAAGCAAACAGTTAAGTTTGCACCTGAATGCCTGAAATATATATACATATACACACACACACACGAGGTGTATTAAAAAAAAAAGACCAAACTTCTTAAATAGCACGCCAACTAGCACAGAGAACATGCTGTGGCTACTGAGCACACCTAGCGGCAGGTTTTGACAACAAATTGCCATTTGGCCAGTTCTACTATGAGCATTAGCGGTCACGTTACATCTGCTGAAGTGAGCACATGCACAAGCTATTCATCAGATTAGTGACAAAGTGACAATGAAAGAGCTTGAAGAACAATGTGTGTGAAATTTTGCTGCAAACTTGATAAAAATTTTATAGAAATTTCAATTGCTTAACCAATCAATAGGGAAAGGGTTGTTTGTTGGTTGTGTTTTTTTGACTGGAAAGGCATTGCCCGTTATGAATTTGTACCACATGTCAGATGGTAAACAAAGAGTTGTACCAGCAAGTTTTAGCGTGTTTGAGGGATGCTGTGTGCAGGAAGAGGCCTGAATTGTGGGAAAACCAGACTTGGATGTTGCACCACGACAATGTGTCGCTCCTAATCCGCAGTTATATGGCAAAATATCAGACATCCATTGTGCCCCATCCACCCTATTCTCTGGACTTGGCCCCAACAGACTTTTTCCTATTTCGCAAACTTAAAACCACTTTGAAAGGACGTCGTTTCCGAACCATAAAGGAGATTCAGGAAAATGCGATAAGAGATGAATGCCATCACAGAACAATGGAAGAAACATTGGGAACATGTATTGCCAGTAGCAGGACTACTTTGAAGTGGACAGTGCTTAAAATGTTGTAAAATGAGCAATAAAATCTTTATAGCACAAGTTTGGTCTTTTTTTTGAACATGCCTTGTATATATGTGTGTGCGTGTGTACAGGTAGTCCTCAACTTACGACGATTAGCACTTACAACAGCCAAAAATTATTATTAAAAATTCTCTAATTTAACTTTGCTGCATCACCATTAGTCGACAAACAAGGCCTATCACCAAAACGCAATAGCCGCTGCTATTATTCACCCACTTCTAACTTATCACAGCCTTTGGCACATTAGTTGCTAATCAGCAGTTGAAGTGTTCATTTCTCTCGTTGTAATTTCATGTCCCTATCTTGTCCAGTAAGAGAAGTAATACTACTGATGAAAATTCCAACATAAAAAAGGTGAGGAAAGCTCTAAGTTTAGATATTAAAATGAAGGTCATTAAAGCATATGACAAAGGAAAAAAAGTCGATGAAATAGCATGAGAAGAAAAACTATCGCATTCAACTGTTTCAACAATTATAAAAGATAAATCAAGAATAATGGAGGCAGCTAAAGGGGCAGTTAATATGAAATGCACAATTTTAATGAAAAAAAGAGAAGGGCCAATTCATGAAATGGGGAAACTTTTAATGATATGGATAGATGATCAAATCAACAAGAATATTCCTCTGTTTGATTCAAACAAAAGCACGCAGCCTGTTTACATAACATACGAATATCGGGAGAAGTTTCTAGTTCTGATTTTAAAACTCCCGAAATTTTCAAGAAAAATCTGAAAGGGATGATAAAAGATGAAGGCTAATTGCTGGAGCAGATTTTTAACATAGATGAAACTGGACTGTTCTGGAAAAGAATACCAGAAAGAACTTACATTCACAGAGAAGCTATATCGGCGCCTGGTTTTAAGGCATTTAAAGATAGGATTATGCTTTTTCGAGGAAATGCTGCTGGTTTTAAATTAAAACCATTTCTTGTTTACCATTCACAAAACCCCAGAGCTTTGAAAAACATTGACAAGAATAAGTTGCTGGTTTACTACAGAAGTAATCCTAAGGCAACTGTTTTATTCAAAGACTGGTTTTTAAATTGTTTTATTCCAGAAGTACATGCCTAGTGTCTTGAAAAAACACTCCTTTTAAAATTCTATTGCTGCTTGACAATGCTCCAGGACATCCTCTTCACATTGACTATTTGAATGAAAATATAAATGTGATGTATCTACGGCCCAATACAACAGCTGTGATTCAACCTATGGATCAAGGTATGATTGCTAAATTCAAGACATATTATCTGAAAACTACATTTTCTCAAGCAATAACAGCAATGGACAACGATGCTATAACATTATGCAATTTTTGGAAAAATTACGATATTAACCAATGTATCCAGAACATTGGAACCTCATGGAAAGAAGTATCGGAACAATGTATGCGAGGAATTTGGAAGAAGTTACTACCGTAGGAGACACTCAAAGAGTACAATGAGCATAGTATGTTAAAACAAATTGAAGAAATCGTTGAAATTCCAAGAAAACTGGATCTAGAAATCAATATTATCAATATAAAAGAATTAGCAGATCACGAAGAAGGTTAACTGACTGATCAAGACTTGATTTTCCAAAATGAAAGAGTTGTAGAAGAAGAAAGGAATAATGACAAAAAATGAAGAAGAGAAATCATTAAAAAAATTTACTATAATAGGATTAGCTGAAGTATTTTCTAAACTAAATCAAGGACTTTAGCTACTTGAAAATATGGATCAAGATACTGATCGCTTCGCCAAAGTCAAAAAGCAAATACAAGAAGCAGTCAGATGCTATCGTGAAATATATGAAGAAAAACCCCAACAGACAACGTTAACCAATTTTCTGATTAAAAAAACTACTCCTGATCATGAGAAATAACCATATCATCCAAATGAGTGACAGTTACTCACCAGTTTAATTAATCATCATCATCATCATCAAATTCCTGCCATGTACCCTCAAGGGGTATGACAGTATGTACCCTCAAGGGGTATGACAGGATATGACAGTACTATATGAAAAAATTACATCATTACTAACTTCCTATCTACAATTTTCCTCCAAATCAGTCTGTTACTTGTCAAGACTCCAACATTATCAGATCTTATATTTCTATCGTCTAAGGCACTTTGTACCGTATCAATCCACCTATATCTTGGTCTTCCTCTGGCTCGTTTTCCTGCCAACCTGGCAGAGAACACTTGTTTTGCTAATCTTTCCTCTCCCATTCTATTTAAGTGACCATACCACCTGAGATTAGCTCTGCTAATGCATTCCTGGATGCTGACAATGTCAAGTTCTTTCCTAATATCCTCATTTTTAATATGATATTGCCATTGATGCCATCTGTTCACGCCTCTAATCTTTCTCAGGACTCTCATATCTGCGGTCTCTAGTCCTTGGTCAAGTGTTTTACTTCTGACCCAGCTCTCAGATCCATAAGTTAAAATTGGTTTGAACACAGTCTTGTATACAGCTAATTTAGTGTTCTGACTAATTTCTTTCTTATTCCATATGAATTTATTCAATTGACTTCCCACGATACCAGCTTTGCTGATTCTGTTGTCTATTTCTATATTTAGTTTACCATCTTCAGTAAAAATTGCGCCTAAGTAGCTGAAATGTTTTACTTGTTCCACAGGTTCTCCATTCACAACACAGTTGACATTTTCAATGATTCTGCCTATTTTCATTGTCTTTGTCTTTTTATTACTGACCTTCATACCATATCTATTACAACAGCTATTCAATTTAGTCAGAGAATCTTGCAGACTTGTAGCGGATTTATTTAGAAGTATAACATCATCCGCATAAAGCAAAGAGCTGACATTAACATCTCCAATTTTGATATCAGGTTTCTTTAATAAGTTTTTTGATTATGTTTATGTTAACTAATATTTAAAGGAATTTCAAATTAAAGTAAGTGCACCATTTTTGATATGTGAATTAAAAAAGTCCTCAACTTACAACAGAGATGGTGGAACGGAACCCCGTTGTAAGTCGAGGACTACCTGTGTGTGTGTGTGTGTGTGTGTGTGTGTGTGTGTGTGTGTGTGTGTGTGTGTGTGTGTGTGTGTGTGTGTATTGAATTATTTTCAGAAAATTTGGAGAAAGAACTTTTAGCTGAATGCTATACAGTTATTTATTTTGTATGGGGTTCTGCCCCTTTCCTCCCCATTCCTTAGGATAGGTTGAGCCCTCCAAATGAGAGACTGAGTATGTATTTTATGACTGTAGATCTGTGTGTGTTCATGGGGCTGGTTTGCCTGTTCTGAGGGACGAAAAACCCAAGTTTCCAGGTGAAAAAAACCCTCTACCTCCATATGAGACTGGCTAACTCACCTTTAGTCGAAAGAGACTAGATAAAGATTCCTCACGTCATGGACGGAAATCGAACCCAGATCTTTCCGACCAAAGGACTTTGTCTATATCGACTGAGCTACAGTGGCTCAATGCTATAGTAATATCATGCTTTACAATGCTTTTTAACTATGACCAATATCCATTTATACGACTCTGCATTCTTGTTTTAGTTTTAGCACTCTTGGTGCTAAAACCACTCTGCAGTGGTTTTAGCACCAAGATTTTCTTATCTATCAACTGATGTGCAGTTTTTGTGAACTGTTTGTTTATGAGGTAATTTCTTGTTACATCTCTCTGGATTTTTGATGCTTCACTGTGAATGATGAACAGTTTATAACTATTATTTTATTCCATTGTTGTTAATAATGGTAGATAAAATTCCAAGTAAGGGTATTGTTGCTTCCAGTGAAAAGAAGATGCATAAACCTATTACATCACATACTAAGATTAAGATTAGTAAACTTAATGAAGATGGTGAATTGAACATGGAGATAGGCCACAGGCTAAACTTACCTCACACTACAGTTTACAGTTGATAAAAACAAAAAGGACTTAGTAAAGTGAAAAGTGCTAAAACCAGTTAATACTATAGTTGTCGTAAACCTGATAATCTCATTTTGGAAATGGAAAAACTTTTAATGGTATAGATTAATGACCAAACAGGTTGGTGTATTCCCTTAAACCAAGCTATTCACAATAAGTTTTTTGTCTGATAAAATTTTTCAAAATTTTTGTTTGAATATCTGATGTAAATAAATGGTTTATTTACATCAATTAAACAATGCACTATCACAGTTATATATCTGAAACATTTTAATCAACCAACAAACTAAATAAAATCATAAACATATAGTTCACTTACTTCGCATGACTGCCTATTAACTAAAAGATTGGACATAGACAAAGGCAGATTTAACATCCACAACATCTACAACACAATCATTAACAGGGTTATGACCATATTTAGAACCTCAGCTCCTACATCAAAACCATTTATGCCTTCTGGTATAATGCAAAAGCTGCTGGATGCAATTTCTTCCATCTGTACTCCTGACTCTCACCCAAATGACAAAAATTGCAATATTACATAAGGATAAACCTGACTCCTGGCACCATTCTTCTCTTTCAACTCCTGAAGAGATAACCCGTGAAAATTCCCTTCATCTTTACCAGGAACAGTGTCATGCATGCTTCCTGTAGCCTTTGGCTAGAAAGACATTAGAAGAATCTTGATCAACCTGCATACCAAAAGAGGCTTCAGGTCCTGATCGTATCTGACCAACTATGCTGAAAATATGTGCCTTTAAACTAACACCTGTTCTTCATTAACTCTACATTATACTCACTGGCAACCACCCAACAATACTAAAGCAAGCCTGCATGCGGTCAATATCAAAAATAGTGATACCATCGAACTATCGACTTATTGCTCTTATTTTGGTATTGTCTTAGGCAGTGTTTCCCAAGATTTCAGTACCCACGTATCCCTTTTAAAATTTTAGTGACATTGATATATCTCCTCTGAGGCAAAGATGATTTGGAAGAAGTTATAATCATATTTCATTCAAATATGAATAATTATAAAGGTATTTACTTTTTCACATTTCTGTTACAATAAATTACAAACTTGTTAAAAAATAATATTGTTTAATTATTAAATACATTTTAGTTAAACAAATCCAACATATATACAGTAAAAAAAATTACGAAATTTAAATTTTCAATAATAATAATATTTAATGAGAAAAATGAAATTGTTTCTGTTGGGAAGAAGTTAGTTTGGTGAAATCCAAAGTTTTTTAGCAGGAGATGGGGGGGGGGGGGGGGTTCATGTCAAGAAGACAGTTTCATTTTTTTTGATCCATGGGTCACAACTGTTTGAGAAGAGAAATTTGTTTTGATTGTTAAGCCTTACAAATATTTTGAAACATTACTAATGTTTTGAAAACAATGAAATTAAAATTAAGGAAAAAACTTGATATCCTTTTTCACTGAAGATAGTTTTTATCTGTCCAGCTATTTAACTATTTAAAATACCTCCCTCCCTATATTCTGGAATATGGCTCCTACATTTGGAGTGGTGCACCAAAAACTAAAAATTCTTGATGCTGTCCAGTAGAGAGTCATCCAGCTACATGATGATCTTCTATCTTTCACAGGCCTTCTAACCAATGTCTCACACATGGTCTGTTTCTGCTGCATCTCTCTTCTACAGATATTTCCATGGGAACTGTTGTTCATCTTCTCCCCCCCCCCCTCTCTCCATTTCTGTTAAATTATATCTAGAGTAACATGAGCAACAGCTGCCACCATACTTTTATAGTTGAATTGCTGATTCACAGAACTGCCACCATTCATCTTTCATTCCATGTGCCTTTGTTCTGCAGAGCAGTCTTTCCATGAAGTATTCTCCAAAGACTACAATCTCCAATTTTTCAAAAAGAATATAAACAATTGCTTTTTCTCTTAACCCCTGTCCACACACACACACAGTGCTGATATGCTACAGACATTGTGGCCTCTACTTTGTGAGTGTGATATTAAAAAAATAAAATGAGAGTTAAGAAAAAATTAAGAGGAGGAGTGAGATGTATTAAAGGCAGAATCACATTAAAAAAAAGATGATATTCATAAAAACCTAACACTGTTAGCATTGAAGAAGTGTGAGCAGAACACTAACCTAAGGTAATACAGTGACAAACAGAATGGCAGAGGAAATGTTAGTCAAAGGTGTTTGATGCTAGGAAGGAAAAGACCCAGAGGAAGATCTAAGTGGACTGATACAGTGTTTCAGAGGAACATAAACAGAAGATCTGAAAACATCAGGACACAGACATGTTATTATAACAGACTAATATGGAGAAAAATTAGTGATAGGAAGTTAGTAAGATGCAAACTTATTGATTATGTGTAAATGCAGCTTGTACACTACTGAGGATATAATAAATTTGATGATAACTGATAGCAGAATGATAGAAAATAGTGGAAAAGTTAATAGAAAAACAAACACTGTTGTTCCTAAGAAAATCGTGCATATGTCACTGTCTGCATTCAATCAAACATTTTAGAACAATACTCATGTTTGTGTTTTATATAATACAGTACTGTGGTTTTCCAACAGAGCATGAACTTTGGTACTTTGCAATTACTTAAGCTATCCATCATAAAGAATGAAAAACAGCATCATTAATAAGTCTAATTTAAATTTTTATTTTCTAGTTAATATTTAAATTAATCCAGTGATCAGCAACTACAGTAAAGCTTCACTTGGCTTATAGTGTGAATGCATGTGCAAATAACACCACAGAAACTCTAAAAGCAGCAGTATGCATCTCCTCACTTCATTTCATCCTACAGTAATTTGTAATGGCGTGAAAATAAGTAACATGGAGGGAATGGACAGAAATGATAGTTTGGCAAAAGAATGAAGAGGGATCCCCTAGTTCAGTAACAAAAGGAACAGGTTCTAAACGTAAATCTTTTTTTTTTCTCTTCTCTAATTACTTTTTCAATCAATCATCATCACTCCTCATTCTTTTCCTAAATAGAAAATCTTAAATTTAGTTTATAAAAAATCAAAATCAACAATGACTTACTCTAGTTGTCTTTCTGGGGATGCATTCCAGAGACTTGAAACACCAACTGCTCCTATTTTTTCTCTTTCAACTCGTCTTCTGAAAAATACAAACAATATAAAGCACTGAGCAAAATATATAAAAAAATTATAATCCAAACAGCCATATCCTATATCAAGAAGCACTGAAACTATCATACTTGTAGCAACTGCCTCCAAGCCTTCTAGTCATCGAAGTACATTTTGCATATGAAATGAACCTTATGTGCATTTTTTTTATGACTGTGGTAGAGCCTCTGCTACTAATGGCTCACAAAAAGTTAAGCAAGTTTGAGCGTGGTTAGTAGTTAGAAGGGACTCAATCATTCGATGGTGTTGGCACATTCTCCCTCGATGAGTCTTTGGCCTCCCTGGAGGTGTCACATAATAATAATGTTTATCTCATAAGAAAGCATCTCATACTGCTCTGATAAGAAATCATACATGAAATTATTCATATTAAGAGATATCTGTTCTAATAGTTAAAAATATCTAGTAAGTACTTAATAATTATCAACTTTAAACAGCTTTCTGTTGAAAATCATAATATTATTGTTCTATGTTAAAGATTTTTTGTAAATAGTAGCTCATATTTGAAAGAAATTCCAGTTTTCTATCTTCTTTTCTCCAGATAAAAAATTGTCCCCTTGTTTTTTCCTTTCACCAAAGACAAAGTCTGTCCTTGGTCACTGTCAGGTGTTTACAATATTTCATATTCATACAGCATTAATTATTATGATTAGGCTAATACTATCAGGCTTAAGCTGAATGCTTGATCCTGATAGTATTAGGAGAAAGAAAAGACAGATAGCATGGGAGATAGAGAAAAGGCCTCAGCTCTTTTATATCATCGTATAGCCAAAGGCTATTAGTTTTCCTTTTTCACCAATCTCATACAGATGAACAACCAAAAGACCAACTGAAACTAAAGCACAAAGATGACTGATCCCAGATGGTTAGCCTTTTGCCTTGAGTTGGTCATCCTTCTCTGTCTGGGATTGCTCTCCAGTTAGCCCTGCAATTGACTATAAGACCACAATGAATTAAGAGGATGGAACTATTTAAAAAACCTCTCATAGCAAGAATAGACAGAATTTTATCTTCCCCTGGTGAACATCTAGTCAAAAATTTGATATCTTCTAGAATGCTTCTAAATATAAAGATCATCTAAACTGAACAATAGAATTTCCAGAATGCAATATCATAAAGCATTTGGATGTCATATTGCTGGTTTTCAAATCCATGTTTCTTTCTTTCCTTCCATAAATGGTATTTTAGTTCATTAATTATAAAAATCAAAATTCTCTTCCCATTCCTGATAGGTGGTGGGTACTGAAAAAAATAACCTGTTCTGTTGTAATGGAATGCCCAACACATTACATAATCTGTTCCAAATGCACAGGGCAAGAGGGCAGCTGTAGAATGCATGTTCTACTGTTTCCAATCAGTAACAGATGTCACAGATTGGATCTCCGATGTTAAAATACCCCTATTTGATGATATTGACTGGAAGGCAGCCATATGCAATTATCCAAGCAAGATTCCCTCTGTTAGGGTATCCTTGGAAGTTCAATAGGTTATGAAACAAAGTGTTGTTGTCGGTACCCAACTGTGGAAGTTCGCAACGAAAGATGAAAGATTTCTTTATATCAAATTTTGCTTTTTTTTAATGGAAAGAATGTCAATGCCAGAGTATTTTAGCAGTGTTAGAGTTAAGCACAGTGTAGTATTCATGAACAATCTCAGCTTTTGGACCTTTATAATCATTTACTCCAAAAAAGGGAAAGATGAAAACCTAGGTAGTAGAGGAAAATGTCTGCACATGTGTGAGTCTGCAATATTTTATGGATTTTTGAAGCTGCATTGCTTAAATAGGAATTTTAAGATTGGAAGTCCAAATCCTGCATACTTAACTTCCTTGACAGTTAAAGAAATTCCTTTTTAACTTCTTGGTATCGGCTAGACCAAAAAATTGCACAGGCTTACTATATAACTGGTTGGCCGAGTGGTTAGCATATTTGCTCTCCAGTCAAAAGTCTGCGGGTTTGAATCCTGCCATGGGCATGGGTGTTTGTGATTCTGTAAAAATACCAGTGGTGGTGATGGTGGGCAGTAGATGGTGTTGGTGTAGATGATGATGGTAGTTGTGGTTTGCTGTAGTTGGTGAATTGAGTGATAGAAACGGAGAGATGTAGAGTAGGTGCCCCTCCCTCGATGAGTCTTTGAACTCCCTGGAGGTGTCATGTAATAACAAAACTACTTTTCTTCAGCTTCTGTGATGCCTGTCATATTTATTACATACAACTGAGAAGGAAAGAGTATGGTTTTGAGTCTATGGCTTTAGAAGAAGAGGAAAGTGGCCCTATTTTCCAGTCTTCTAAAGTTTCAAAGTTCTTGAACTGGCAATATTGGTGGAGAAGGGAATTCCAAGTATAATGAGGGGTTCTCTTACGGGGTTAGTCCAAAAGGAATGCCTCCAAGACCCCACTTCCCAAAAACTTAATTTTGTCTTGTCTGCATTAGTAGTTAATTCACTGATCTCGCTGAATTTTTCCAAAATACCAAAAAAAGATATATATGGAATCATTATCCTTCAAAGTGCCCACTACATCATCAAGGAACTGTTATTCCTCACACAGCATGTGTATTGTTGACGTTATAAGAAAGATTCAAGAACCAACGCAAAGAGCAGTGGACAACCTTGCTTGACTCCTTTTCGAATTTTGACTGGGTCTGACAGGAACCCATTAACTAGGAGGTGGGTAATTGAATTGGCATAGGCTCCTTTGATAGCAGATAACAGCTTTTTACCTACACCAATGTTCCACTGGAGGATGTGGAACAGAAAGGGATGCCACACATTATCGAATGCTTGAGTAAGGCCTACTGATAGCACTGCAATAGGCTGCTTTTTCATATTAACTAAGTGGATTAGATCACATAGCATAAACAGATTAAATTCTACTGCTCAGCATGGAACTCCATACAGCTGTGTACTTTTAATTATGTATCTCATTCCCACACTGAGCCTGTTATTGATAATGAGGAAAAATATCTTGTAGTTAGTATGAGACAGAGAAATAAGTCTAGCTGCTGATTAAGGTGTAATCTCTATTAGGTTTTGGAATGAAGACAGTATGGCTTGCTACAAATTCACTTGGTATGTGTCCTGACAAGAGAAAGGAAATAAATAGTATAACTAGAATGGGAAGAATAAAATCCCAGGATTGCAGTAAAGTTCTATCCCTAGACCATCAGGTGCTGGGGATTTTCTTGTCTGGCATTCTTTATAGGCTGTGGTAACTTCAGATGCTGTAATGGATCTGTCAAGCCCATTTTGGATATGAACAGGAATGCCATTAATGTTTCAAGAGTTATAATTTCCAACAGTACTATTGTCTTCAAACAGATTTTTGTAGTGTTTTTGAAAGGAGTCAAGGATGTCTTCAGACAGCTGTATAAAAAATACTACTTGATAGAATGACTTGCAATTTCACATGGATGCTTATGACAGATGTACCGACTTAAAAAAAAAAAACTCGCCGATATTGTTGCCATCTATGGTCAAGGCCGAGAACTTTTCAGACCACCCTCGTATGTGTGTATATATATATGTTTTATTTTATTCCCATTGTTATACTTGGACTATAGTTTTATCTAACTATACCAGGGATAGGAGAGTTATACAATCATACCCCGAAGTTATACAGTAGGTGGGACCAACAAAAAGCGCGTAAGTCGAATTTGCGTAACTTGGGTTTAATTTTGCATACAAACATACAAAATATTAGTTAATTGGGACCAAAGGTTTACAAAAACACCTATTTTTTTAAGAAATATAATCATAATTGTAGTTTTTCGTATATAAAAAAAAAGAAAGTTATTTCGATGTCAATGGTTTCATAAAATCTAATAGATTCGTCTGATGGCACAATGTCTTTTTCCTGTCACGCAAAATTTCTTCATAGCAAGCTAATGATTTTTTTATTCCTTACTTTTATGATTGTTCTTACTGTGGATTCCTGTAGATCAAACTTCTTTGCTAGCTCACAAATTTTCATTCCACCTTCAAAATCCTTACTAATGTTGAGTTTTGTTTCCAAAGTCCATGTTTTTCTTTTCTTGCTAGCTGTAGAAGAATCGGACTTGCTTCCTTTGGACGACATTATTATTTTTTATGTGATAAAATTTTTATCAAGAACATAACATTAAACAATCGCAAGGTTTGTAGACTATAAAAATCGTGTATGAATGGAGACCGCGCGAAACACGTCAGTGCTTGTTCACAGTATTTGACGAAAGTGGCCAGCACCGGAAAGATATGACTAGTGGTGAGGCGTGAAGCGGGACGGGAATACGTATATATATGAACCCGCGTAACTCCAGATTCGCGTAAGTCGAGGTATGACTGCATACACATTTCTGTATATATCGAAGCATAAAAGGTTGAGAACCACTGTTCTATAGGTTTACTATTCAGGATACAGTGGATATTTTCACTGTATCCTGAATAACGTTTCTGCCCATTTTCATTGTCTTTGTATTTTTATTGCTGATTTCCATACCAAATATATTACAACAGTTATTCAATTTAGTCAGGGAATCTTGCAGACTTGTACTGGAAGTATTCAGAAGTATGACATCATCTGCATCAAGTAAAGAGCAAAGTAAAGAGCTTCCATAGCTCAGTTGGTACAGATGAAGCCCTTTGGTCGGAAAGACCTGGGTTTGATTTCCGTCCATGACGTGAGGAATCTTTATCTGGTCTCTTTCGACTAAAGGTGAGTTAGCCAGTCTCATACGGAAGTAGAGGGTTTTCTCACCTGGAAACTTTGTTTTTTTGTCCCTCAGAACAAGCAAACGGCCCCTGTGAACACACACACGAATTACGGTCATCAATACTTATGACAATATGTGGAAGAGATAGAGTCCTCACCACATGTCGCAGTAGTCAACCTCCTAGATAGGAGACGGCACGTGAATGGGAATGGAAAGAGCAAAGATTAACACCACATTCCTTCATAATGTGATCCACATTACAGATAATGAATAATAGTAAAATAATGTAATGTGGAATAGATGATTAATAATGGAATAACAGTCTCAATCCTTTTTCGTCCATTTCTGAGCTTTTGTTCACTAGCCTCCAAGACATTTGCAAGTTTCCTGATACTTATTTTCTATGTTCTTATCAAACTCTTCCCATGACTTCTGTTTAGCTAGTTTTACAGTGATTTGATTTCTTACATTCTTCTCTGTATTCTCTAAGAGCACAAGCTGATTTATTTGCCAGGAACTTTTGATATGCTTTCTTCTTTTCCTTTACAGCCTCTTTAACTTCCTGAGTCCACCATGGAGTTCTGATTTTTTCTATCCTTACAGACAACCTCATCACATGCCTCTCTGGCTGAATCAATCAATGTTTTCTTCAAGATTTGCCATTGAATCTCCAAGGTTTGGTTATTGATTTCAAACTCTAATTTTTTCTTCAATGATCTTTGTGTATTCCAGTCTACAGTTTACCTCTGAAAGCTGTTCAACTGCAATTTATTTTAAAACTTTCTTACATAGTCTTCTTTTCAATATGAAATTTAATTTTATCCTTCTCAAAACTAAATCGTGATCGCTTCCGATTTCAAATCCTCTATATATTCTTATGTCCTGAACCAGTAGAAAAACATTAGTTAGTCAACGAGACTTTTCTTATTCCTAGCATATTTTCTCCATGTGAATTTGTTCACATTTTTATGTTGGAACATGGCGTTAGTATGTCCTGAACAGAAATCTGGCAGGCATTTACCATTATGATTATCTTTGCACTTTACTCCAAATTTTTCCAAAGCATTTCCTACTCTGCTGTTTAAGTCTCCAACAAGGACATACTTTTCCCTTTTCATTTAATCAGCTGTCTTCTCTAATGCCTCAAAAAATTCCTCCATTTCTTCGTTGGTAGAATCTTCTGTGGGACCATAAGCATAAATAAGTCTCATTGTCCAGTTCCCCATTCTCATATTTGCCTACTTGATATTATTCAAGAAGATTATCCTTATATTTAGTGTTGAATACTATAGCTACTCCCTCTTTTCTCTGTTATTGCCAGAATATAACATCTTGTATTTGTCACTTAGAAAGATCTCACCTTAAAGATACTATATACTTGGTTTAATCCTTTATCCAAGTGTAAGCAAACAAAGTTTATGCCTGATATATAATCAGGACAGAGCAACTCGTATATAAAAGCTAACGACTTCACATCACTTGCTACAGTATCCCATAATGCAAAGCACATATCCTTATGGGTACGTATAATGCTATGCATTATGAGAAGGGTCACTATCCAGACCAGTTTCGACCTTTATTGAGGTCTCATCAGTGGGAGCTAAACTCAGAGGTGATACCAAGGTTGAAGTAATGCAGAAGTCATATTATATTTCAGGTGCAAACTTTGCTTGCTTACACTTGGATAAAGGATTAAACCAAGTATATAATTTCTTGGTATCTTTAATTTATGGCATAACCAGGTGAAAAAAAATTTCCAACAAAGATCTCACCTGTTTTTGTCTTTTCTTTGTTTCAGTCATCCCTATTATGTCCATCTGGTACTTACCAATTCTTCTGCTATTTCCATTTCTTTTCCATTGATACTTCTTATGATGATAGTATATATCTTAGAAATATATACACGTTTACACAAGAATAATGTCTAATTTGCCAAATATTTCGGTCAGAATATTACAGACCATCTTCAGTGGCTACCTAGGAATGGTTTTAAAAAACAAGGTGGAATACGAACAATTGATCATTCACAGATAGAACAAGCCGCGTGATGTCATATCGCTAAGTATTAGAAGAGTAAACATTTTTAAAGTCATAATTAAAGATATTAATTCAGAAATTCATATAATAATCTTAAATAACATTAGACTAATATAGGAAATTATCATAAAAAAAAAAATTAATGTGTTATCCTGATTAAACTTTCCCAAATTTTTGATATAGATATACAGTCATTATGTCACAAGTATCGTTAAAGAAGTACATATCTTGATCTCTGTTGATGTTGAAAGTTTATTCCTATAGGAGTTGCCAAACGGTGTGCCACCTTTTTATTAAATTACTCTGGATTTAGAGAAAGATGTTGAAAGTTTATTTTTCACTTGGCTAGACTATAATAAATTTGGTTTAATCCTTTATCCAAATGTGAGCAATCAAAAGTTTGCGCATGAAAGTATCTTCAGGACTGGGGTAAGGTGGTACAACACCGGGAAACTCTTTGCAAAGTTGGAGCAAGCTAACATCCAGTCCTGAAGATACTTTCAGGTGCAAACTTTGTTTGCTCACACTTGGATAAAGGATAAAACTAAATTTATTATAGTCTAACCAAGTGAAAAATAAACTTTCAACATCTTTCTCTAAATCCAGAATAATTTAATAAAAAGGTGGCATACCATTTGGCAACTCCTATAAGTAGAGATGACCTGCTAATGCTTCTGCCTGGTATCTCCACTTGGGCCGGGCTCCCACTGAAGAGACCTCAATAAAGGTCAAAACTAGTCTGGGTTGTGGCCCTTCCCGTAATGCATAACATTAGACATATCCGCAAGGAGATGTGTTTTGCATTATGGGAAATACTGAGATAGGAGTGTTGGTACCTTGCTCCACCTTTGCAAGGAGTGCCCTGGTGTTGTACCACCTTATCCCAGTCCTGAAGATACTTTCAGGCGCAAACTTTGTTTGCTCACACTTGGATAAAGGATTAAACTAAATTTATTATATTCTGTTGATGTTGAGTTGGGACATATTCTGTAATTTGTTCCAGTAGCTGATTTTCACTGTTTGCCCTGGTTCCCTGATGAAAACAACAGGAACCTTGTTTAACCTGGTGACACTGCAGCTGTCATGAAATTCTGTCATCTTTACAATCATTTTACACTGTGGTTAAAGCAAATAAGAATACAATTTGATCGGCTAAATCCCAAATTGTCAGTCCATCCTCATTTGTTCAGTATCCAGGCAGATACCTAACAAGATGCACCGCGACGTGAGGACTGAACATCAGGTCAGAAGCCCCCAGTCGGTTCTCTGCATTCGTTAAAAGGCAACGTGGAGTTCTCCTCCCAGTCATACAGCTTTGACCCTTATGCACTCCAGAAACAAACTGTAAGTATATAATATTTCATTAGCCATTTTATACCACTATAAACCATGCAATAACTGTGGGCACAGAACATCTCAAATTTAGTATGAAAACTGATATGGTATGCCATTTAATGGTGTTGAAATAGATTTATTAAATGTGTTCGCTGTTTTGTTATGCTTTTTCAGTTTAATGTTATTCAAAGTTTGCATTTCGCTATTCAAATGTAAAAAAAGCAACCTCAAAGGCTTCAGAGAAATCTGCTTTCTGATAGCAATTGATGAAAGGTGAATTCATTTAACCACTGATACAGTAGCGGCCGGTGAAAATTTTAAGTGGGGTGCTGCATATTCAAAATTTTGCTTTTGGCAGCAATATTGTATGGCCTCCATACAGTATCGCTGCCAAAATGCAAACAAGGAAAAGAAGATAAAGCATTTCTAGTTTTGCAACCACAAAGCCATTTAATTTTTTGATACCACTCACTGTTAAAAGACCTGATGTATTTTTTATTTTTACTTTACCATTCCTTCTGAACTAATAATAATATCTTGAGTCGGACAACCTTTATTTTTTACAAGGGTGGTCTGAAAAGTTCGCAGCCTCGATCATAGAAGGCAACACTATCGGCATGATTTTTTTTTTCTTTGTGAGTGTACATCTGTAATAAGCATCCATGTGAAATTGCAAGTCATTCTATCAAGTAGTTTGTTTTATACAGCTGTCTGAAGCAAAAGTGTTGTCTGTATCCCTTGAAATGGATAAAATTGAGTATCATGCGGTTATAAAATTCTTTGTGAAAGAAGGTTTAACGCCAAAAGAAATTCATTCGAAGTTCATAAAAGTTTATGGGCACTCTTTTCCTTCATTTTCGACAATTAAGAAATGGGCTGGTGAGTTTAAACATGGCCGTACCAGCCTTGAAGATGATCCACGTGAAGGACATCCAAAAAGTGTAACAACACCAGAAATCATTGATCAAGTGCATGATATGGTATTGAATGAATGGCGAGTCAAAGTGAGTGAAATTGCTGAGACTATAGTTATTTCAAAAGAACATGTAGGATATATTTTGCATAAAGAATTGCAAATGAAAAAGCTTTGCGCAAGATGGGTGCTGCGCTTTTGCACAGCAGATCAAAAACGTATTTGCATGAAAATCTCTGAACAGTGCTTGGAGTGGTTTAACAAGAATAAAACTGATTTTGTCCATTGATTTATTACTATGGATGAGAGTTGGATTCACCATTACACACAAGAATCCAAACAGCAGTCAAAACAATGGAAAGAAGCTGGTTGTTCAGTGCCAAAGAAGATAAAGTCTGTTTCCATCAGCAGGAAAAATCATGGCATCGGTGTTTTGGGATGCTAAAGGCATTTTGTTTATTAATTATCTTGAAAAGGGTAAAACAATAACCGGGGAATATTATTCCAATCTTTTAACCAGACTAGACGAAAAAATTCTTGAGAAAAGACCCAGTTTGCAGAAGAAAAAATTCATCTTTCATTAGGACAATGCACCTGCCCACAGAGGTGTTTTGGCAATGGGAAAATTAAGAGATCTGCACTATGAATTGTTGGAACATCTACCCTATTCCCCAGATTTGGCTCCCTCTGACTTCTATCTCTTCCCAAAACTAAAACTCTTCCTCGCTTTTTCTTCGAATCAAGAGGTGATTGCAGATGTATAGGGGTATTTTTGCAGATCTTACTGAGAACCACTACAGGGATGGGATAATGGCACTGGAGCATCCCTGGAATAAATGTATTAGTCTTAAGGGAGATTATGTTGAAAAAAAAAAAAGTGAAATTATAAATTTGTTTTTTCATCGTAAGGCCGAGAACTTTTCAGACCACCCTCGTATTTCTATTTTTTCATGTAGCAATAATTGAGAAAATATAATTCTTTTCATATTTTCAACAGTGACACTAGTCATAATTCAGCCTTGTATCTATAATAAATAAATAATTACCATATTTGCCTGCACATATAAGATGCACTTTTTTTCTTTGAAATTAGGTCTGAAAAAGAGGGTGTGTCTTATACGCCGATACTAAGTTTTTTATTACTTTCATTTCTGGAAATTTTCTCTGTTCCGAGTTACGCGATTTCTTTCTTGCTTCCTTGCAGTGTGTGGGAGCATTCCAGTTACATAGAGTTCAGTGGATGCGCTTAAAACTGCTTAAAGGAGTGTTTGTACATGTTCATGCAAAAGGCTGGATGGACGGAGGAAGAATGAAGTTATGGATAAATAAACTTTGGTCTAGGCACCCTGGCGGACTGTTCAAGAAGCCTACCCTGCTGGTATGGAATCAGTTTCGTTCTCACAGAACAGAAGATGTTAGAAATAAACTCAAGGAATAGAAAACTCAGTTAACTGTAATTCCAGGAGTTCTAACTAGTCGGCTTCAACCTTTAGATGTCTGTATTAATAAACCATTTAAGGGATTTATGAAGGAGAAGTGGAAAAGCTGGATGCAGTCTTCAGATTTTCAGGAAGAAGGAAGATGCCTAACATTTCACAAGTTTGCGAGTGTGTCAAAGCTTCATGTGATGCTGTGAAAACTGAGACAGTGGTTAAATCATTTAAGAAGTGTGCCATTAGTGATGCACTGGATGGTATAGAGGACAATTTGTTGTATGAGGATTCAGATTCTGATTTAGAAGAGGTTTCAAGTGTCTCTTCATTTAGCTCTGGAGATGAATTTCTGGGTTTTGACAAAGAAGATTAAAAGGTGGGTACTCTTTCCTAGTTAGATTAGGTATTTGTTGAAAGTAGACCTACTTATTACTTTATATTTGAAATATTGAAAATTCATTATAATATTCAGTGATAAAGTTTTTTTTGTAAAAAATGTGTACAAAAAAGGGGTGTGTCTTATAGGCCGGTGCGTCTTATACGCTGGCAAATATGATATATGTTATTTTAACAGAATAAAATAAGATTTACCAAATATATTTCACCTCACCACGAACTCACACCAATATTAAAAGTTTTGTATCTCACAGAAATAATGTGCGCAACCATACAATTTATCTGTAGCGACGCTGCTCAGTGTCAGATTCACTTGTTATGTGACAAGTGCAAACAAATATCGGCGAGTCTAGCTGCAACTAACTGAATGTGATAATCCCGACACTGCGTTAGATTACAATGCATTTGTTTCATAATCTAAAGCATTAATCGAACAACTCCAATTATTAACTATTCAATCAATGTTGAAACATAAGCTATAACCTTTAACATGTTGTATTGCATTTATAAAGGGTGTCCCAAAATTCACGCAAGATTAAAATTTAGCGCCATTTGTGCGGTAAAATGTTGCCAACGAGAAAAAAAAAAGACAGCGTGACAGATGACAGTTCAGGGTTATTAAAAATGGAGCGCTACATGAAAGAACAACGCATTTTCATTGTTGAGCAATATTTTAAAAATAATGAAGGTTTGGCAGCTACAGTTCGCAATTTTCATACAAAATATGGTCGGAATAGTGATTTAACTTCATCAACTGTGAAAAGATTAATTAAAAAATTCAAGGAAACTGGATCAATTAGTGATCTTATACACTCTGGCCGTCCTTCAACAAGTCGTTCAACAGAAAACATCGAAGCAGTTCGTGAGAGTGTTGCTGAGAGTCCAGGAACATCAATTCAGCACCGTGGTCTTGAATTGGGCATTTCGAGAAGCTCTCTACAGCATATTCTCACGAAAGATTTGCATCTTTATGCTTACAAAGTTCAATTGACTCAAGAACTGAAGCCTACTGACCACACACAGCGAAGAAAGTTCGTTGAATGGATTATGGAACAACAAGTGGATGCTTATTTTTTGAACAAAATCATCTTCAGCGATGAGGCTCATTTTCATTTTGATGGCTTCGTAATCGACAAAATTGTCGCATTTGGGGTTCAGAAAATCCACGAGTGATTGTTGAGAAACAAATGCATCTACAACGTGTCACTGTTTGGTGCGGATTTTGGGCTGGAAGCATCATCGGTCCATTCTTCTTCGAAAATGCGGCTGGTAAGGCAATAACAGTTAATGGTGCTCGCTATCACGACATGATAATCCAGTTTTTTGTGCCTAAATTGCAAGATATGGATGTGGATGACATGTAGTTTCAACAAGACGGTGCCACATGCCATACAGCCCGAGAAACAATTCAATTACTGCACGAGTCATTTCCTGGTCGTGTAATTTTCCGTTTTGGTGATCAGAATTGGCCGCCCAGATCATGTGACTTAACGCAGTTGGACTTTTTTCTTTGGGGTTTTTTGAAGTCTAAGGTTTATGCCAACAAGCCCACGACCACACCTTGAAGGAGGAAATTGAGCATTGTATCAACGAAATTCAGCCACATTTATGTAAAATGGTCATGAAAATTTTCGACAAAAGAGTGCGTATGTGCCAGGAAAGCTGTGGAGGCCATTTACCCGATATGCTATTCCATGCATAACCCTATACTGTATACTTTATGAATCAATAAGAAATTACAATTTTTAATTAAAAACCTGTGTTTTCTATCAAACTTACTTCTTGCATGAATTTTGGAACACCCTATATAATGTTGTAAGCATTGTTATTATTTATAAAAAACACAAAAAAAATTTAATTTTTTCATTCTTTCCTTTGGGGTGCTGCAGTGTCACAGTGTTTATGTACAAGCTGCCACTGCACTGGAAAGAAAACTCATTGAGCACTTTTTTTTTCTTTTGTTTGCGACAGTAAGTAGTTGCTTGAGTGGCTGTTTTCAAGAGACCAGCTCAGTTTCCTGTTTCTGTTGTCTACAATTTTTCATATTGAAAAGTTTGAAAGTGTTTCCTTCGTGCAAGATAATTATTGCCAAGTCACTTAACCAAAAAAAAAAATAATAACAAAAATAAGTTGTAGTTTAGTAATTCTCTTTACGGCTGGACCAAAGATCATCATTTCATAACATTAGTTTAGGTATAGACCATATTGGACTGTTCTTGTCTCATTATCCATCAATTATCCTTTTTTGGGGTCTATTCCTTCCTTCTCATTTCAATTAGCTTATATTTTAGTATTTGTTTAGGATATCGGATGTTGGCCATTCGGTTTACATGTTCAATCCATTTTTGATTATAACTGTTTAGTTTTTCTTCTATTGATTTTGTTTTTAGTTCTTTTAAAATGTCTTTGTTCCTGTTTTGATCTAAAATGTGTATTTTGCAGTTCTTCTCACAAATCTCATTTCACTTGTTTTTATTCTTTGTTTATTGCACAAATTTCGCTGCCATATAATAATGTGGGCACTGCTAAAGTATTGTATATTTTCAAGTGCGTTTCTTTTTGTACTATATTTGGTTTGAGTGTTTTATTTATCAAGCCTATAATCTGTAAAAATTTTGAAGTTTTTAATTTTATGTCCTTTCTCCTTCATATGATATTTTATATCCAAGATAACTGAAAGTGTTTATTTGTTCTATTATTTTATTAATAATAACTATTTTGCTTCTAACTGGAGTCATCATCATCATCAAATTCCTGCCATGTACAGGATATGATAGTACTACATGAAAAATTTACATCATTACTAACTTCCTATCTACAATTTTCCTCCAAATCAGCCTGTTACTTGTCAAAACTCCAACATTATCAGATCTTATATTTCTATCGTCTAAACTTTGTACTGTATCAATCCACCTATATCTTGGCCTTCCTCTGGGTCGTTTTCCTGCCAACCTGGCAGAGAACACCTGTTTGGCTAATCTTTCCTCGTCCATTCTGTTTAAGTGACCATACCACTTGAGGTTAGCTCTGCTAACGCATTCCTGGATGCTGACAATGTCAAGTTCTTTCCTAATATCCTCGTTTTTAATATGATATTGCCATTGATGCCATCTGTTCATGCCTCTAATCTTTCTCAGGACTCTCATATCTGCAGTCTCTAGTCTTTGGTTAAGTGTTTTACTTCTGACTCAGCTATCAGATCCATAAGTTAAAACTGATTTGAACACTGTCGTGCTAATTTAGTGTTCCGACTAATTTCTCTCTTATTCCATATGAATTTATTCAATTGCCTTCCTACCATACCAGCTTTGTTGATTCTGTTGTCTATTTCCCTATTTAATTTACCATCTTCACTAAAAATCGTGCCTAAGTAGCTAAAATGTTTTACTTGTTCCACAGGTTCCTCGTTCACAACACAGTTGACATTTTCAACAATTCTACCTATTTTCATTGTCTTTATCTTTTTAATGCTGACCTTCATACCATATCTATTACAATGGTTATTCAATTTAGTCAGGGAATCTTGCAAACTTGTAGCGGATTTATTTAGAAGTATAACATCATCTGCATAAAGCAAAGAGCCGACATTATCATCTCCAATATTGATGTCATGTTTAGTACCACTTTCCTTCATAATGTGATCCATATAGATAATGAATAACAGAGGGGATAATGTACATCCTTGTCTCACACCAGATTTAACATTAAACCATCTTCCTGTACTTCCTTCAATTCTAACTGCTTGATATAATGCCCCATTGACACCATATAACTGTAGCGTATTGAATAGCTTCTCTCTTGGCACATTGTCCTATGCCTTTTCCAGATCGACAAAACTTAAATACAGATCTTTGTTATATTCCCATGCTTTCTCAACTATTTGTCATAAAGTGAAGATCTGATCCCGACAGCCTCTGTTTGGCCTGAATCCAGCTTGTTCTTCACCAAGCTTTTCTTCCACAATTCTTCTCAACCGTTTCTCAAGTATACTTACATAGATTTTGCCAGGAACAGTCAGCAGGGAAATACCTCTGTAATTCTCACATTCAGATTTATTTCCCTTTTTATATATGGTACTATGAGAGCTCTATTCCAATCATCGGGAATTCATCCCTCTGTCCAGGCCTTTTGAACTATGCAGTGAAGCTACTGTAAGACTTTTATACTACCATACTTCAGCATTTCTGGTCGAATATCATCTACTCCTGCTGCCTTTCCACATTTCAAGCCTTTGATGGCTTTTTCTACTTCAAGTATGGATATGTATTCCTGACTGTATGTCTGTTGAGTCTTTTTTACCACTGTGTTATCACTGCTAGTTTCATTTAGCAATTTTTCGAAGAAATTACTCCATACTTCAAGGATATCTTTTTCTTCCCTTTTCATGTCACCTTTATCATCTCTAATTCCTTTTACAGCACTCTTTCCTCCATGTCTAAGCTTCTTCAACAACCTCCAGAATATATTACCACCTTAAATTGTACATATTTGGTCTGATGTATTAAAATAAAGAACTTTTATTATTAAAAGACCAGAAGATAAATGATAAAATATACAAAGAGCCAACAAGTTTCACTAGCCACTGTCTAGCATTTTCAAGGCTGAACTGGTGTGAAAACAAATGCATTAAAATGTTTGAAATATAACTTAATGCATTTGTTTTCACACCAGTTCAGCCTTGTGAAACTTGTTGGCTCTTTGTATATTTTATCATTTATCTTCTGGTCTTTTAATAATAAAAGTTCTTTATATTACCACCTTCTTGATATTTATTTTCTATGTTCTTGCCAAAGACCTCCCATGACTTTTGTTTAGCTAGTTTTACACAGTGTTTAGCTTTCTTACATTTGTCTCTGTATTCTCTAAGAGCAAAAGCTGACTTATTTGCCAGGAATTTTTGATATGCTTTCTTCTTTTCCTTCACTGCCTCTTTCACTTCCTGTGTCCACCATGGAGTTCTGATTTTTCTATCCTTGCAGACAACCTCACCACATGCCTCTCTGGCTGAATCAATCAGGGTTTTCTTCAAGGCTTGTTTCCTGTTCTCAAACTCTTTCATTTTTTCTTCAATAATCTTTGTGTATTGTAGTCTACAGTTCACATCTTAGAGCTGCTCAACTTTTATTCGCTTTAAAATTTTTTTACATGTTATTCTTTTCAATATGAAATTCAATTTTATCCTGCTCAAGACTAAATAATGTCCACTTCCAATTTCAAATCCTCTGTACACTCTGGTGTCCTACATCAGGGAGAAAACATCACTATCAACAATAACATAGTCAATGAGACTTTTCTTATTCCTTACTTCTGCTCTCCATGTGAATTTGTGCACATGTTTATGTTGGAACATGGTGTTAGTAATAACCAGTCCATGTCCTGAGCAGAAATCCAACAGGTATTTGCCATTATTATTAGCTTTGCTCTGTTCTCCAAATTTTCCCAAAATACTTTTGTATGTCCGACAATCATTTCCTACTCTAATATTTAGAACCCCAACAGGGACCAACTTTTCCTTTTTCATTGTGTCAGTTGCTTTTTCTAAAGCATCAAAAAATTCCTCCACTTCTATCTTAGTAGAACCTTCCGTGGGACCATAGGCACAAATAAGTCTCATTATCCAGTTCCCCATTCTCATATTTGCCCACATCACTCTACTTGAGACTGCCTGCCATTCAAGAAGATTAGCCTCGTATTTAGTGTTGAATACTATGGCCACCCCTTCTTTTCCTTGATTGTCATTGCCTGAATATAACATTTTGTATTTATTGCTCAGAAAGATCTCACCAGTTTTTGTCTTTTTTTGTTTCAGTCATCCCTATTATGTCGATCTGGTACTTATCTAATTCCTCAGCTAGCTCCATTTCTTTGTCATTCAGGCTTATGTTGATAGTACCGATTTTTAACTCTGATGATGTTAAGTTGGGGTTTTTTTTCAGATTTGTTCCAGTAGCTGACTTTTCACTGTTTGCCCTGGTTCCCTGGCAAAAACAACGGGGGCCTTATTTAACTGGGCGACGCCCCAGCCGGCATGAAATTTTTGTCATGTTGTACCATCATTATGTAATTTGGTTTAACCAATAAGAATACAATTTGGTCGGCTAAATCCCAAATTGCCAGCCTATCTTTGTTCGTTCAGTATCCAGGTAGATACCCAACAGGGTGCACCACGAGAAGGCGAGGATTGGACATTAGGTCAGAAGCCTTGGTCGGTTCTCCGCATTCCTTTTAAGGCTATGTGGAGGTTTCCTCTCAGTATTCAGCTTTGACCCTTAAGCACCCCCTCTAACTGCAGTTTGTCCACAAAATCCCATTGTTTTAGTTTTTATCTATAGAAATTTTCATTCCAAACTGTTCTACTATAATGTTTAAATTATATATTGCTCTTTGTAAATTATCTTCCTTATCTGATATTATTACCTCTGCAAATAATAGCATATTTATTTTGTTATTCCAGGAAATTTCTATACCTTGATTGTTTAAGGTGTTCCATTGTATTAATATTTCATTAATGTAAATATTGAAAAGTGTTGGAGACAGAAGCATCCCCTGTCTTACTGCTTGTTTTATAGATTGTTTTTCAGACAACTTTTCATTTATTTTTATTTCATTATCTTTATATATATATTCAGTATTGCATGTAAAAAAATATTACTACATGCAATATGTAGTAATATTTTACTACATGCAATACTGAATGTAGTAAAATATTAGGTATATTTATTCTTTGTAATATATCGAACAGTATATATCGTTTTACTTTGTCAAATGCTTTTTAGGGACCAAAGATCATCTTTTATAAGATCATCATAGTATTACCAACACTAATTCACTCAGTTTCATTTTGGCACTTCACATGGCAAGCACCCCCATCCCTCCCCTCAATGTGCCCAAAACACAAACTTCTGTGTAGAAATGACTTAGTTCAATGGTGGGTGGGTGGGTGGGTGTGTGTATGTGTGTGTGTGTGTGTGTGTGTGTGTGTGTGTTGGTTGGTTGGTTGATGGCTAACTCCACAAAATGTATAATTTTACTAACACAATGCAAGTTCTTTCCTAATATCTTCATTTTTAATATGACACTGCCATGGATGACTCCCATAATCTTTCTCAAACTCTGATATCTGTGGTCTCCATTGATCAAGTGTTTTATTTCTAACCAGTTCTGAGATCTATAAGTTAAAATTGGTCTCAACACTGTCTTGTATACAACTAATTTAGTGTTTTGACTAATTTCTCTCTTATTCCATATATATATTTTTCAGCTGACTTCCTGCCATGCCAGCTTTATTAATTTTGTTGTCTATTTCCATATTTAATTTGTTATCTTCACTAGAAATTGTGCTTAAACAGCTGAAACGTTTAGGCACAATTTTTACAAATTTGTTTTAACAAATTTCCTTTATTCTATAGGTTCTCTATTTGGGATACATTTGATGTTTTCAATGTTTCTGCCTATTTTCATCATCTTTGTCATTTTGCTATTGATTTTCAAAGCAAATTTGTTTTAACAGTCATTAAATTTACCCAAGGTATCTTGCCGACTTGTACTGGTTTTATTTAGTATACAACATCATCTGCGTAAAGTAAACAGCTGAGATTAACATATCCATTTTTGATATCAGGTTTAATACCGCTTTCCTTTATAATGTGATCCATTATTAATAAGTGGAGATAACATGCACCCTTGTGACACACCTCATTTTACATCAAACCATCTTCGTGTACCTCCTTCAATTCTAACTGCTGCCTTACAGCTCAAATAAAGCCTATGTATTGTTTGATATAATGTCCCATTTACACAACAAACATTCTGAAGAGTTTCCTCTTGGCACTGAAGTTGTATGCCTTTTCCAGATCTATGAAAATTAAATACAGATTCTTGTTACATTCCCAAGATTTCTCAAACTATTTGTCATAAAGTAAAAAAGTGCCAGCATGGTTGGCTGAGTGGTTAGTGTATCCGCTTTCCAGCCAAAAGGCTGCGAGTTTGAATCCTGCTGTGGGCATGGATGTTTGGCGGTAGATGATGACGGCAGTTGCGGTTGGTGGAGGTAAGAGTTGTAGAGTAGGTGCCCTCCCTCGATGAGTCGTTGGACTCCCTGGAGGTGTTACGTAATAATAATAATAATAAAATCTGATCCTAACAACTACTGTTTGGCCTGATCCCAGCTTGTTCTTCTCCAAGCCTTCCTTCAACAATTTGCCTTAGCTGTTTCTCAAGTATACTTGCATAAATCTTACCAGGAACACTCAATAAGGAAATCCTCACTAATTCTCTTATTCAGTTTTATTTATTTCCCTTTATTCAGATGGAGAGCTCTACTCCAATCACTTGGAATTTGACTCTCTGACCAGGTCTTTTGAATTATGCAGCACAACCACTGTAAAACTTTTATACCTCTATATATGAGCATTTTGCAATATTATCTACTCCAGCTGGCTTTCAACATTTCAGGTTTTTGATGGCATTTTCCCCTACAAGTATGGATATTCCTGATTGCATTCCTGTTGAGTGTTTTCTACCACCATGTTTCATTTATCAATCTTTCAAAGCAATTACTCCACTTCTAGAATATCTTTATGTTCAGCTTTCATGTTGTTTTTGCATGATTCTTTGCATTCTTCAGCACTAAATGGCCAAAAGAAAGAGCATTGCAATTGCACCCTTCGACTGGTAAAGGCCTAAGTTTGATTTTTGTTGTGATGGGAGGAATCTTAATATGGGATTTTTCAACTGAAAGCGAGTTAGCTGACCTCATACGAAAGTAGCAAGGTTTTTTCCTAATGGGAAAAACCCTGCTACTCGGGTTTTTCATTGGCCTTCAGAACACATGCAATTTGCAGAAAAAAAATACTAGTGGTGGTGGATAGTAGATGTCATTGGTGTAGATGATGGTAGTGGCAGTTCGGTGTAATTGGTGGATTAAGTGGTGGCCATGGAGAGTTGTAGTGTAAGTGGCTTCCCTTGATGAGTCTTTGAACTCCTTGGAGGTATCACAAAATAATAATAATCATGTCACCTTTATCATGATAAAGGTAACATAATAATCATGTCACCTTTAATTCCTTTTACAGTACACTTTCCTCTATTTCTAAGCTTTTTCAATTGCCTTCAGAATACCATTGCCACCTTCTTGACATTTATTTTACATGTTGTTATCAAAGTCTTCCCATGACTTAGGGTTTGTCGGTTTTTAAAAATCGGGTTTAAAAACAGTTTTTTTTTTTGGATAAATTTGTAAAATTCTAAAACCAGTTTTCAAATTAAAAAAAAAAACGGTTTTAGATACTAGAATTAATATGTAAAAATTAATTATTTAATTAAAAACATTAACATTTTGACTTAAAACCGATGTATATGTTACGAGCGAGGAATCAGAAGATGATGTAGAGTGTGAAGATGACTATGGCAAGGATTTTTTTAACCTCTTGAGCTAGATAACAACTGTGGATTCCTCATGTTGTCTGACAATTACAATCAATTTCCCAAATTAGAAAAATTTCCAAATTTTTTAGAAAATCTTCTGTAAGAAATAGCATCCTTCGGGATTATGTAAAACAAGAAAAAGGAAATAAATTAAGTCTGATTCATGACTGGCAAACAAAATGGAATAGTTTAGAGGCCATGATTGAAAGATTTATAACATTAAAAGAATGTGTTCTTTTAGCTTTGAATGATATTGGTGCTTCTCATATGTGGAATGAAGCTCAATATCCTAAAATCACGGAGCTTCTTAAAGTGTTGGGACCAGTACGTCTAGTAGCTGAGGCCTTAGGGCACCGAGATGCCAATTTATTAACAAGTGAAGGCATATTTGAATTTCTGTTAAATGAACAAAAAAAATGTGAAGATTGAAATTAGTTCCAAATTATTAAATGCTTTAGAAGTATGAATACAAGAAAGAAGACTAGTTGGATTGGTAACCCTTTTGCTATATTTGCAAAATCCACAAAACATTTCATCTAAGAAATCTAGTGTATTTCCACTAGCTTCAAAACTTGATATTATTAAGTTATCTGGAAAAATATTGTCTAGAATATATCCAATTCTTGTATGGAAACAGAATCCGATGATGTATATGTCAGAGACAGAAAGACTATTAATCAGGGAAATACTCTAAAAGAAACCATGGAAAAATAAATTCATAGGTTTCTTGAGGAACTTGAAGAAATAATATCAAATCCAAAGACACTGAAGGCCGAATTTTCAGTATTTGAGGCAACCAATAAAAGAACAAAGAATTTAGATTTATTATTTGATGCCCTGAAAATGATAAAACCAAGTTGAGTAGCCAGTGAGAGAGTATTTTCTATTTCAGGCAATTTTTAATTTAGAATAAGAACACAAGTAACCCTCGTATAACATGGTCTACAAATTGTCATAACCCTTGTTCAATGCGGTTGCGATATAACACCGTCTACAAATTGTAGTAACCCTTTATCTTTTCATATATTTTTCACCATGCAACTTCAGTGCTGGCCCTATGAATTTGAACCCCCCCGTGCAATTGCATATTTTGCCTGCCCTCATCCCCTAATTAAGTAATCGTTCTGTGGACATTTTATGTTTTTGAAATCATATATATATCCTGAAGAAAAATACTAAATGAAATAAAAATTTATAAATATATTTTGCATGGATTTTAGTTATATTTTTATTTGGTTTTGTATGGAGTATATTTTATTCTGTTATATTTTTGTAGTCCCATAATATTAAATAAACTGAAAAATTGTACTGATTTTAGTTATTTTAGTTTTTTTTTAAATTTGGTTTTGTATGGAGTATATTTTATTTTGTTATATTTTTGTAGTTCCATAAATATTAAATAAACTGAAAAATGTTTAAATAAGTATAAATATTTTTTTTTTACTGTTTTAATCATATATATTTTTTTTTTGGTAAAAATTCGAAAACTGGTTTAACCAGTTTTTTTGGGAAATTCTGGCATTCAAAAACCAGTTTTTGTATAAACCCTACCATGACTTTCTGTTTAGCTAATTTTACATAGCACTTTGTTTCTTACATTTGTCTCTGGATTCTTTTTCTTCAAGGTGTTACAGAAAAACATTGACTAAGTTTGGTGATAAGGGAGACCCCATTGCTGTTCCTTCCTCTGGCTTGTAAATTTTTTCTTTCCTTTTACTGGAACACCTTGAAGAAAACATTTTCACGTTTGAACCTACACCAAAAATTTGGCTATGATATATTGATGACGTCTTTGCAGTCTGGAGTCATTCTGAATGAGAACTATACCTGTTTCTAGATAAAATCAACATTCTTCATCCTCGCATCAAATTCACACTAGAAAAAAGAATCTTCACAAGGTATCTCCTTTCTGGATTTACACATCCAACAAAAAGAAGATGGTTCCATCTCCACTTCTGTCTATCATAAGCCGACATTTACAGGTCGTTACATTCACAATTCATCTGCTCACCATCCATCTCAAAAATATGGCATCATTAAATCATTAGCAGACAGAGCACACAGATTTTGCTCCTCAAGAATCTTTAAACTAAGAATCACACATCAACCTAGACAACATCAAGTCCATAGGATTCCCATACATGTCAAAGGCATCTCCGAACATCTGTCAAAAATTATGAAGAAATACAAACTTGCTGCTACTTACAAACCAATCAACCAGATCTATAATTTGTTACCTTCTCCTAAAGAAAAACTCCCATCTTTGATGCTACCTGCCATGTGACCATCTCTGACCATTAAGACCATATCCGTCTTATCAATCTGCACAAATCTGGCCTCGCACAACACGGAGTTGAAAACCCAAACCATAGAATCAAATTGAAAAATACCAAACTTCTACATAGATTCTTATATAAACATGAGTGTTTATATAAAGAAAGTGCTGGAGCCCAACGTCACACACCCAACTTAAACCGTAATGACGTTCTTACTATCCCTAAAGTCTAGGAAATTGTCATCCTTAATTGTGTAAAATAAATTTATGTATGTTATTTTATTTTAATTTAATCTAATTTATTTTTTATCAGATATATTTATTTTAATTTAATTCCATAACACGCTACTGCATGCATAGTGGGATTCCATTGTAAGCATGCGCTCTAACTGTATGTTATTCCTAGTATTGTTTGAAATAACTGTAGTGATGATGTCCTAAGATACTTAGGATGAAATATTTACTTATTAAAAATAATTTAATTACTGTGATTACCAACTGTATATGTTTAATTATGAATATTCCACAGGTTTCACTATATAATAGAATGTGCTTCTAAATCATTAGCATGTCACAAGTGCCATTAGAACTATCCAATGACTGTTGTCATTGGATTGCGTTTTTCAGGTTTGATTTCTGATTTCAGGTTTGTGTTGTGATTAGCCAGTTAATTCCCAGTACAATCTGAGCATACCTAAAGATAACATGTGCATATTGGAGGTCTGGGCAAAGGAGAATGGATGTCAATTTAATGTGGCAAAATGTAAGGTTATACATTTTGGGGTGAAAAGATTACCTGCAGGAACAGTATAAAGCTCAGGCCAGAAAGGTAACAAGGGTGGTAAGAAAAGCAAAAGAGGATTATGAAAGAATATTGGCCATGCAGAGACAAGCTTGTTATTGTTCCTCTGTATCGAGCCTTGATAAGGCCCCATCTCGACTACTGTGCCCAGATTTGGTCACCAAGGTTTCTTCTTGATGGGGGAGGAGGTTGAAAGGATCCAGAGGCGAGTGAACAAGATGATAGCAGGTGTGTGGAATGAACTGTATGAGAACAGGTTGAGGATTTGTGGGTTGCAGAAACTGGTTGATAGGCAGAGGAGGGGAGATGAAGGGTTTCTATAAGATTAATTCAGAAGATATTTTTGAGAACAGTGCTGGTGGTGGGAGGACTAGGGGAGGACATCCATAGAAGCTGGGCAAGAGTGTGGTTAGTAAGGGTGTTAGAGCTGGGTTCTTTACTTTTAGAGTGCTGAATGAGTGGAATAAGCTGCCAGAGTCTGTAGTGGGTGCTATGACAGTGAATGAGTTTAAGGCAAGGTATGATAGATAGTGTGAATGTTGAATAGTTGTGATGAACATGATTTGGGGCCTCCCTCGATGAGTCTAAGGACTCCCTGGAGTTGTAGTAATAATAATAATAATAATAATAATATCCTATCTTGGTCATATTTCATTAAAACAAAATCAGTGATAATTGACAAAACAGAAATTTGGTATGATTGACATGTCTCAACAGACATCATATATTTTGTTTTATGGCCAAAGTGAATAAGTAAAGCAAAATACAAAAAACTATTTATGACATAAAACATGCTACAGAATTGCCATTGTGTAAATAAAATTAATGATTAAAAAACCAGAAGAGAAATTTCAGCTTATTCATCAAATAAAAATTTTCACTCAGATGGACAAGCAAAGATCACTTTCTTCAATTCCTGGTTATGATATAATAAAACTATCCAAGTGCAAAAGAGGTAGGGAATGAACAAAAGTTACTGTTTGATAAAACTGGTTTGAGAAAAGCTCTGATAAAAACCAGAAAGCATAACTGCCATTTCATGATTCCAATTTCTTGAATTTTCTCGTTCAGAATAAGTCTGAAATGTGTTGACAATTTGCTTGAAAACTGTTCTCAGTGTTACAAAAAACGAAGACAAAGATTTTGACAAAAGCTAACTGTGATATGCAAGTGTATTCTTCGCACACTTCTTGGAGAATCGAAGCTTTTTTTAGGGATGAGAATTTAAATATCAATAAGAATTGATTCAGTGATGCATTCAGTGCAAATGTTTGAACAAAAGACTGAAAATAATCAAATCATGGTAATGAGGCATAGAAATCACAAAGTTCTTTCTACTCACTGTTCTTATTATGCCAGATAACACATGGATAAGAATAGCTGAGTGTTATTATTATTACGTAACATCTCCAGGGAGGCCAAAGACTCATCGAGGGAGGGCACCTACTCTACAATTCTTCAACAACTACACTAATGCCATCTACTGCCTACCACCACCACTAGTATTTCCACAGACAATCACAAACACCCATGCCCATGGCAGGATTCGAATCCGCAGCCTTCTGGCTGGAGGCGGATATGCTAACCACTCGGCCAACTGGGCCAGCTTCAATAGAAAAAAGAATGCTAGCTTGTGGTCTGAATTGCATAGATCAATAGTTAAAGACTGGAGATTGAAAAACATCAAGGAGGATTTGAACTATGACCACACATATATATGTGAGTGAATACAGAAAGTTCTGAGATTTGCTTTTAGATGCAGGTAATCTGTTTCACCCAACTCTTCTGCAAACTGTGGACTTAGAAGAGCCTGCTTCACAAAATTAATATTTGGAAGACCTGTTAGAATAGTATCAGCAAGATTTGCATGCTAATGGAAGTATCCTAAAATATTACCATCACATTCACTCCAGTATATTGTCTAGCAACTAGTCAGTGGAATAACCACTTAAAAGCATTACCCTGCAAAAGAAGAAATGTCATGCATCTATCCTGATATTATGAATAGATGTCTGACAACTCTAAAAGCATTAAATATATATTTCATGCAGGAAATGGGTAAAAAGTAAACTGTTTTTTTGCTCTGCAGTTCAAACAAGTTTCTGGATACTTCAAGCTTCCAATAAGCAAAGTAATGGTAATACACCAAGCAATGACTCCTCATTTAGCACCCAGTAGTTCACAGTAATAGATGCTTGGTCTGTCCTCTAAGGGATGAGAAGATGCTATACCTTAACCCCAGCATACAGCAGTATGCTCCTAGATTAGTCTCCAAACACTGATAACCACTCAGATCTCTTCACACTGCTTGCATGAAACTCAATCACCTGCAATCCAGCTATTTGAATGGTTAGAGGTCATCTTCCTGGGCATCCTTAATGTTCACAATTCCAACTGGCTCACCTACTCCAACACCACTGACCAAGCAGGATAACAAGTAGAAGTCTTTGATATAAGTAATGACCTAACACAAATTGTACATCTACCCACTCAAATTCCCGATAATCCTGTTCACTCTCCAAAAACACGAGATCACTTTTTGACCAATTCCCCTTCCAGATATGCCATAGAGGTCACCTCTCCTCTCAGCAATTCAAACCACAATCTTGTATACATCTCCTCTCACAGAACATCCCTCCTCCAACCATCCTCAAATTTGCATCCTCAGCACTATGAAGAAGCCAACTGGGATGACCTCTGGAATTTCTACTCCTTTATTTGGTATGATTATTGCTTTCACTCACCTGACCCTAACACCTGCTGTGAACAAGTCACAGAAATTGTTCTCACTGGTATGAAAGTCTTCATCTCCACCCCTAATTCAATGTGTCAGAGCAGATTATGAAAATAAAAAAAAAATGCCATGTGGCTTGTATCAAGACCTCCAGCTTCATAGTCTGCCTATACCAAAGTACAAAATCAAAATCAGTCATCAGCAGGTCCAAATCCGATCTCACAAAGGCAAATAGCAGAAAACTTGTCTCCTGTCCAAATGGAAGCCATGCCTTCTGGTCCCTTGCTAAGGCCATTGGATGCAACTTCTGCACTTCCACCCCTCTCTCTCTCATCCTGATGACACCATTGTTACTTCACCCAAAGATAAAGCTGACCTTCTGGCATCACTCTTTTCCTTGAATTCCTGCATAGATGATGAAGGAAAATCACCTTCTACCATACTGAATATACCTCCTGTAGTTTTTCAACAAAAAGACATTAGAAAACTACTAAATAACTTGGATACTAAAAAAGTCTGCTGGTCCTGATGGCATCTCTCCAATTATTCCCACCACACTTTGTTCCAGAACTAACACCCATCCTGCATTGTTTCTATAATTTATTATACATAAATGGTACTTATCTCAATGCATGGAAGCAATCTCATATCCATCGTATTCCATAATAGGGTGACAGAAGTCTACTCTCAAACTACTGAACAATTGCAATCACTTCTGTAACAATTAATCAATGACCAACAGTACAGATTCTGTCATTTAAGATCCACAAAGCAATCAAACCAATTTCTCATTCTCCTTCTTAATCCTTATACCTCTACTCTTTGGAAGAGCCATCCTCATACTGTTTATCCCAATGATTATAACCATCAGGTCTTTAAGAAACACATCAACAAATTCTTTTCTTCTTTTAAGCACCTGCCTACATGCAGCACTATCAAATCTTGGGACCTCACATGTGTGGAGATGATACATATATATACATATACATATATATATATATATATATACAGGGTGTTCGGGATAAATTTGACAGTTTCGTAAGGAAAAAGAAAATCTTCTTTGTATCTATTAAATTAAATGAATTGACAAAAAAACATTACAGGCAGAGTTAATTACAATACTATCAACAAGATTTACTCAAAATAACCACCATTAGCATCGATCACAGCTTCAATTCTGCTTCGGAACCTCGAACAAGCTGATGCTACAGTCTCCCTGGGAAGGGCCGCAAAAACTGTTTTAATTTTATCCATTAACTGGGCTTTTGTATTACTGGAAGTGCCATTGGTGTCTTTTTCAACTGTGCCCCATACAAAATAATCCATGGGGTTATTTTGTATGGGGTCCAAACACCAGTCCAAATGTTTGGAGGCCAAACATTTGGACTGGTGAAGTCGTAGAAATTTTCAGACAACCATTTTTGACTTTTCCCAGAGGTGTGGCAAGGGGCCGAATCCTGCTGCCATACATACGGCCTACCATTGGCTACCCTTGTTATCCAGGGCTTGACTACAGTTAGCAACTCCACGAACAAAGCCCGAATTCCAATGCCAGGGTTCTTCAACACCCGTTCCTGCAGATTTGCGAGGAATTCTGCTGTATGAACGCAATCAGATCGTCTGCTAGGGATCTTTCTTCTTGCTACATCCTCGTAGTCACCATTGCAAGTCTCTAGTTCATGCCTGATTGTTTTTACTGTATTCAGGGAGCATTGGGCAGCAGTCGTAATATCCTTATTTTGATGGCGGGCACGAATCATCATGATACAAGTTATTCTCTTCCATGATTCAGGTGGGTTCCAGCTATCCATCCTTTCTGACATCTTGTATATGAATGAAGAAGGGTCCAAACTTTTAAATGAAGAGAAGTGTGTGTTAATACATGTAACTTACGGAAAAATATAATTAATTATAAATATGTCAAATTTATCCCGAACACCCTGTATATAGAAAAACAAGAATCTGTGTAGCCTAATTCTAGCTTTCATGACGAGAGGAAAGTCCATTATAAGTCAGTCTGATTCTACTTGCTGACTACAAGATTTTTTCCTTGACCTATTTTCAGTCCAGTTTACAAGTTAAACTTGCAAAGTAGACTATCACTGAGAGAGTGACAAGTGTTTATCATTCTCCTCCTAACCCATAAGCCTATAAATTGTTGGCTGAAATTAATTCAATTACCAATAATGATAATGAATGATGGAAATTAACTGCCTGTCAATTTCCAAGCCTGTTATCTTTGGGGGAATGAGGCATCTAGGACAGAGGAGTTTAACAATCATGTTGAAATCTGCAATTCTTAGCTTTCAAAATCCCAAATTTTAATTACTACCTCATTTATATCAAATGCTTTATACATGTTTAAGCTTCTTTTTTTTTTTTATGTGATTCCCACATATTTTCCCTCAGAGGTAGGTTCATTGTGATCTAATAGGCAACTGGGCATTGGGGCTGTAAACTGAGAATTCTTCTGGCCAGTTTGCCTGTTTTGTGGGATGAAAAACTCCCTTCCACATCCATATGATATTGGTTCTGATCTTCAGTTGAAAAGCCCTGATAAAAGGTTCTTCACATCATCACAGGATTTGAACCCAATCAAAGGGTGTTATCAGAGACCAAACATGGAATTTCATCCAGCCACTTCAGGCCTCCAATAAATGCTTTACCATAAAGCATTTATTTTAAATGCTTTCTAAGCAAGAAAACTTGAAGAAAACTTTCTAAGCAAGAAAAGTATAATTTATTTATTTATTGAAAGGTCATAAGATTACTCATAACTAATGAAGCAAACAGTGTACTACTGAATTAAAGTGGTGCAAGTGAGCACATTATGCTCTCATTTCGCACTTCCTCTTCATGCAAAAGCCGAAAGATGACAAAATCATGCAGTGATAAGAAATAAAAATATACACATGAAAATGTAAAAATTACCTGCTCATAAAATCTTCAGACAATGTCCACTTTTTCCTTTCTCTCCAAAAACTGTCATATACTCCTTTTTCTGTATAAGGACACCTCTTATTAGATGAAGGAGATACTGAATGCGTTCTTTCTGGCGAAAAATTGTCCCTAAGTGAAGATTTTGCACGGGAATGTTTATGGGATTCATCTCTTCTGTGTGTGGATGTATGTGAACGTTCTCTAGATAATTTTTCCTGATGTCTTGAATGTGTTTGCTCTGGAGATAAACTAGTTTTTTTATTCTTCTGTTTCTGTGAATTGGCATTATGCACATGATTCAGAAAAGACTTTTTTTCGGGTAAATAGCTTCTCTCCCCAGTACTAGCATGCTTTGCTGATGATGCAACTGTTTTTGGTTTTCGGAACACAGGACTTGATGAACAAGAATCTGAATCAGAATGATATGAAGGCATGATGATATGAAATCTGTATGGAGTAAAGGGAAAAAAAAGTCAATGGAATTATAATTAAACCTAAAACAATTATCTAAGATCTAATTTATATCGATTATATAAATTTTCATTTTAAATATCCTCTATTTATATTCTTTATTTAACATTTTATTTATAAGTGTTTTCTTAAATATATTTCAATGTCTTTATTATTACTGTATCCATTTAAAAGAAAACAAAGTTTTCAGGGTGGATGAATTTTGGTTTAGAAAATTCAATACCCAGTGTGATGGCTAGCACACAACACTAAATTATCCATATGTGTGTGTTAAAGATACCAAGCAATTTTATAAACTTGGTTTTAATCAAGCAAGTAAGCCAAGTTTGCATCTGAAAGTGGCTTACTTGGAAAAAAAGGATTAAAACTAAGTTTATAAAATTGCTTGGTATCTGTAATGTATAGTATACCGAAGGAAAAAAACAACTTTCTACATATATATATATATATATATATATATATATAATTATTTAATCCAAAATGCTTAACTTATGAAAACTTTAATGATTATTTCTTTCTGCTATAAATGAAGATGCAGTGCATAATTTTAATGAATATATTCCTTAAAAAAATAAATTATATGGCAACTACTGACCATAGCAACTATTTCAATGAGCGCCCCCCCCCCCATTTAGCTGAAAGTATATTAAAAGAATAAAGCAAGTATATTGCTGGCCTGGTTGGCCGAGTGGTTGGCATATCTCTCTCTCTTATCAAGTTAAACTCGCACACCCGTTGCCTTTTTTGCAAAAGTATCTCGCATACATAGTTTTCTCACCTTCTGAAAAAAAAAAACTCTACAGATCATGCCTATCCATTTTCACTCAAAACCAACACTGTAAAAATCCCAAATCTATCTAATAATATTTTAAATAATGTGCTTATATTTATGGTGGTGTATCGACGATCTCCCTAAAAATGCATGGTGCTGTCCAGAAAATGATATTCTGGGTAATTGAAGAGAGGAGGTATAAGGCAGAAAATGTCCATGAACTGGCTATTACATTCTACTTTCCCCTAAGATGTAAACACACATGGAACTGCCAGTTGTGACAGTATGTGGTTCAATATGTGGGCCAACCTGGTTGGCCAAGTGTTAGTGTATCCGCTCTCCAGTCAAAAGGCTGTGGGTATGAATCCTGCCGTGGGCATGGATGTTTGTGATTGCCTGTGTAAAGGTGGGTAGTAGATGGTGTTGGTGTAGTTGGTGAATTGAGTGGTGGAGACAGAGTTGAAGAGCCCTCCCTCGATGAGTTTTTGGACTCCCTGAAGGCATCATGTAATAATAATAAAAACATTTTGATAAATCCTATATTTTCAAAAATTATGGGAGAATTCTGCTTTATCTGAAAATTGGGAAGAGGAGGAACACTATTCTTTCAGAAATTGAACCTGGAACCTGAAAAAAAAATTGTCTCTTAACTGGCTGAATCTATTAAGCATAAATTTTTTTTCTTGGTATGAACTGACTTCTAAGTTGGTTGACTGGTATTTTATTATTATTACGTGACACCTCCAGGGAGTCCAAGGACTCATCTTGGGAGGGCACACTACTCTACTTTGCTAACTACATCTCATCCTCTCCACTACAACTTAATTATCCAACTACGACACTACTACCATCAGCGCCATCATTACTTAATTCTCTTACTATGAAGCTCCTGGCATCAATGCCATTACTGCCCATTATCACCAACAACAGCATTTTGTCTGTAAATTGAGTGTGTTCTGAAGGCCGATTTGTCTGTAAGCGGGATGAAAAACCTGAGTTTCTGGGAGAAAAAATCATGATATCACAGCATGAAATCGGCTAACTTACCTTCAACTGAAAAACTCCATATAAGGATTCCCCTCATCACTACAAGAATTGAACCCAGGTCTTTTCAAATCGAAGGGCACAATGTTCCGCTATTCTTCCAATTGGACCACAGCAATTGAAGGGAAAGAAGGCCTCTAATGCATAATCTGTTCTAATCTAGGAATTCCTCTTTCTCTCTCTCTCCCCCCCCCTCCCTTTATGATATTCATGTCAACTATTTAAACTGCACACAGTTCCATGGTCATATTTAAGAATGTGCTTGCCTCCTAAGCTATAACCTTTAAGAGGTCGCTCTATTGAATAAATTTTGGCAGAGGGCTCATGTAATGTGATGTCCTAAGCTATGGCTTGTCTAGCTCATGCATAAATCTGACCTTAATTAATTCCTTGAACTAAAGCTATTTCAGACTGGACCATTTACTGCTTGCAATGTGTGTTCTTACTACTTGTTGTATGACTTTGCTGGTTTCACATAGAAGTTGCACTTCTATGTGAAACCAGCAACATCACATCACTTTCTGTTAAAAAAAAAGAAAAAGAAAAAAAAAGTATCTTTTGAGATCATTAAATCAAAACCCAGATCACTTCGAAAGGATGTACAACACATTTTTTCAACTATGCTATGGTGCATCTTTCTAGATAACTTTGACTACAAACAATTCAGCATGTCAGTGGCATGAATACACTGGCATTCCCTTCAGTGTAATTTTGTATACCCTATCTTGTTTTCATCACACTCCAAGGAAAGAATTCACAGAGTAGTTATATCAAGTACTCTGATTTGTAGTAATAACAGATTACTTTTCAGTACATTACTAATGTTGCTGCCATGAGTAATCTTGATAATCAGTCATACTCTCAATATTCAAATTAGGTGTGAATTGGAATTACTTCATTTCTATTCTAACTACCACTAAGGCATGCCAAATGTAAGAATGTAATCCCACAATTTTATGATAGCGATTTTTTTTAACAAAATTATTATGAGTCAGCTTTACAAATGGCATAACATCATTATCCAAATTTGTATAACATTCCCTTTCTTTATAGCAAAGTATATAACTATCCTATTATCACAAGTGCGAGTTATTCCCAATAACCACGATAAAAATTTAGATCTCCATGATCATTAGAGTGACATTTCTAATAATTTGTGTACATCTGGGAGGCAAAGAGTTTCCCTGAAGTAATAACTAAGATGAGGTAAACAGCAACTTCTCATGCGAAACTTTTTTTTTTGAATAAGATACTGTTAGTATCTTATTAAAAAAAACAGTGTTGTGAAGGAATATAATGTTGGCAGATAGCATGGGTGCGTCAATGGTAGTTCCAGTGGCGCACCCAGACAGGGGCCAAGGGGCCCTGCCCCCACCCCCCAAAGAAAAAGGGAAAAAAAAACACCAGAAAATTTTACAAAAATCTTTTCATAATTAAAAATTAAATTTTTTTAATTTATGTTGTGTCGTGTCTTCTATTTCTATACTGCTTATGAATTAGCGATCATTGCAGATGCTCAGTGAGAGGTCGTATGCAATGCGTAGTGTGGACTCTCAAATTGTCTACTCAAGTCTATGTTGATGCAATTTCGAATTTACTATCAGGTGACAGCTCCAAGGAGTGGAGTACAAAGACTCATCGAGGAAATGCACTTACTTCAACCCTCCGTCTCTCTACCACTTCATAGGTGAAATGATTGTAACACTTCCTGAGTAAATTTCCAAAGATTTCGGCTTCCTAGAATACTATCGACAGTCACACGAATAGCAAGCAGGATAAATTAATTCTCAGTGTGGGGATATCATAACCACCTTCTCTTACACCCATGCATTCAGATAAATTGCAACTAATATGCATTATAATAATAACACAGGAAATGTGAGAAAACTTACAAGAAAATTTGGGTCTGGTTTTTCAAAGCAGAGAAAAAAAAAATCAACAATAGGAAATTCTCAGCTTAAATTATATAGGAGAAAAATAAAACCATCTTTCAGCTTTTGTAGGCGAATTTTTTCGATGGACACTACCTTGAACCATCACAACTCCCAATAACTTTATATCGATAAATTTTAACACATAGTTTCCAGCATATCAAACCGATTCTGCTGCTAGGCGCGCTGCTTATACCACTCATTTCGTTACGCAACTATTTTCGAAGATTGGATTTAACTGATGTTATTCAATACATTGGCAAGTATTCATTGTGTGTGTGTCTATATATATATAAAAACTTGGTTTTAATCCGTTTCCTAAGTAAGCAAACAGAGCTTATAAATATTTTACCAAAACAAGTTACCATAAAGTGCTTTGACCTTATTAAATAAAAATCTCAAGATGAGAGATAGATGTAGAAAGTTTTTTACCTTGGGTATAATATACGTTAACGATACCAAGCTATTTTAAACTTGGTTTTAATCCGTTTCCTAAGTAAGCAAACAGACAAGAAAGTCAAGTTTGCGCCTGATAGTAGTGCAAGTCTTAGACTTGCACTACTTGACTTTCTTGTCTGTTTGCTTACTTGGGAAACGGATTAAAACCAGGTTTAAAATAGCTTGGTATCTTTAACGTATATATCTATATATTACCACGAGTTACCTAAGACTTGCACTACGTGCGGGTCACCCAAACTTCACTACTTGCAGGCGCAAACTTGACTTTTTGTCTTTTTTGGTTACTTGGAAAATGACACACACACACAAATATATATATATATATATACAGGATGTCTCAAAAAAACGTATACACACTTCAACAGTGATAATTCACTTAATTTTCGTTATTTTGCAGGTTTAACGGAATTGAAATAATAGCTGAAACCACACTAAGGTTTGAGGAAAGAAAATTTATCCTAAAATACAGTTTAGAAGAGAATTTCAACGAGATCCACATACGAGACTTACTGTCACTCGAATTAGAGATTAATTTGAAGAAGATGGAACTCTTCAAAATGCCCATAAGCAACGTTCAGGAAGACCACGAACAGTTATGAGGCCCGCAACAGAAGAAAAGTTGATTGAAACGTATTGTCAAAGTTCAAGAAAATCTGTGCGACAAACTTCTCTTGAGATAGGAGTATTAAAATCAAGTGTTCATCGCATGTTGAAGCGCAGTCATTGGAAAAGTTACATTCCAAGAAGAGTACATGCTCTCAAAGAAGATGATCCGGATAGGAGAATGCAGTTTTGTGAGTGGTACTTGGAAAAATGTGAAGAGGACGCACAAATTACAAGACGTATTGTGTGGAGTGATGAGGCCACATTTAAATTAAATGGGTCAATCAACCGGCACAATTGCACTTACTGGGCACCTGAGAATCCGCATGTTATGAGGAACATCATTTAAATTTACCAGGAGTGACGTTGTCGTGCGGCTTATCAGCACACGGATTAATTGGACCATTCTTTTTCGTCGGTACGGTAACTGGTGCCAATTACTTGAACTTGCTGCATGAAGCTGTCATGCCACATATTCAAGAGGACTTTGAAGATGAGGACTTTTATTTTCAACAAAAAGGGACACCCTTACACTACCATCGAGATCTGAGGGCCTCTCTTGATGAGACTCTACCCAACAGATGGATTGGAAGAAGAGGTTCTATAGAATACCCCAGGGTTCACCAGACCTCACGCCAATGGACTTCTTCTTATGTAGATTTATCAAGGATAAAGTTTACTTCAAAACTAGCAACAGTCGCCGAGTTGAAAGCAGCAATCGAAAGAGAATGCGCCCAGCTACAAAACGAAATGATTCTCAGTGTTCGCAATTCCATTGCTGCACGTTATCAACAGTGCCTGGACCAGGACGGTCATCAGTTTGAATACAGATGTTGAGGGATGAAAAGAATATTTATGTAGCATACTTTACAATGTGAAAGTTAACTGTATTATCATAAATGTCAACCTTATGATCATTCTAAGTGTGTATACATTTTTTGAGACACTCTGTATATATATATATAAAAAAAAATCAGCTAACGCCTATTTGTTCCCGTATAGGGAGTAGGCAGGGCCGTTTACCCTATCTAACTTTCTTGGAGACTGAGTGGGCAGTTTAATCTCCACTGGTAGCCAATCAGAGAGATAGGTGGCCCAAGACTATCACTGATTCATCGGTACGCAGTGAAGAAGACAGCAAGCTAGTGCCGACATCTCGTGGTTCCTAACTCTAACACAATATTTTTAATGTCTGAAAATAGTGTGGGTTCGACGGTCGATTTTCTTGAGTTTCCGGGAGAAAAAGCGCGCTAGCCCGTGCCAGAGATCGACTAACTCCGGAACCGGTTGAAAAAAGGCTTAGAAAATTTTCCTAAGCCTTTTTTCAAGTAGTTAGACACATCGGTTTTTCCACCACCCTTGTGCAATGGAACTATCATACATTCCTTCCATATACAGGGTGTTCGGGATAAATTTGACATATTTATAATTAATTATATTTTTCCGTAAGTTACATGTATTAACACACACTTCTCTTCATTTAAAAGTATGGACCCTTCTTCATTCATATACAAGATGTCAGAAAGGATGGATAGCTGGAACCCACCTGAATCATGGAAGAGAATAACTTGTATCATGATGATTCGTGCCCGCCATCAAAATAAGGATATTACGACTGCTGCCCAATGCTCCCTGAATACAGTAAAAACAATCAGGCATGAACTAGAGACTTGCAATGGTGACTACGAGGATGTAGCAAGAAGAAAGATCCCTAGCAGACGATCTGATTGCGTTCGTACAGCAGAATTCCTCGCAAATCTGCAGGAACAGGTGTTGAAGAACCCTGTCATTGGAATTCGGGCTTTGTTCGTGGAGTTGCTAACTGTAGTCAAGCCCTGGATAACAAGGGTAGCCAATGGTAGGCCGTATGTATGGCAGCAGGATTCGGCCCCTTGCCACACCTCTGGGAAAAGTCAAAAATGGTTGTCTGAAAATTTCTACGACTTCACCAGTCCAAATGTTTGGCCTCCAAACATTTGGACTGGTGTTTGGACCCCATACAAAATAACCCCATGGATTATTTTGTATGGGGCACAGTTGAAAAAGACACCAATCGCACTTCCAGTAATACAAAAGCCCAGTTAATGGATAAAATTAAAACAGTTTTTGCGGCCCTTCCCAGGGAGACTGTAGCATCAGCTTGTTCGAGGTTCCGAAGCAGAATTGAAGCTGTGATCGATGCTAGTGGTGGTTATTTTGAGTAAATCTTGTTGATAGTATTGTAATTAACTCTGCCTGTAATGTTTTTTTGTCAATTCATTAAATTTAATAGATACAAAGAAGATTTTCTTTTTCCTTACGAAACTGTCAAATTTATCCTGAACACCCTGTATATATATATAATGGAAGGAATGTATGATAGTTCCATTGCACAAGGGTGGTGGAAAAACCGATGTGTCTAACTACCGATCTAATAGTATCTCTGGTGTGGTAGTGAAGATTTTAGAGAAGTTGGTACGAACTCGCATACAGAAATGGGTAAACAAGCATTCTATACTCTGTAGGGAACAGCATGGGTTTACTAAAGGAAGGTCATGTTTTAGCAATTTGCTCATATTTTATAACAATGTTACGGCCGAGTTGGATAAAGGGAATGGATATACAATGATAATATTTGATTTTTATAAGGCATTTGATAGGATACCACACGATAGGCTGTTGTGTAAACTGGAGAATATGGGATTGGAACATCATCTATTGACTTGAATCAGGGGATGGTTGACAGACAGATATCAAGAAGTGGTATACAGCAGGTGTGAATCTGCCAGATTTAAGATAACCATTGGTGTACCTCAGGGTTCAGTCCTTGGCCCATTATTGTTCAATCTATACATTAATGACTTCAAGCAGGGTCTACATCAGATTTGCAATCGTTTGCTGATAATGCAAAGATAGGCAGGGAAATCAGGGATGCTACTGATATTCAGCAATTACAAAATGATTTGAATAGACTAGAAATCTGGGCAAACGAAAATGGCTATCAGTTTAATGTTAGTAAGTGTAATGTTATGCACTTTGGCGTGATTAGAGTTCCAGTAGCAGAGTTACGCTACAAGAAACTGAAGAGGCAAGGGATCTTGGTGTATTGGTGGATAAGAATTTACAGTTCAAAGGTTACATAGCAAAAGTTACAAATACAACTCAGAGGATAATTGCTATGTTGAGGCGAACCTTGACATGTAAGGATAAGGAAGTAATTTTGCCTCTCTATAAGGCTTTGGATTACTGTGCACAAATTTGGTCTCCTGGGTTCCAAGGCGATAAAGATGTTATGGAAAGGGTGCAAAGAAGAGTTACAAAGATTATATCCGGATTATGGGATTTAGATTATGAGGACAGATTGCGAGTATGTGTATTACGGACTCAGGATAACAGGAAAAAGAGGGGTGATATGATATAGGTTGAGGTCTATAAACTTTTGAATGGATGTTATAGCATTTCAAATGATGATATTTTTCGTTTTATGGAAGGTGGGGAGGGAACATGGGGGGCATCCATGGAAATTAAGGTTGTACTCAGTCGAAAAAGGGTTAAGAGCTAGGTTTTTCTCCCAGAGAGCAGTGAGTGAGTGGAATAATTTGCCCTTAGGGGTAGTGAGTGCATCTTGTGTAAATGAATTTAAGGGAAGGTATGACAGCTGGGTTGGGTAATTTACAGCCTCCCTCGATGAGGTTTCAGATAATAATAATAATAATAATAATAATAATAATAATAATAATAATAATAATAATAATAATAATAATAATAATAATAATAATAATAATAATAATAATGTAACTGCCATTCTCAACAGACAAGCAGATAGAATTTATGAATGTAATAAATTGATATCTTAATGTCAGACAAAATACGGAAGATAATACCTCATATTCAGCGTTTCGTTGAAAAAAAAAAAAAAAAAAAAAAAAACAGGTCGTTCTCAGCAAGGGCCTTAATTTTGCAGTCTTTCCCAGAAAGTACCTAAAAAAATTTTGTTAGCAAAAGTTGTACGAGCTACGTCTATCTTATATTCACAAGATGCATCATTGGCTCGATGCAAATCAGCACTTGCTATCAATGTAGCGAAGCTCCCATTGAAAATCTTTCACATTTAGAACCATCTTCTTTCAATAAGCTTAGAAACAGTTCTGACACAGTGATCTTACCTGCAGACAAATTAGATGCTACGGTTATCCTTCACTCAGATGATTATTACTATAAAGTTAGACAGTTTCTTAACACTGACACCTCTCCCTTATGAATCATGATCCTACTAGAGTTTCAAAATCATGCCAATGCCACGATGAGTCTTTTGACTGCATGGAGGCCTGAATAATAATAATAAATTCATGCCAATACACGAAGAGTCTTTTGACTCCATGAAGGCCTGAGTAGTAGTAGTAATAATAATAATAATAATATCAAAAAAAAAATAAATAACAACCTTTTAAAACAACCTATGAATTTAACAGAGAAACAACACTAGCACTCTGTTCTCTTCATCCTCTTCCTCCACGTCTATATGGGACATCCAAAATTCATAAAGTAGATACATCTCTACGTCCAATAGCAGAAGGGATAGATTCTCCGACATATCTTCTTGCCAAACTACTAAAGGACCTAACAGGACAATCACCATCCTTTGAAAAAACTCCGAGCAGTTTGTTTCAAGCATCAGCAATCTTCCTTCAATATGACATGTTAGCAAGATTTGATGTAGTCAACTTGTTTATCAATATTCTTACTAATGATCTACTCGCACTGCTTCAAGATAAATTCTCTAAGAAGGTTATGGCATTCCTCAAACAGTGTATTTCATCTGGGTACGTCAAATATAAAAATACAATAAACAAACAAAACTCTGCCCTGTCTTGTTTCGTCAGTTTTAGCAAATATTTTTATGGAAATATCTGAAAACACGGCCCTAGAAAAATACCATCATAGACCAAAATTATGAAAAAGGTACGATGATGATATATTCTTAGTCTGGAACAATAGACTACCTTCACTTTTCCTTTCTAATGAGTACCTGTATCACAAAACCCTAACAAAATATTTACCTATCAATTAGAATCTAATGGTTCACTCCCATTTCTAGACCTTCTGCTAACTAAGGAATCGAATAATTAAGTCTCTATATTTCGAAAGTCCACACATACTGACAGATATTTCATTTGCTACACATACTGATAGATATGACAGATCATGGACTTCAAAAATTTGGTATCCTTTCCACTTTAGGAGAAAGAGCCCGCCGATTCATCACTGACAAGGACGAAAAAGCCAAAGAACTTCAACATTTAAGAAACGCTTTCTTTCAATATGGCTATAGTGAGCCCACCGTCACCAGACTACTCAACTGACATACTCAACATGAGATCAGAGCAATTTCTAATGAAGAAGAAAACAGGGGATTCATCAGGTTTCAAAATATTATATCTGTGTCCATAAAACTAGCAAAAATACTTAAGGAATATAAAATCAAAGTAGAATTACCCTCTTTACAAGATGGGATCACTACTAAGTGATCCGTAAAACCACGACATAGCCCACTGCAGTATCTGGGTGTTTATCGGCTATCGTGCGATTGCCTGTCATCTTATTATGCACAAAAGGAAAAATCAATTGAACAATGCATTGAAGAACACGTTCGAGATATCTAATACCATAGATATGAAGCCTCAGCGCTGTCATCACACGTCCTCTCTTCAGCTGATACAGAAGACGCTTTGCAAATGAGACATTAAAGTTAAGGGATAAATCAGAACTATTACACCGTTGCTATGATACAATAGAAAGAAAAATAAAGGAATCTTTGGAAATATTAACTATCAAATATTAACTAAATATTAACAAGTTAATCTAGGAAGTATTAACTTGTCTTAATACTTCCTAGAGTCAAGAACGTTCACATGAATGCATAAATACGCAGAATGGTCGAAACAACTAGAAATTATTTTATAAGAAAATAGCATCATTCTCTTTTATATAACTAAACAACACTTGTCACCTTTGTTAGTCCTTACTGTTTTCTATGCTAGTTTGTTTATTTATACCTGAAAAAATCCTGTGCAATTGGAAACGTCATATTACTAAGTAAAATTAATGTTAGCAACTGATTCCAGTGTTCCGCATGTAACTCAGTAGAGGTGGTGTTTTTGCACTCTACGGCATGTGACCACACGAAGAGAGACTATGGTTTAATCTAGTCGCTGAATAGAGGAACATTTTACAAGCCCTTTTTCGATCGGTTCCCCAGTTAGTCGATCTCTGGCATGGATACGCACGCGGTTTTTTCTCCCAATAACTCGAGTTTTTCGTCCCATAAACTCAACAAAACCGGCTCGAACCACACTTTTTCAGACATTAAAAATATTTTGTTAGGGTTAGGGACTACGAGATGGCGGCGCTTGTTAGCCGCCTTCTTCACTGCGTATCGATCAATTAATAATGGCCTTGGGAAAGTTATCTCTGATTGGCTACCAGCGGAGATTGAACTTCCCACTCAGTCTCCAAAAAATTAGATAGAGCTAAAACAGCTCTATCTAATTTTCGCCTACTCTCTATACAGAGAGTAGGCGGACAAAAACATATATATATATATATATTAGGATAACCAAGTTATTTTATAAACTTGGTTATTTTAACTCCTAATCCCAAGTATGCAAACAATTAAGTTTGCACCTGAAACAAAGTTCAAGTCTAAAGATGGTGCAACACCAGGGCAACTCATTGTAAAGGTGGATAAAGCTCTTATCACTATTCTTAGTATTTTCCAATAATGTAAAGCACATCTCACTAGAAGATGTATACTAGAAACCTGTCTGGGTAGTGATCCCACTCATAATGCATTACAGTATACATCTTCAAGTGAGATGTGCTTTACATTATGGGAAAATACTAAGAATAGTGATCAGAACTTTACACACCTTTACAATGAGTTGCCCCTGATGTTGCGCCATCTTTAGACTTGAACTTTGTTTCAGGCACAAACTTAATTGTTTTCATACTTGGGATTAGGAGTTAAAATAACCAAGTTTATATAATAAGTTGGTTATCCTTATATACAATATCCCCAAGTTAAAAAATTTATTATATATATATAAATCTATATATATATATCCGGATGTGGCGTTTGCATACCACGGCGCTTGGCCGCACGAAGGAAGACTTGGTTTCGAGTCTAGTCGGCGACTAGAGGAAATTTTTCTAAGCCTTTTTTCGACCGGTTCCCGAGTTAGTCGATCTCTGGCACGGGCAAGCAGGTTTTTCCTCCCGGAAACTCGGGTTTTTCGTCCTGTAAACTCAAGAAAATCGACCGTAGAATCCACATTATTTTCAGACATTAAATATATTGTGTTAAGGTTAGGGACCACGAGATGGCGACACATTTAAGCCGTCTCTCTTCACTGTGTACCGCTTAATTAGTGATAGCCTTGGGCCATCTATCTCCGATTGGTACCAGTGGAGATTGAACTGCCCACTCTCCCGTATACGGGAATAAAAAGGCGTTAGCTGATTTTTTTTTTATGTGTGTGTGTGTGTGTGTGTGTGTGTGTGTGTGTGTGTGTGTGTGTGTGTGTGTGTGTGTGTGTGTGTGTGTGTGTGTGTAGAATGTTTTTTACCTTGGTTATATATTGTGTACTATGTTAAAGATACCAAGCAATTTCATTAACTAGGTTTTAATCCTTTTTTCCCAAGTAAGCAAACAGACAAGTAAGACAAGTTTGCGCCTGAACATAGTTCAAGTCTGAGGCAACTCGTGGTAAAGGTGGAGTAAGAACCGATCACTTTCCTTAATATTTTCCCCTAATGTAAAGCACATCCCCTTGCAGAGATGTGTGATGCTCTCCATTAAAGGCAAGGGCCACTACGCTTAATTAATGAGAAAATGGCGTCTTGACAACAGAAGGCGTTTTGTATTCTCGAATTTAGCAAGAATGAGTCCGTGATTATGGTAGAGCATGCGGTTAGACGACGTTACGAAATTGATTCACCACTGGACAAAAACATTCGTTGTTGGTATCACCAATTTCAAGAAACAGGGTGTTTATGTAAGGCAGAGTTCTGGACGACCACGCACCTCAGAGGGGAATGTGCAACGAATTCAAGGAGATTTTCAGCGAAGCCCGCACAAGTTTACTCGTCGTGCTAGCCAAGAACTTACCATCCTTCATGTCACTGTTTGACTTGCGTTACGACGACGTTTGCTTATGAAGCCATACAGATTGGAACTATTGCAACTGGTGCAAGCTCTTCGTGTAGGTGACAAAAAAAAAACAGATTTTTGTGATAATCTGTTAGAGAAATGAAGAGGAGGAGGACACCTTTCTACAAAGGTTGATTTTTAGTGATGAAGTAACCTTTCATCTAAGCGATATAGTTTCGCGCCACAACGATCGCATAATGGGGACTTGAGAATCCACATGATATTGTAAAACATGAATGTAATTCACCAAAACTTAACGTGTTTTACACGGTTTCGAAAGGTTTATGGCCCTTTCTTTTTTTTTTTGAGGAAAACACTGTTACAGGAAACTCCTATCTTGAAATGCTGCAGGACTGGCTACGTCCACAGTTGAATGAAGAATATGAAGATTACATTCTTCAGCACGAAAGAGCACCGCTAAATTGGAATCTCCGAGTTCGTTGGTTTCTAAACGAAACATTGCCTCAGCGTTGAATTGGACGCACGGGACCCCACGACTTGGCACTACACTCTTGGCCTCCACGATCTCCAGACATCACACCTTGTGACTTCTTTTTATGGGTATATGTAAAAGACTGTGTTTATGTTCCTCCATTACCCGCAGAAGACACTGTCAGACGCGTTTGGAATGAATTCAGCTATCGGTTTGATGTTGTCCGTGCAGCAGGTGGAGGACACATTGAGCATTTGTAATTGTGGTGAGTGAAACGTTACGCCTTACTTCATACTTGGTAATTTATTTTGTAACTGTACCAGATTTTCATTATTAAATATAATTATTTGAAATAGGGTCATTCTCTTTGAAACACCCTTTAATATTTGCTTATTTGTTTAAAAAAAAAATCAGCTAACGCCATTTTATCCCATATAATAGGGAGTAGGCGAGGTCGTTTTTAGCCCTATCTAACTTTTGGAGACTGAGTGGGCAGTTCAACCTCCACTGGTACCCAATCAGAGAGAACTGGCCCAATGCTATCACTAATTAAGCAGTACGCAGTGAAGAGAGACGGCTCAACACGTGCCGCCATCTCGTGGTCCGTAACCCTAACACTCGAAGTTAATGTCTAAAATAATGTGGGTTCTACGGTTGATATTCTTGGGTTTACCGGACGAAAACCGGAAGAAAAATCCCGCTTGCCCGTGCCAGAGATCGATTAACTCGGGAACCGGTCGAAAAAAGGCTTAGAAAAATTTCTTCTAGTCGCCGACTAGATTCGAAACCAAGAGGTCTTCCTTCGTGCGGTCAAGCGCCATGGTGTGCAAACGCCACATCCACTGAGCTACACACAACCAAGGGAGAATAAATGTATAGCATATTGGCAGGGATGAGACCTAATGCAAAGAGTCAGGGAAACTAAATCATCAAGGCAGGAATTGGAAAAATGTGTGAAAATTTGACTATGGTATGCAAACATGATAAAGACATGCATTACTTCGAACTTGGTTATGCGTCTGGCAAATGTGTGGAAATGTATCAATTGGGTTTTGACCTTTTGAGTATATCTGAGGAGAGATAAGAAAGTTCTACAACAAGGCCAAATAAATTCTAATTATCAGAATAGGCTAGGTGGTAATTTGCTAGACTATGCACAAATGGCAATATCATCAAAAACAAAGAGGTTAATTTCATCGCTTTATTGAATACAATGTAGCCTAAGGTTGTTGACATTAGTGAAACCTGGATATCATAATCAGATATGGAAACTGTCATCGAGCGCATGGGTATGCTATTTTTAGAAATGATAAAAGAGATAGGAGAGGAGGCAGAATACTACTAATGATTATTATTATTATTATTATTATTATTATTATTATTATTATTATTATTATTATTATTATTATTATTATTATTATTTATATGGGTAGACCATGGAGACAGAACACCCATCGCGTTAGATTCATCATGTCTATTAACATTCATATAACTCATTAAACGTATTTGTTGCTGGACGCCTACACCACCTATGCATCACTCTCGAAGAAAAGAACCCTTATCAACCCCAAGCTAGCACAGTTTCCTAGTGTGAAATTCCCAAGAAATACAGGTCACCAATTCTATGCAAAGTATTCAACATGTGGCTGAATCATAGCCTTAGAAAGAGGCGTAATAACCTCTCTATCTCCACTTGCCAATGTGATCTTTAGCATCTAAATAATCCTCTGAGCTGTTTTGCCAACTCTTGCTATATGTCCTCTTAATTTCAAATCCCTATCCATCATCATAGCCAGATTCCAATCCTCATCAGCTTCCTGTAAATTAGTACTATCAATATGATACGAAGAATATAATCCTTTCATCCCAAATTTCATTACCTTTCATTTTATAACACTGAGTTGACACCCATTGTCTTTTACCCACACTGTCAAATTATTTAAATCATCTTCTAAAATATCTACATCACTTTGATCAACTATTGCTCTCTCTCTAGTTTGCATCATTGGCAAACAACTGTATGTTCCCCCTTCAAATCTGTTGCTATATAATTAATATACAAATTAAATAGTAGTGGTTCAAGTACAGACTTCTGGACCACTCAAACAGTCAGCTTTGATTCTACTCCACCATACACTTCCCTCTGATGTCTGTTAGCCATTCCCCCCATCCATGCCACCACCCTCATTTTCAATCCCATTTGCTCTAGATTATGGAATAGTATTGCATGCGGTATTCTTTCAAATGCCTTGCAAAATCCAACAGTATCATAGGTAGCCATTTCCTTTATCTTATTCTACTGTCACTTTAATATAAAATGTGAATAAATTACTGAGGCAGAACCAGGGCAGGCTGGAGGTTTTGGGGACCTCGGGAAAAAGTTATTAGTGGGGCCCATCTTATTTGCTAGCGCCCTTTATCATTGCTGGTACCCAGTACCAGCAATGATAAAAGGATGAAGAATCAATATAAATTAAATTAAAACATTTTCCATATTAATACATGTCTGAAACATCAAAAATTCTATGATGTGCTAACCCAATTCCTAAAGAAAAACTTAAGTTTGGAACTTGTGTATAAATAAAGTAAGTAAAAGAGTTATTTCAGCCTTTCTTTGATTCAGTCCGGAAAAATAATAATTTCCCAAGTGATTATTTTTCCGATTTCTATGTGCATTATATATGGCTGTATTTAAAAATCATATCAAAATTCCAATGATCCGTGTCTCACTCTAGTATTTGCCAATAAAATTTAAAATTATATTAACTGGTTGTCATCTTCGCACCTGGGTGTCTGTCTTTCCTTTATTCCGAGGGAAGTACTAGCTTTTAGCTTAAATATGCCGTTTTCGCGTCGAGCGGTCTCATTTTGACAAAGTCTATATAGCATGATAGACCAACTTCTGTGGTTTTATTTTTAAAATTAACATTTGTTAAGTGTCTGGATGATATCGAATATCTTAAATGCAATTCATGCTGATTTCAATTTATCATAAAAAAAAATCAGCTAACGCCTTTTTATTCCAGTATATAGGGAATAGGCGAGGATGCTTTTAGCCCTATCTAACTTTTGGAGACTGAGTGGGCAGTTCAATCTGCACTGGTACCCAATCAGAGATAGCTGGCCCAAAGCTATCACTAGTTAAGTGGCACGCAGTGAAAAGAGACGACTCAACAAGTGCCGGCATCTCGTGGTCCTTAACCCTAACACTCGTATGTAATGTCTGAAATAATGTGGGTTCTGCGGTCGATTTTCTTGTGTTTACGGGATGAAAAACCCGAGTTTCTGGGAGAAAAAACCCCTATGTTCGTGCCAGAGATCGACTAACTCGGGAACCGGTCGAAAAAAGGCTTAGAAAAATTTTTTCTAGACCCGACTAGATTCGAAACCAAGAAGTCTTCCGTCGTGCGGTCAAGCGCGCCTTGGTGTTCAAACGCCAGATCAACTGAGCTACACAGTTGCTCAGTTGATGATTTGTAAGAACAGGCTCTTATAGATTTCAAGTTATATATATGTATATTCATTTTGCTTTTCATAAATCAAGTGCTTTCTGAATTCAATGGCTGTATTACAACCAGCTGCTGCACATATTTCTGGGACTGAAAATTTGAAAGCAGATGTTAGGACAAGTTAAGTGTGATGTTTAGAACTACAATAAATCTGTATTGTTAGCATGAATGCAGCATAGTCTGCTGGATCGGAGTGGTTTTCCATTAAGGGGTCTTGGAGTTGCCTTACACTAATTTTTCCTGAATATCATACACAGATTAGAAATATATACACATTAGCACAAGAATAATGTTTAATTTGCCAAATATTTCGGTCTGAATATTACAGGCTACCTTCAGTGGCTACATAGGAATAGTTTTAAAAAACAAAGTGGAATACGAACAATTGACCATTCATACACAGAACGCGCTGCGTGATGTCATTCTTACAAACCAACACAGAACAACCAACATTCAATACGTCGAGTTCCAATTCCTTACATTTCCAGGATTTCAGAACCAATTTCGAGAATTCTAAAGAAATATGATCTAACAGCCACTTATACACCTATTAACAAATTATCCACCCAGTTTCCTTCATCTAAAGATAAACGCTTGACCTTATCTCTACCTGGTGTGTCAAGTTCCTTGCAATTGTAATCTTTCTTACTTTGGACAAACTGGACGTGCCATAGAAAAATAATTCAAGAGCATCAATCATCAATTCAACACAACAAACCTGAGAAATCTGGATTAGCTCAGCATGGATTAGAAACAAACCACAACATTCTTTGGTCCAAGACTCTCCTCCTACACAGATGTCGTCACAAATTTGAACGTTTATTTAAAGAAAATGTAGAGGCCTTTCTTCAACGTCCTAACTTGAATCGTAATGACTGTATATCTATATCAAAAATCTGGGAAAGTTTAATCAGGATAACAGATTAATTTTTTTTTTTTATCAGTATAATATTATTTAAGATCATTATATGAATTTCTGAATTAATATCTTTAAATAAGTTTTTTTTTAATGTTTACTCTTCTAATACTTAGCGATATGACATCACGCGGCGCGTTCTATGATCAATTGTTCGTATTCCACTTTGTTTTTTGAAACTATTCCTATGTAGCGCTGAAGGTCTTCTGTAACATTCAGACCGAAATATTTGGCAAATTAAACATTATTCTTGTGCTAACGTGTACATATGTCTAATCATTATGTCACAAGTATCGTTAAAAAATCAAACATCACACACAGATGTTAAATATCTGTGTGTGAGTTTGATAAGACAGAAGAACCGCTGACACTAAAAAAAAAAAAAAAAAAAAAAAAAAAAAAAAAAAAAAAAAACTAATGAATCATGAATCTAGGATTCCCGAAAGTGTGGATAATGATCGGATATTATCCTATTATTGCATAAAATTTATACTGAGTCTCAGTAAACAAAAGAAAATTCTTAGAAAACAGAGCGAAATATAAATAAACTAGAGAAATACACGTAACATTCACAACAAATTTTACGATATGATTTGCTGCTCCATCAAACCACATATATTCCTGCCTAGCCTAAATGAATCACCTAATCAACCTAGTTCATTGGATTAGCCTCTCCCTACAGATTTTAACTGGACTACTAAATGTATCCGCGGCTGTTTATTATTGGTTAGTTATTTATACTTTGTAAACAAATCTCTTTCACTCTCTTCCTAACTATTTTAAATAATTTAATTTTTTAAATTATTTTAATTCATTTTTCACTTATTCATGTTTAGACTTTATAGGATCACATGCTATTCACTCTACTCAGCAAATTATAGGACAGTGCTTCCTAAACTTATGGATGTAACGGTCCCTTTAAAAATATTAAAATATTTCACGGCCCCCATCATCCGAGCATCGCTCGCACCTGTGTACACTAGGAATGAAACATTAATTTAAAGCGCGAAAAACTTGGCCGTTTTAAATGAGCGCAAGATTTCGCGTTTGTATGCTTTTTTTGTGCTTCTTATCAATACCTTTGAAATGAAACTTATATGAATAAGCATGCATTTACTAATATTCAATAAGCGCCGAAATACTCAGGAAGTAAAATTCGTGGACCAACACCAATGTGTGATTTTTTCCGTTAAATTGTAAAAAATAAAAAAATGAAATAATAAGTAATAAAAATTAAATATGTTTCTATTAATATAAAAAAATCTACTTAGTCTTAAAACGTTCTAAATTTGTTTTCATTATTTCACGGCCCCCCCTCAACAAAACTAATGGCCCCCAATGGGACTGTGTCCCACTTTGGGAAGCGCATTACAGGACACACATATCACAAATGTTAATTGTTAATAATTCGTTTGCCATTAATGAAAGTATTTCTATTCACACTTATTCTTTTCTTTCATTTCCATTTTCACGTGTCTCATAAATGATGGTTCACATATTTTCACCTTTGAATAATTCAAATATACCAATGAAATACTGTAGATCTTTCTCCTTCATTGTTGTTTTCTCATAAATCCTAAAACAAACAGATTATTCCTCCACTCTACGCAGATTTGGTTACAATTAATTGATAAATTAAAGTATTCAAAGTTATCCTGCAATTAATTGCATTGAATCAATTGGGATGAGCACTGATGCACTATTAAAACTTTCGTACATCAATAAAAATGCAATAACAAAATTCACATGAATTTTGTAGCGCCTCACATGACAGCACACCCGACCGAAATGGGCATGCAACGCCACTGTGTATATATATATAGGGAGGGGGAAAAGGGGCCCTGGCTCCCTCAAAAGAAAATGTTAAAATACACTAACAAATTTTCCAAAATACTTTTCCTAATTAAAATTCATTTTTGTTGTGTCATGTCTTCTATTTCTGTACTACTTATGAATTAGCGGTCACATAAGGTGAGGGTACCCTATAGCAGTGTTTCTCAACTTGTGGTCCGCGACGATAGGGCAGGTGGTCCACAGGCACACTTAAATTAACCAAATAAATCTATATATTTTAATTATCCAAACATAACAAATTAAAATTGAATAAGCAAAATTTATTGAAATAAAATGGATACTTAAAAAATAAAATAAAAATAGCGGCAGAATGACAAGTAATAAAAGAAGGATTAAGTGAACAACAATATGGTTTTATTCCTTCCACTTTCCCTTGCTGTTTTGTCAGATTTGAAGTGAACATGTGTTGTCCACATGATCACATTTCAACCAATTGCTTGTTGTTTATTGATTTTTATTGTTGAAGGGTTTCCTTCTTCAACCAAGGTTCAATATATCTGCAGAAATGCTAAGTAATACTTGGACAGAGTGTGTTGTGAGTTAATCCCACTATTTATATATTTTTAGGAAATCTCGCGATGAAAGATAAAAGCAAGCTGCCAGTTGAGTTGAAATGCTAACTCTCTTCAACCGAATTCCACATGTGAAACTGCACTAACAACATTCACTATATATATATATATATATATATTTCTAAGTTTTAACATGTTTAAGAATTTTAACACCTTCGGTTGAACTTTATTGATGCTTTGGGGCAGGCGAACTCACACACATCTAATTAATAACAATAGTTTTTAGTAAGATATTATGTTTGCCGGTGCAACATATGGTTTTCCTTGAGTCTAACTAGCATAGTTTCTGTATGAACGGACATGTGATTCATTAATTAGTGTCGTTTTTATCCCAGTTGTCTCTAATTGCCCTATTGGTTGAGAAATATATTACACAGACTGGTGGTACCTTATTCAGTGGCATAATAATATTACTTATTTTTCATGCCTCTGCAATATAGTGGCTATTGGGGAGGGCGTGTTGTTTACCGCGGAAGCAAATTACTACCCCCCCTCCCCCGCTCTGAACGTGTTCCAGCTTTTTCTCATTTGCGATGTATATGCGAAACTTTTTAATTTCTTTTTTTTTTTCGAAAAGTAAAATCAGGGGTACGAGTTATATGCGATAATGAGTTATATTCGAGTAAGTATGGTATTTCAATTATGGATAAGTACACTGGTACCTTCTTGAAACGGAAAAATAGCTCGAATGACAGGGATAATACAAAACGAGTTTGTAATGACAGTTTGTGTGTAGTTTCTGAAGAGAAAGATGTCTCTAACGAATCCACAGAAACACAGAATTCCCATCAATTAGAATGCGATGATTATTAATATGCTGAACGAAAGGAAAGATTTGATGACTTGCTGGACACTCGACTAGTGGATCTCATTCAAAGGTAAATACAATTGGTTATTTTGTAAGAACATTTTTCTGTTTTGTGACTTTTCTCCCTTTACGGTAATTATGCCTACATTATTGTGTTATTATTCAACAATTGTTTACAATTTTGAATGTGTATATACATCAATATCAACAGTATCCTGATTATGAATTCGCGTGATGAAAGGGATGGGGAGGTTTGGAGCTTCCTCAGATAGTATTCAAAAGGTATATACAATTGGTTATTTTGAATAGGGCCCCTATTCAAACTTATTAGTTTAGAATTTAACCACTGGGAAAGCATTTGTGTGTCCACCTCAAAACTTTGAAACAGAATTTGGAAACATATTTTCCGAATAACTTTTATAAGAAATTTCTGTGGGTTCACGATCCATTTTAGGCTTGCAGTCACGAGAACGACCTTTCGTTATCGAAAAAAGAACAGCTAATTGAGCTTTCAAGTGACAGTGGGCCTGAAATGCAATTCCGTGATCGTGGTTTGGCTCGATTCTGAATCTCGCCTTCATTGAGAAGTGAGTTTCCTGAATTATCTGAAGAAGCATCGAAAATCGTCATGCAGTTTTCTACAACCTATCTTTGGGAGAAAGGATTTTCATTGCTCCTTCGAATAAAAACAAAATACAGAATTCGTCTTAGTGTGTGTGTGTGTGTGTGTGTGTGTGCGCCCATCTTCGACTGAAGTTGACCAATATTGAGCCAGATATCCAGCAACTCTGCAAGGTCGAGAAGCTCATCCATCTCATTAAAAGTAAATAGTAAATAATTATATCATATTATTTATTTGTTTAATAAAAATTAAAACTTTCTTCGATGATGATACACTTTTACTCGTTTACTTCCAAGTTAATTATGTATCCATATATATTCAAAGCATGCTTTTAGATGTATTATGTTATAAGTTGCACAGTTTTTCCCAAATGTTGGTAATCTCCACATACGTTTTTAAAAAAATGTTTTTAAAAAAAACATAACTTAGTGGTCCATACAATTGTTTTAGGCATTTTGATTGTCCTTGGGCTTAGAAAGGGTGAAAAACGCTGTCCTATAGCTGTCCGAGCCGAGCAAGAGAGGATCACGGGTATCATGTATTGGCGAATCATTGTAGATGCTCAGTCATAGGTCGTGTGCGATACGCTCGTATTCTGTGCTATTTTGCATTGAGTTTGTTGAAAAGCATGTCTTGAACTTGAAACTTATTTCCATCTCTGAAGAGTAACCTTACCATACGTAAATTCTTCAATAACATTGAAGTTAAATTAAAGTTACAATTTTGAAGTTAAATAAGTAAAATGTTTTATTTTGTTTTTTGTATTTTGTGCTTCAATTTATGACTGAAAAACGTACGCAAAGTATTTTATTGAACTATTTCAAAAAAACCAAAAAAGGATGATTCAAATGTTAGTAGCAATGTTGGCGCTATTAATATTGTCAATACTCATTTGGATTCGGTTTCCCCACTCGTAGGTCTGACAAAACCATCGAAGTATCTAGAAGAAAGTATTTCCTTAGTTATTAATGATTCTCACGAATCGCATTTTTGAAAGAACAAAGATTTAATTCTGATAATAATTTAGATATTGTGAAAAAGTTGTGGAAACCAGCACCAAATTTTAATTTTCCTGCAACCTGTGCTGCAATTCACAACCGAGGTTTTCGATACACATGGTTTGAAAAATTTACATGACTTGTGTACTCTCAAATTGAAAATAGTGCGTATTGTAAATATTGTGTGTTTTTTGCACCTTCTAATGTTGGAAAATGTAAATCTAAAGTACCTAGGCAGTTAGTTACGCAAGGTTATAATAATAATTGGAAGAAAGCTACTGAAAAATTTAATAATCATTAAAAAACAAAATATCATATAACGACTGTTATGTCTTACGAAAGGCTAAACAATATTCGAGATGGAAAATGTATTCCAATCAATCAAAAAATTGATGTAGATAGTGCATCACAAGCTGCAGTTCATCCACAAGCTTTATATGTTCATTGTGCATCACATAGATTGAATTTGGCAATTGGAAATGCTGTATCTGTGACTGAAATAAGAAATTGCATTGGCATAATTGAAAAGGTACACAATTTCTTTAATACCCCTAACAGACAGGACGTCCTTGTTGACAACATTGATAAATATATACCGGATACTAAGAGACAGAAACTTCACCAAGTTTGCCCGACTAGGTGGGTGGAACGCCATGAAGCCATCATGACCATGATGGAATTATATGATGCAGTGATTCATAGTCTTGAAACAATCATTTGTTGGGAAGACAGAGACTCGTTCTCTAACGCTAAACTTTTGAATAATTCATTATATGAATTTGGTTTTATAATATCTTTATTATTTAGTTTGCAAAAAATATTTGTACACCTTACCATTGTCTAAAATAATGCAAAAATCTGACAGTGACCTCTTAATTGTCCTAAATTTTGTTGATGATGTTGTGTCTCAATTAAATATCATTCGTGAAGCACCGGAGTCTTCATTTAAAGATATTTACAATGAAGCATGTATAAAAGCCAATAATTTTAATATTGACATTAAAAAGCCAAGGACTACATCGAAACAAACATTAAGGGCCAATGTTCCAGCCGATTCTGTAGAAGAGTATTTTAGGAGAAATATTTTCATTCCATTTATTGATCAAATATTGACTCAACTTCAAGATTGTTTCACTCGGCACCGCAACATTTTGAAATTTTTTTTTTCTCTTTTACCAAATGGAAAAGATGTTCCAACAGCAAGTGCAATGGAAGATTTTCGTCAGTTGTGTAAATTTTATACCGGTGATTTACCTTATACAAATCCAGCAATTTTGAACGCCGAATTCAAGTTTTGGGATAAGAAATTTGAAAAACCGTTTGCAATAGCTCCATGCAAAAATGCTGCCGTTGATGCAATTTCAAAGCGTGACAAAATGATATATCCTAACATCTATAACTTATTAAAAATATTTGCAACGCTTCCGGTAACAACATGCATCAGCGTCAGCTGAGGGTCATTTTCTAACTTACGCGTTTTAAAAACGTATTTAAGATCTACCATGACACAATCACGATTGAACGGACTGGCTTTGCTGTATATACACAGAGAGATTAATGTAATCACGACGGAAATAATTCAAGAGCTTTGTAAAAAGAAAATAAAACTGGAATTTTTTCTTTAAATAAATTTATTTAATCACCTGATGAATTTTATTTAATGAATGAAATTTAATGAATTTAAGTTGAACGGATAAAAATATTTTTAATGCAAGTTCAGTGCATTAAAAATATTTTTATCCGTTCAACTCCCCCCCCCCGCCAAGATTAAATCCTGGGTGCTCCACTGTGAGGAACAAACACCATGGAGTTTACCTTAATGAGATGTAGGACCTTGTTTCGCTGCGATGACTACAGCAACCTACGGGACATGCTTTTCACAAGCGTTCGATATCGATCAATTGGAATTTTTCACCATTCTTCCTGTTAGCATGAAATGAGGCTCTGAACTGTTGTGATGGGGACGTCCCTCGACCTCCCCGATTGGCCCTGGTTATCCCACAGGTGTTCAATAAGGTTGAGCTTAGGATTCCGTGCAGGCCCTGATCAATTTCTTCTCTCTCTTTCATATATATATATATATATATATATATGAAGTATGTATGAAGATATATGTATGAAGTATATATATATATTCATATATATACTGATTCATATATATACATGAAATATATATATTCATATATATATATGAATATATATATTTCATATATATATATATATATATATATATATATATATATATGAAGAAGATTATAAATTTCTTTAAAAATTCGTTTTATAAATACTCTTTCTTAAAACCTGTCTATTTCATTTAAAGGAAGCTATTTGGTGTTTGCGTCCATTTATGAATATTGTTAAAAAAAATCACTTGGGCGAGATTTTAGCTGGAATCGGTAGTTATGTCTCAAATATACTATTCCATTTTTTTAGTGTTGCTTCTTCGAGAGTACGTAGAATTTTCCGGAATAAATGGTAGTTGTATTTGCTGATATTAAGTGGTGATTTTTATTATATTTTTTTCGGTTTATTTGTTATTGCTATCAAACAGCTGTCGAGGAAGAGAGTTGTAAACGAAATCCTATTATTGTACTATAGTTAAAAATAAGGTATTCGTAAGTTGTACTTCGTTATAGTTGGTCTTAAAATTAGCAAATTTAGTACGTCATTGTAAAGCAGTCACAGATTCGTAATCATTTCTGAGGGTTTCGCAATAATGGCTGATGACTTAGATGTTGAAGCTATGCTTGAAGCCCCGTTTAGGAAAGGTGAGAAAATTAATGAAAGAGGTAAAGGAAACTATTCAGACAAGGAAAATCAAGATAATACTATCAGCAGTTCTTCTGGTAGTAGCGGCAGTAGTAGGAGGAGGAGAAATCGAAGTAGAGATAGGAGTCGAAGTCCAAGCAATAGAAGAAGTGGTAGTGGAAGTGGGAGGAGTCAAAGCCGTTCTAGAGGCAGGGAACGAGGACGTAAGAGTCGTAGTAAGAGCCGCAGTCGTAGCCGAGATCGTCGAAGACATAGCCCTCCTGCCCGCGGAAGAGAAAGAGAAAGGGAGAGAGAAAGAGAGAGAAGGTCCAGGAGTCATGATCGCAAACGGTATGTTAAAGAAAAAAAGCGATTTCAATCCCCGTCGCCTCCAAGGCGTGATAGAAGACATCACACTAGATCCCGAAGTCCACCACCAATTCCTCCTACCCGATTATCACCACCCATTACATTGCCTGGTCGTTCAACACGATCTCATACAACTGACCTTACTCCAGAAGAAAGAGATCAGAGGACTGTATTTTGCATGCAGCTGTCGCAGCAGGTTCGAGCCCATGACCTAAGAGAATTCTTTTCTTCAGTTTGTGAAGTTCGTGATGTACAGATTATAATGGATGCTAAGACGAGACGCTCAAAGGGCATTGCGTATGTTGAACTCTCCAGTGCCCAGTCTGTTAGTTTGGCACTTGGTTTGAGTGGGCAAAAGTTAAAAGGAGCACCAATAATAATTCAGCCAACACAAGCAGAGAAAAATAGAGTTGCAGCAAATTCTGCAAATCTCCAGAAAGGTAATACAGGATCTATGAAATTGTATGTTGGTTCCTTACATTTCAATGTTACAGAAGATATGCTTAAGGGGATTTTTGAGCCATTTGGAAAAATTGATAAAATTGAGCTAAATAGAGATCCAACAACTGGAAGATCACAAGGCTATGGATTTATCACATTCCATGATGCTGATGATGCAAAACAGGCTCTGGAACATATGAATGGATTTGAGTTAGCAGGAAGAGCAATGAAAGTTGCTCATGTTACAGAAAGAACTGATACCTCTCAAGGACCTTCATTCTTGGATAGTGATGAATTAGATCGCAGAGGAATGGATCTTGGAGCTACTGGAAGACTGCAATTAATGGCCAAATTAGCTGAAGGTACTGGACTTCAGTTACCCCAAGCTGCTGTTAATGCTTTACAAAGAGCAGCAGCTGGTGGAAACATCGCAGGACAACAGAGTGTTGTTCCCCCTATTGCAACACAATGTTTTATGCTGTCTAACATGTTTGATCCTTCCAGTGAGAACAAACAGGATTGGGATTTAGAAATTCAGGGTGATGTCATTGAAGAATGCAGGAAACATGGTGGAGCACTTCATGTGTTTGTTGATAAAGTGTCACCTCAAGGAAATGTATATGTTAAGTGTCCTAGCATTGCAGCAGCAGTAGCATCAGTAAATGCCCTTCATGGTCGATGGTTTGCAGGAAGAATGATCACTGCAGCCTATGTACCTGTAGTAAACTACCACACATTTTTCCCAGATGCGGCCAATGCACGTGTATGTTTATAGACAAACTTATCAAACATCAAGAGTTAACTTTTTTATGTGTACATATGTCATCACTCTCAGCTCATAAATAGCTTATAGTATATGGCAATTTATAATGGCCATATTTCATAATAAGCTTGTATTTGCAAGGTATTGTTGCTTAAAATATAATAGTGCATATATATAAATGGCTGCTTCATTTAATGTTTGGGTAAGTAATAATTTTTGAAAATTTTGTAAACCATTTGTAATTTGTTTTGCCAGTGATGTTGGTTCTAAGCTGTTGTAGTCTTTACAAATTGAGTCATGAGAAAAGCAGTAATGTATTTACTTGTATTTTACATTTTTCTCATTATATATATCTGATGAGAAATATTAAAATATGTGATAGATTCTGAGATGCTTTTTTTTTTCTATCTTAACATACATTTCACCTTTCCTACCTAATTTGTTCTTTTGTTTTTTTTTAGGGGAGGACTGGAATTTTGATTTGTCTTATTCCTATATTTTGACAGTAGTATGTTAACTTATGGCTGAATTTTGTAAGTAAATATATATTTAGTAACTTTGAACAAATTTTGGGTAGGTTGAATCTGCAGCCTGTCTTAACATCACATCTAAAACTGTCATTTAATTTGTAGCCTGTCTAACATCTGGCATGTTATTCTGAAATGCAATGAATGTATTCATAAATTTAGAATAAAGTATTTTATCAGTTGGTTTTTTCGAGGAAGATGGCTAGAATACCAGGCAGGAGACAGGTTGAAGATTATTAATAACCCAAAATTTCAAAGTATATTGATCTTAAGGAGATTAATTGGGAATTCTCTTAAAATCAGAGTTGGACTGTAGTACTTCTGAAATATGAACTCGGTTAAAATATTTGGTTATTATCTAGAATAGGCAGTTCCTAGTAGTAGGCTGACTAGTCGATGTGATTTTTGTACCCATCAGTTAAAATTGGGTATGGGAATTGATATGAGTAGGGTTGCTTGTCCTAGAATAAACCCAAATATTTTTATTTAGTTAACATTGCACTGTGTGGCAGTAACATTTTTCAGTTGCAGTACTACATTTCTGATAATACTTAAGTGATTTATTCTTTAAATTTCATTTCAGAATTATCATTTGGCTGCTCTTAAATCATTTTATTAATGTGTTAAGTGCTTTACTGATATCTCTGGGTAAATTTCATGACATCTCTGGTATTTAATCTCTGCTTTGTGTTATACATAAAATTACTGGAAAGGATAAAGAAAAGCCTGTAAATGAATCTTTATTTTGAGTTTTGCTTAGCATTAATTAAACATTTTTGAAATGTTAACTGCAATTAAACGTTTTCGCAAGCACTTTTTGTAGGGGGGGGGGGATTGAATGTATACTACATACGGTCTTTCATTTATATAAATGAAACTGGAGTATTGTTTTACGGCGACATTTTTGGGCGTTTTGCAAATGCATATCGCTGATTAGATTTTGTCCTTATGTCCTTATTCAGTTTGTGAGAATTTAGTATGGAATTTTTACTAAAATCTGTTTCATCTTCATGTGATTTAAGGACCATTTTTAGTAGCAGAATAAGGGTGTGTGTGTGTGTGTTGGGGGGGGGGGAATGATTAACAGCTCCACACTACATATAGCAGTGATAAATTAGCCACAGTAGATAATCCAGAATTGGTTGTAGGTTATTATTATTTTATAGTAAAGGTAGAAAAATATATATTACAGGTATTTTCAGATTTCTTTAGGTCCCTTGAATGGTGACCCTTATATCTGTCATTTGCTATGTTTAATATAAATTTCATTGCAAATAACGTATTTTTTTATGTGAATTCCACCCACCAAGGGCTCAATATTCTATTATCCTTATATCACCTGCATCAGTGTATAGAATCTTATAATGTAATGCATAGATTTGTATCCAGGTACTAGAAATAAACATTAAACAAATTTTATTTATGAATTCTAGACTCTTATCAGATTTAGAAACAAATTATTTATTTACAAATAAATCATGAACAACTTGCTTATCATAACTTTGTGTAAACTCATTCTCACTTTAAATGTGTTATTGTAGATCTGAAGATGAATGACATTGGCTATAAATCAGCTCTAGAATGAACAAACTAGTAACAGTGACAATGGCATATTTACATAAAAGCAAATTGTCTCTAACCACACATAACATCCTTTATTCCTGATTTCTATGATGAAGGAATGTTTCCTGAAGTTAGACATTTTCATGCTACTTTAAGAAGTAGAGAAAGCTTGTTTCATGCCTTCAAGTAGGGAAACATCGTGATCACATATTATTGCCTTTCTTTGCATGGAGCAAGATGTATTAAACTTGACTTGAAATGATATTCAGGTCTTGAATTCTTTAATTTTCAGTTTAGCTGTTTATTCGGATGTACTAAAATAATAGTGCTTGGATAGGCTTATGTGTTCGTCCGACATGTTATGATAGGTTTCACGGTATAAAAGAACACAGACAGATGGTTAAGCAAATAACTATTTATTAACTTACAAGCTAATAAAAACTAATGTACCACTGATTGAAACACTTAACTTATTAAATTCACAATTTCCCCCAGATATATCCCAGCTATTTAAATTCACAGTACAGGCAGGTTATTTTACATGGAAAGGGAAAATATACAAACAGTTAGATGGGACAGCTATGGGTTCACCTCTTTCTCCCCCCTTAGCCAACTTCTACATAGAACATCTGGAAAAATTAGCTATCAACACAGTCACTCTCACACCTAGCCTCTGGCTATGCTATGTTGACGATGTGTTTGCCATTTGGCCACATGGCCCAGACACATTGAATACATTTTTAGCGCACCTAAATAGCCAGCATCCTAAAATCCACTTTACAATGGAACTAGAAGCCAATGACTGCCTGCCTTTCTTGAACACACTGATCACACGTCTTCCAGAAGGTACCTTATCATTTTCTGTTTACAGAAAACCCACACATACAGGGAGATACTTACACAAACAATCACACCATCACCCTTCTCAACAATATGGTATCTTAAAAACACTAACCCATAGAGCTAGAGCAATCTGTTCCAATGACAGTGCTCTCACTGCTGAACTTTCTCACCTACGTCAAACCTTCTTAAACAATGGTTATAATCCCCGTAAAATAGATAACATGCTAAATGCTACCCATAAATCCCCTCTATCTACCACAGAAGACTACAACAAAACAATCACCATCCCATACATTAAAGGCACATCTGAAAAGATATCTAGGGTGCTTAACAAACACCAGTTACGCACAGTATTTAAACCTTATAAAAAATTAGCAACTCTCATCCGTTCACCCAAGGACAAATGCACTCCTTTATCACATCCTGGTGTCTATGAAGTGCCCTGTTCTTGCCATCAAGCCTACTACGGACAGACAGGAAGAAATGTGGACATCTGCCTCAGTGAACACAAAAAATATATCCGACACTTTCGCTATGGTAAGTCGGGTCTGGCAGGCCTTGCTCTGGATACCCCTGCACACAAGATCAATTGGAAAGAAACAAAAGTAATGCACAGAAGCTTCTACAAGTCAGAGAGGTTGTTCCTGGAATCAACAGAAGCTTTGAAACATACCCCAAACCTTAACAAGTATGGCTGTATAAATCTACCAAAGATTTGGGAGACAGTCATCCTAAGACCAAATTAATATTTATTACTTTTATTTTTTATCGTTTGGACTACTATTTCCAAACATGGAATTTTTTTTTTTTTTTTTTTTTTTTTTTTTTTTTTTTTTTTAACCTAGATGGTGCCATATTAGGACTTTAGTCGTGTGTTGCACGCTGCAATCACTTATACTGTCCCAACTGTTACACCGGATTGTGGTTGTCTTGCCTTTGTAACAAACTTTGTGTTGCGTGCTCTGAAGATGCTGGATATAAGACCAGCGAAATATTAGCTTTTAAGTTAATAAATAGTTATTTGCTTAACCATCTGTGTTCTTTTATACCGTGAAACCTATCTTCACACAGAATAATCCAGTCATTAATTTTAAATTTCAAAAATCTAAGAATATTGCTTTTGAAGACATTTCTGTGCATGTAATTTAATGTTCCAGTCGGTAACATTCTTCCTTCTATCCTCAGAAAAGTAAACCAAAAGAGAGAGAGATACAGCAATTCCTCGATTAGTGCATTTTTTTTCGATACCCAAATTCGATTAGTGTGCCTATATACATCTTAAAAAATAAATTTTATAGATTTTAAAAATTTTTGATCTACATTTTTTATGGCTAACTGTTTTAAAAAATCGCTCACCAGGATGAAATAAATTAGTTACCGATTTGAAACATTTTACAAAGTTATTTTTTAATGGCATACTACACTATTTCCATGTACACTGTTCCAAATTTACCGCCAAGATTTATGTCATCTGCTTTACATAGCATTTTGCTAATCATATCTCGTGCAATTGTTTTCCTTACTTTTTTATTTTAAATTATTTTCTAACCTTTAATCATGAGTAAAAGAATTAGAGAGACTTCTTTTTACATAGATTGAAGATTGTAACCAAAAACAGATCCTGCTAAATACTGGCCTTATTAAATCAAAAGCATTTGTCTCTTTGTAACCTGGAAAGAAAGGGCTATCAATGATGTAAAAGAAGAAGAATTCCACGCTAGTGCTGGGTGATTTGAGCATTTCAAAAACAGAAATAGTCTACATAATGTTCTAATCACAGGTGAAGCTGCAATTGCAGATAAGGAAATATCCAGAGATTTTGAAGAAAACTCTGTAAGAAGGGGACTATTGTGATCAACAAATATTTTATGTCAATGAAACCAGCCTTTTTTTGGAAGTGAATGCCTTCCAAGACTTTTGTAGCCAAATCAGAAAAATCTCAGCCTGGTTATAAAGTCGCAAAGTCAAATGAAATTACTGCTAGCAATATGCGAGCCATTTGGAAGCACATTCTTCCACATTGTGCAAATGATTTTAGAGGCTTTTCAAATGAATCTAAGTTAATTAAATCTCATTCTGAAAAGTTTAGTGATTCCTACCTGCTAAATTTAGATGTGCAGCAGGAAGATCCTGAAGAATATGAAGAAAATTTAATCACTGACAATCCCAAAGAGGTTTCACAGAAACAATTTGAAAATAGTTTTCATACAATCAAAGTTTTTAAGCAGCAATGCTTAGAGACCGACCCTGGTGAAGAGAGAACAACTAAAATTTGCAGAAGAGGCAATAGGGCCATACCATCAGTTGTATGAAAAAAAAGAAAACAGAATGCCTGCCAAACTACGTTAGCTCAATTCTCTTTTAAGAAGCAGAATAATAAATTTATGTTCTGAATATGGTTTTCCTTTAACTAGGCCCTGAGACATACCCTAATTCTTTTATAAAATAAACTTAAGGGTCAAAAAATAAGTCTGAGGAATGAATTATACATTTTCCCATAGGTTACTATATTCGATTAGTGCATTTTTGATTAATGCACCTGTTTTAAAGAATGCATTAGGCACATTAATTTAGGGATTGCTGTAACTTCTTTCTTGCTCAGCAAAATTAAAATATATGAATATCACTTATGTGGTCACATTCCAAAAAAAAAAAAAAAAATCTTTGTTCTAGACATTCATTACAATTAATCTTCTATAAATGATTCATTTCATTTCACATTATGCGAATAAAAAACTGTTTCCATATTAGCAAATACTGGGAAATTTTAACACTCTAATTTACAGTAAATACCTTCCTGTTAGGATATTTCAAAAAAGAAAGAAAGGGCTTTCTTCTTAATCCTAGCAAATTTGCACAAGGTAGTTCCTTAATGAAAGTTTACTTGGAGTCCTTTTCACTTCTGGCATCTCTCTCCAAATGTTTAAAATGTTGTTTTCTTTCTCCTTCACCATTGCTTTTGTGTCAACCATAATGTCTCTTTTCTTTGTACCTCTCCAGCCACATAACTCTTGACAAATCAAATTTTCTACTCATGTAAACAGGTTCTAAGCAAAATGTGTATCTTATAACGCATTATCCACTTACACTCTCTCTCACTCACTGTATTTCTGAATAAAGAAAAGAGCAAATTAACTCAATAGCAGAATATATATAAATTTTATATTCCCTTGTTTTCTATAATACAGTTGTTTTCATCTGTCTATTCTAAAACTTAATTTTCCTGGATACATATATATAGGAAACCATTACAAAAATTGAACTTCGTATAAACAGGTTCAGAAATTGAACTTTCCACTAAAATAAAAAATAAGACAAAAGCAGTTGAATACTATGAGAAATTTACAATAAAATATTCTCAGTGTAAATTTTTCTAAAGAGGAATGTTAAAAAGAAATTTACACTGAGAATATTTTATTGTAAATTTCTCATAGTATTCAACTGCTTTTGTCTTATTTTTTATTTTAGTGTTAATCTACACAAAAATTATTATTGTAAATGTATTTGAATATATTTGTATTAGTACCATGGTTTGGTTAAGGTTAAATAATCCAGAAACTACTATAGAGGACTAAACAGAACTTTTTCAAGCTACTTCAGGGCCTCCAATAAGCAGAGCAGTGTTCCCACACTATCCATGATGGGTTGTAAACTTATAGCACATTAGTGCCAAGAGTTAGATAACCTGGAAATCCCGTAGAGAATGATTGCAGGACTTTTGACTAGAAAATATCCCAGTTCAATGAGAATATCAAGTGGTGTCACACTGGCTGATGAAAATCAACCACTACTTTCATTAATTCCATTTTGCAGTAGGACTCTTCCTGTAGGGTGGACAGCACAGCAGCTTTTTTATGCTGCCAGCCAAGCATGCAGGTGATTGTATATTACCAGCAACTGAAAATACACTTTTCATTGAGACTAGAATCATTTTCTTTTTCTGAAATTCATATGGAATTTTCCATCCATGACAATGATATTTGATAGGATGAATGGAGTTTATGTTACCATCCACAGGCATATAGCACCATCTTTCCACTCAAATATGTCAATATTTATGCTTATCACACTTTCATTACCATCTTGCATAAGTATCTCGCATACATAGTTTTCGTACCCTCTTAAAAAAAAAAAAAAACTCTACAGATCATGCCTATCCATTTTCACTCAAAACTAACATTGTTAGTTTTGAGTGAATAATATTTTAAATATTGTGCTTATATTTATGGTGGTATATCAAAAGTCTCCCTAAAAATGCATGGTGCTGTCCAGAAAATGATATTCCGGGTAATTGAAGAGAGGAGGCATAAGGCAGAAAATGTCCACGAACTGGCTATCACTTTCTACTTTTCCCTAAGACATAAGCACACATGGAATTGCCAGTTGTGACAGTATGTGGTTCAATATGTGGGTCGACCTGGTTGGCCAAGTAGCATATCTGCTCTCCAACCAAAAGGCTGTGGGTTCAAATCCTGCTGTGGGCATGGATGTTTGTGATTGTCTGTGAAAATACTAGTGGTGGCGGTAGATGGTGTTGGTGTAGATTATGAAAGTAGAACGGTTCGTTGTAGTTGGATTGAGTGGTGGAGATGGAGTTTTGTGGAGTAGGTCCCCCTCCCTCGATGAGTCTTTGGACTCCCTGAAGGTGTCATATAATAATAATAGACCTACTGAAATTGGTCAAATGAATGGGTGGTACAAGTAGCACTGTGGGAATAATCTTGAATAAATCATGCTTCACATACTGTATGAATGGAGTGAAGTAACAGATTTTTATGGAGAGACTGTGGCTATTCAACAAAAATAATCATTTATGACTAAAATTGACAAAGGAAGGCAAGCATTAGACTTTACAGAAATTGGAAAAAGTTGTACAGGCGATCATAGTTTGTTATTTCATATTGGTAGGGTATAGTGATAACAATATAAATAGTATAAGTTGGGGATGGTGGAATGATGGTCTAGGGCAGTGGTGGTGAACCTTTTTATATGCACGTGCCAAAAATTTACAAATTGAGTTGCTGATGTGCCAGGCAAATTTTAATAGGGGAAAAATTAATAGAAAATTAATCTCACTTAATTTATTTATTTGTAAATTTATAATGTATATATTTATTTATAATATTTTATAAATTATTTATAATTTTATAAATATTTTATTTTATTTATAATATTTATTTATATATAAATTTTATAATATTATTCAGTGTAAAATTGATTATTGTATTATTAAATTGATTTTAATGATGTTGGTTTGAAAAAAAAATGGTAGTGAGAAAAGTATTTATTCATTGTAACTCGCCATCGAAGTTAGCTGAGTAAGGGAAGCAGCAGCAGGATGTCAACTTGTCGGCGAAATGCTTACCATATTTACTCGAAAATAACTCTCCCTCGTGTATAACTGGCATTCCTGATTTTACTTTACGAAAAGATGTTAAAAAGTGTTGCATATGCCTCGCACATGAAAAATGTTTAAATGTGTTCACGTTGAGGCGATAATAACTCTCCCTGTGGTTAACAACACCCTCCCCCCCCAACAGCCATTATATTTGCAGATGCAAGAAAAACAAGTAGTTTTATTGTATCCCTGATTAAGGTATGGAGGTTTTGCAGTCTGTGTAATATATTTCTCAACAAATAGTGCAATTACAGACAGCTGGGATAAAAACGACGCTAACTAATGAATCACGTGTCTCCCCTCTCACAGAAACTATGCTGTATAGACTCAAGCAAAACCATATGTTGCACCGGAAACACAGTATCTAACTAAAAATTCTTGTCCAATTTTTCAATTATATGAAATAAGTGTTTGTTTTATAGCATTTGAAATTCTTGATGTCATTATGACAGATCACAAGGCTAACTTCAAATAAAATTCTACCACGAATTGAAATATGGCATTTAATGCACGTGTGAGATCCTGTGCCAGCTCAAACGCAAACAAGCAGCAATAAAATTCAACCAAAGGTTGAAACTTTGTGTGAGTTGAGCCCACCGATAAAGAGAAGTTCTGTCAGAACGATAAATGACACCCCCTGTCGTGAATGTGTTAAAACTAAGAAATATATAGTGAATATTGTTATGACAGTTTCACATCTTATGGAATTCAGTTGAAGAGAATTAGCATTTCAACTCAGCAATTGTAGGTTGTCTTTGGGTCGCACGACCTTTTGTTAATACCGCACCAATCATATGCATGTCTTCATAGCTGCTCTCTGGTGTAAAACAAAATTTAACTTGTACGTATTGTAACAATTAAAAAAAAAAGTTGAATAATTTATAAGCATATAAAAGATATCACCTGTAAATCGTTGACATGCCAGCAAAATTCTCGGATGTGCCACCTCTGGCACGCGTGCCATAGGTTCGCCATCTATGGTCTAGGTGTCTTTTCCTGGCACTCCATAATTCCCTTAATATGAATAGAACATAGACTGAATATTGTTGACAGCATTCAATGGAGTGAACATGTTCACAGAGATTTTATGTGGTTACCACCCACTAAAGGTTGTTACTAAACCTATAGTACATTTGTAACTTGGATGGGCTGAAGATTTTTTTTAATTTTGTTTTTTGTAATTTTTTAAAATTTATTCTGGCAACCCTGCTCTAGAGACCAAACAGAACTTTTTCATTCACTTTAGGCCTCCAGTAAGTGGGGTTGTTGTTCACACCGGGTGATGAAATTCATCTTTCACATGTCATCTACGAAAATTAGTATAAGAATGTGATGATAGTTACTTTTAATGGATTGGTCCCTCTCATTATGCTCATGGAAGGACCCTCTGCAAGCAAATGTGATAGAACTGTACGAACTCGACATGCTCACTCATGATAGGATATTGACTCAATTTCTGGAACATTGTGATGCTGCTGTTTCAACTTACTTGACTATTCTGAGAGATCATGGCTGTGTATGTGCTATTAAGTTTGCTATCTAACATATTGGCCATGTGAATGTCCCATTTTAGGGTCAGTTGTCTGTCATAGCTATTTAACTTGGTTTCTTAGAAACCTGATTGCTATTTATGATTGATTAGGTGGTTAATCCTGTTTGCATTGTCTGCCATAGCTGTGTTTCCATCTGGTTTGAACACATTGAGCAGCTGAAAAGGAAAACCCTAGTTTCCAGGAGCAAAATTCTTTCTACCTCTTTTAGAGACCGGCTAACTCACCTTCATTTGAAAATGCTGTGATAAAGGTTCTTCACAATCCTTTACACTTCAAATCCAGGTCTTTCCAACCAAAAGACATTATTGATTTGCTGGAATACAGTTTCATTGTTATTTTGACAATCTGAATGTTTGTGAAACAAAAGCATGAAAATGCGAATGTTGTAGAGAACAAAGAAGAGGGTGGGAATAACTTATTGAATATAACTTGCACTATTTTTCCCAAAATTAAAGTAAAAAATTGTGGTGCGAGATGTGTGGAGATTTTTGGACAGATTTTTGAGAAAAAAAACTAAATTGACATAATTAAATCCTCAGTATTCATTATAATTTATAATTGCTCACTTTATTTATAAAATGGATGCATTTAAATTTTAATTATCAACATTATTTACACAATGAGCCACTCGCCTTCATCACACGATATGCTTGAATCTTTAGCGACAATGCTTCTGTAATTTTCTGTAATCTTTTTATCATTATGGAATCATATGATCTTTGAGTTTAAAAGCAGCACTGTAACTTGAATATTTCTCCATATTTCAAGCAAAAATTACAAGTAATTTACAAGACTTGAGATACGTTATGAACAATCCTTTACGAAGTGAACGAAATGAGAAGTGAAAGCAGAGCACAAAACAGACAGCAAAGATAGGTTGGTAGAAATAGTGCAGCTATGAAGACGTGCATATGATTGATACTTTATTAACAAAAGATCATGCAACTCGATGACAAAGGCAAGCCCACGATTGAGTTGAAATGGTGATTCTCTTCAAATGAATTCCAAAATATCTGAAACTGCCATAACAACATTCGCTATCTATTTCTTAAAGTTTTAAACTTTTTTCGTGTGCAAGATATATATGAAACTTTTTAATTTATTTTTTCATAAAGTAAAATCAGGTGCAAGATATATGCGAGAGTGAGTTATATTCAAGTAAATATGGTAAGTAAAGCATTATTGAAAATTCCAGTCGGAAGAAAGATAACGTGAAAAACAGTGGTGAAAGAGTAATACATCTTACAACGAGTTTTTTTCACAGAACAAAGCATAAGCTAGTGACTATAGCATTATCTAGAAAGTGATACAGCAGAGAAATTAATTCTTGATTAGTGCATGGCATGCTTTTTTCATTTTATGGAAGATGGGGGAAGGACAAGAGGGCATCCTTGGAAGCTGAGAATGAATTCTGCTAAGAAGGGGTGAAGGCTAGATTTTTCTCTCATAGGGTGGTGTGTGATTGGAATGGATCGCCATTGGATGTTGTGAGTGCAAGCAGTGTGAATGGATTCAAGAATAAGTATGATAGCTGGTGCATGTAGTTTGTGGCCTCCCTTGATGAATTCCTGACTTCCTGAGGTTTTCTCTTAATAATAATAAACAGTTCATGACAGTTCAGTAAAGGTGATATAGAGAACCAACAAGTGATACAAGCATATAGGTAGTTTGGATACTTGATAATGGCTTCTGGTTCAGTGTATCAGTGTTGTTATTATATTGACACTTACTGAATGTGTCAAAATTGAACTTTCATATGGAAAACTGTCCTTTCCCTGAAGTTACAGACTGTTTTCATCCTTTCATTGTTTCAAAAATCTCTTCACTATACTTTATAATCATGTAAATGCTATGAATATGTTGAAATGGATATCTGCTGTAGTAACATATATAATCTATGCTATATATCTAGCATATAAGTACTGATTATTATGGGGTATGTAATTTCATTTACTGCATTAGTATTTCTGTTAACTGTATGCCACTCACCAATTTTATATGAAATAATTCACCTGTTTGTTGAATCATGAAATAATTCGACAAACAGGCCTGGTTAGCATATCCGCTCTCCAGCCAAATGGCTGCTAGTTCGAATCCGGCCGTGGGCATGGATGTTTGTGATTGTCTGTGAAAATACTAGTCGTTTCGGAGATAGATGGTGTTGCTGTAGATGATGAAAGTAGGTGCGGTTCATTGTAGTTGGTGGAGTGAGTGGTGGAAACGGAGAGTTGTGGAGTAGGTACCCTCCCTCGATAAGTCACTAGACTCCCTGGAGGTGTCATATAATAATAATTATTATTCACATTTGCTATGAAGTATTCCATCTTCTCCAACTTTCCTACACAAAGTATATCAAAATCATATTTCATTATTCCTAATGGTTGAAGTTGCTTTAGTATTTTGCATCTGATTATCCTAAAATAATTATTTTATTTTACAGTTGGATAAAAAATAAATACCTTTTTCTATTCCACCATTTTGAGATATGCATATGTGCTTGTAAGCTGAACAACATTCTTTTCCTTCCCGACATGCAGATTTCTAGGTTAGGATGTAATTAATGCAATGGAGGAAAGCATGTTAGTCATACTTGCATTTCAGAAACTTAGCACAAACTAATTATGTTAGCTACATTTAAGCTGGCAGTTCATTCTATTTATTGGTATTAGCTATTTAATAAGATAACTGAACTGGGTTTTATTGGTTGGAATTTGATACAACTAGTAACCAACTAGTTTTGTCATGTTAATTAGTGGCTTCATCTGGATTTTTGATGAACATACAAATATAAACTTTGTTATTTTTTTTAGACTATCCATTACTGGTTAATATTTGGAGAATGAAATCTAATTCTTCTGTTAATATTCTTTCATCTCTTATAAGAGAGATCGCCCTGTTTTTCAGCATATGTACAATGCTCAATTTCTGTGAAATATGGTGTAACGAGGAGATATATAGGTAACAATCTATGTAGATTGGCTTACGGTGCACATTGAGAGAAATGTTCAGAAAAGGTAATTTTCCTTCATTCTCAAGTTCCAAGGTGAACTTGATTTTATGGTGAAACAAGTTTATGGATGCTAGAAAATCATATAACTCTGCTACACTCCTCTTCTTGCATTCCCATATCTCTCTCTCTCCTCTTCTAGCATTCTCATTCCCTCTCTCCTCTTCTAGCATTTTCATTCCCTCTCTCCTCTTCTAGCATTCCCTCTCTCCTTCTGTTTCCATTCTCTCCTCTCCTTCTCAAAACTCTCCCTCTCTACTACACTGATTTGCCTTGCATTTATCTCTTCCATTCTCCTCATCTCATTCATAAGACATTCCACCACCTCTTTCAGCCCATCTATCTCCCTCTGCAAGTCAGTCATTCTAAATCGAAATTCACTCTCCCAAAAAAACCATCTTCCAAACTTTCACCGTCACTCACGCCTTTCACACTATCGACTATTATTTTCTCTTTCATATTTTTTTTTTCTTCATTCTCCCCTATCACACTACTCGTCTTCCGATATTCATTTTCCATTCCTGGAGCAACTAGGTCAGTTATTGATATATCTATTTCATATATTTCCTCCTATTGCCTGCATTTCGTGCACACATGCACTCTCCCCCCTCTCTCACCAGCCACATATCAGAACAGAACTCCCGAGATGCATACATGCTGCAAGTACTGCATGCCACAAAGTCCCTTATTATATTACTTATAACGGAGTTCTTAAATGTCAGAGGACTTGGCGACACATCATTTGCGACTGCAGTTGAATCTGCCATCATTCCTTACTGCCAAGGAACTACTAAAGTAATCTCTTTAGAGACTTTTTTTTCTTACAGTAACAATGATATCCTAATTTAACATGACAGTTGTTATATTAGATTTAAAATTCTGGATTATCTACAGTCCTGTTTATAGTTAACTCTTATGGAGAAAGGTTCTTTGGATAGAACATGTGCCTTCCATATGCTTGGGATTTTTAGACCATCATTATTGTTCAGATTAGGGTGGTTGATAAGAATCTCACTGGCTTCCTTAAATTTACTTCATACCATGTCTTTTAGCACCAGTTGTTTACGTCACACCAAAACATGATATGAACGTAAATGTAAGGAAGCCTGTGAGATTCTTATCAACCACCCTAATCTGAACAATAATGATGATCTAAAAATCCCAAGCATATGGAAGGCACATATTCTACCCATGGAACCTTTCTCCCTAAGAGTTAACTATAAACAGGACTGTAGTAAATCCAGAATTTTAAATCTAATATAACAATTGTCATGTTAAATTAGGACATCATTGTTACTGTATGAAAGAATGTTTCTCTTATGTTATCTTAAATAGAATTTAGCTTTGGTGTAGTTTCTAAATAATTAATTTTTTAATTTTATCTGTTTTTTTTATTATTATATTTTCACTAGAGGTCATGCCATTAGAATAACAGTTGATCAAATCATTGTCTCTTTAGCATACTGTGTGAAATGTAACTCAGCTTGTCCTTGTATATACTCGAGATGATGACCTTAATATGAAGGTCGAAACATCGGGAAATTAAAATAGTTATTTATAACACGGTTGTAAAGTCCATAATTTCTAAAATGAATGGGATAGACGTTCTATGCCATACATAGAAAATAACTACATTTCCCGTAACATAAAAGAAGTTAGTTGTAATCCGCTCACAAGGTACCCTGAACAGAAACCAAGGGATTATCCTATGTAACATTTGGAAATCACTTATAAGATCTCTCAACACATCAGAGTTTAATTTGCAGCTAACTATAGGGCATACCTGATGAACAATGACTGACCGTGTGCTAGCATCCATGCTTCACATATTTATATTGTGTAACGGTTCTTATGCATTCGGTATTTTTTCAGTTATGTATTGATTCATAATCAAAGCTTGTTGTTTTAAGTTTATATTTGCATGTTCATCAAAAACCCAGATGATGCCACTAGTTAACGTGGCGAAACTAGTTGTATCAAATTCCGATCAATAATAAATCCCAGTTCAGTTATCTCGTTAAATTAATTTTGTGGTCGAAAATAACATACTGATCAGTATTAGCTATTTTAACAATTTTCTTGTCCTTATCATTGCAACATTTTTTGTTTTAAGAGTAACATAACGTAATTAGTAATAATTGGCATCATGTGAAATTAATTTTCTTGCATTAATTAAGTTCTTTTTGAACAAAACTTGCATGTTATCCTTTGACCAGTTAGTCAGCATTCAATAAAAATGCTGGTTCTGATCTCCCTTTTCCATCTGATACAATATTTTTAGAAGTGATTTTCCCTTCCTGCCCAAGATAATCCAGTTTTTTCTTATAATAAAACAAGTTTATAGACAATTGAAAAACAAATGCATAATTTGTGTATAATAGAAAAAAAAAAAAAAGAAAAATCATTGAAAATCATGTTAACATACAGCGGCTCTTGGGAAAAACTAATATCAAAAAAAGTGCGTTAGTCGTAGTTTATAATACACTTTTTATAATGTTTAAATGTATTTTTCTAGAGTTCATTAAAATATCGTTTGAGCAATGTATTATAAGGCTCTGTAACCCACATTTGTTTATTATGTTATCATTATCAAATTCCTGATATGTATCTTTGAGTGGTGATGGGGGGGGGGTGCAGGATATTATGATACTACTGCTACGTGAAAAGTTTACACCATTACTAATTTCCTTTCAATACTTTTTCCTCCAAATTTAATCTGTTATCTGTGAACACTTCATTGTCATTGAATCTTATATTTCAGTCTTCTAAAGCTTCTTATTGTATCAATCTACTGATTGTGGTTTTCCTCTTGGTCACTTTCCTACCATCCTACCACAAAAACAGTTGTTTTGCTTACCTTTCCTCTCCCATTCTGTTTTAGTGGACATACCACCTGGGGTTGTCTCTGATCACACACATTCCTGAATGCTAACAATGTCAAATCTCTTTTTCCTAAATATCTTAGTTTTAACATGTTTCTGCCATTGATGCCATATGTTCACTCCCCCTAATATTTCTCAGAACTCATATGTGGTTTCCTGTTTTTGGTGAAGTGTCTTATTTCAAACTCAGCTCTGAAATCCATAGGTTAACATTGATTTCAATCCCATCTTGTAAATAGCTAGTTTGCTGGTCTGGTTGGCCGAGTGGTTAGCGTATCCTTTCTTCAGCCAAAAAGGCTGTAGGTTCGAATCCTGCTGTGGGCATGGATGTTTGTGATTGTCTGTGAAAGTGGTGGTAGCGGTGGATAGTAGATGGCGTTGGTGTAGATGATGCAGTTGGTGGATGAGGTTGAGTGGTGGAGATGGAGAGTTGTAGAGTAGGTGTCCTCCCTCGATGAGTCCAAGACTCATTGAGGGAGGACACCTACTCTACAACTATACCTTATATTACAATAATAATAATAGTCTTTTGACTGATGTCTCTCTCTCTCTCTTATTCTAGGTAGTAATTTCACTTCACTTCCTACCAGTTTTGCTAATTCTGTTGTTTCCACATGAATTTGCTAAAAAAATTTAGCAAATTCATATTATTGCTTTTCACTAAAAAATTTGTGCTGAAATAGCTGAAGTGCTTTACTTGTTCTATAAGTTCCCATTCAGGAGATTATTATTATTACTGGCAACTCCATGGAGTCCTTAGATTCATTGAGGAAGGCCCTAAACATCATGTCAAGAACAACTATTCAACATCCACACAGTATCTATCATACTTTGCCTTGAACTCATTCACAGTCATGGCACCCACAACAGACTTTGGCAGCTTATTCCACTCATTCACCACTCTCCAAGTAAAAAAACCTAGTTCTAACACCCTTTCTCACCACACTCTTGCCCAGTTTCCATGGATGGCCCCCTAGTCCTCCCACCACCAGTCCTGTTCTGAAAAATATCCTCTGAATTAATCTTATAGAAACCCTTCAGTAATTTGAATGTCTCAATCATATCACCCCTTTTCTGCCTTTCAACCAATTTCTGCAACCCACAAATCTTCAACCTGTTCTCATAAGGTTCATTCCATAGACCTGCTATCATCTTGGTCACTCGCCTCTGGATCCTCTCCATCTCATCCCCATCAAGAAGAAACCCTGATGCCCAGATCTGGGCACAGTAGTCAAGATGGGGTCTTATCAGGGCTCGATACAGAGGAACAATAACTTGCTTGTCTTTGCTCGTCAAAGTATTCTTCAGTAAGCAAGTGGTTTGATGAGCTGGCGATATAGTTGAAGATTTCAATGTTCCTGCCTGTTTTCATAGTTGAATTCCATTTGATCTGAAAATGGAATTTCTCTTCTGCTGCTGCAACAACTTTTAGCTTTGTAAAGCTTTTTTGAGAGCTCTTCTTCCACAGCATCCAACAAATGCTTCTATCATATATCTTCATTTATTTATTTAAAAGTACAACATTATCTGCATAAAATAAAGAATAAGTTGATATGATATTGATTTTGATATTTATGTTCCTTCATAATGAGATTCACTCTGATGATGAATAACATTGGAGATAATGTGCAGCCTTGTCTTACACCTGATATAACATCAAACTGTCTTTCTATGCCTCATTCAGTTCTAACTACTAGCTTAACCTCAAATACAGTCAGTCCTTGATTTACTACTGGGTTATGTTCAAATGATTCCACCGAAGTGAGAAATCTTTAAGTGAACCACAGTTAACATGCCTGAAAACGTGTAGATCTGTTTTATTATATTTTTAACAAATTTTAATCTTTGTTTATAGTGAAATAATATAGTGTACAAATTAACAAAATTTTTGTATATTGTATTGTAACATAATGAAACATGGACAGTGCTCCTGAGCACTTACCAGAAAATTAGCCAGATGGAAATACATAATGTGATAGTGCTTTATTAATTGGACAAGTCATTAGAAGAGGCAATGGAAGCAACTAGTTAATTAGTAACACCTAACATAACTTGCAAAGGGTCTTGGCTCATGTGATGATGATATTGACAGCAGGAGTAGCTTGGTTTAAAAATTTGTACCTTACATCCAGCTTACTTTGCATAAATTTTTTTTTTTGCATAAATTTCTCTGTAGCAAACAATTGTTGCTTGTATCATTCTTCTACTTTGCTAAATCTCTCCATGTTGGGATCCTCAGGCAATTTTTTCACTGCACTGTCTTTTGGGGCCTCTACTTCCTCTTCTTGTTCTGTTCCCCTCCCCCTTTTTTTTTTCTTCTGCAATTTTCTGTACTTCTAATTCTATAAGGTTTTCATTTGAGAGCTCTTCTTTCTTCTACAGCATCCAACAAATACTTTACATATTCACTGTCAATTTCTAACCTTTTAGCTAGCAGTACTGTTTTCTCTCCAACTCTCTCTGTCTTGAATCATCTGAATGCATGAACATATATTTTGAGTAGCTTTTTCCAAACACCATCCATACATTCTGCTGTTACCTCATTTTGTGCTGCATATTGACGTATTATTATTACATGACACCTCCAGGGAGTCCAAAGACTTGTCGAGGGAGAGCACTTATTCTACAACTCTCTGTCTCCACCACTCAATCTGCCAACAACTAACCGCAACTACACCAATGCCATCTACTGCCCACCACCACCACTAGTATTTCCACAGATCATCACAAACATCCATGCCCATGGCAGGAATCGAACCTGCAACCTTTTGGCTAAAGAGCAGATACGCTAACCACTCATCCAACCAGGCTGGCAAGATGTTATATTCTTTTCAAAAGCCTTTTCTTGCTCTCAGTATCAGCAGTGGCCTGAGCAAAAGTATTTCTTAATTTAGGAAGATACAGATGGCATGCATCTGCAAATTAGCTTAATGAGTGCAATGCAAGTATTATGGAAGATTTCAGCTATGGTAGCAGATTAGAAGGAAGTAAAAACACAGGAGGAAGTAAAATGGAATTATACCTTTTAGTAAGAAATAACATGGAGGTGGGAATTCAACACTAAATTCATATATAGTGTTGAACACTGTAACTACTCCTTTCCTGCAGTTATATAACTTGAATAACCTCTTATAGTTAGAATTAACATACAATATGATTTTCACTTTGAGGCCAGTGGGTGAAGAAAATTGCTTTTTTTTTAATCTTTGACTAGTTTTGTGTGCATTATTTTATGCTTCTTCTGGAGAGAACTAAAAATTATAGGTGGGTTTACAGCAAGCAAGCCAGCAGTATCACTAGTGAGGAACTTTTTGAAATAGATCAATAATGTTACTCATGAGGTTCATGGTCTGTCATGTAAATTCCATTGACAAAGATCTGTATGTGTTAGGTTTTTTATTATTATTTTGTTTTCTTTGTAATAAAAAAGACAAGCCTTATAAACTCAAGAAGCTATATAAACATGTCCATCAGGCATTTATTAGCATTCATGACCACACTGGGATCTGAACCCACTATCTGTTGAAGAGTGGGTATGCTATCTACTCGGCCAGCTTTGGTTGGCTGGTTTTTTCCCTTTCAGTCGTTTCTGACCTTAGGTTACTTTGTAGGCATTGCCAACAACGTATTCCTGGTGAGATTTTTAGAGGGTAGTTCACCATTGCTTCCCCCCCCATTTTATCTGGGCTCAGGACCAGCATATGGCTGCGATGCATTCATGACTGTAATCCATATGTGTTCACAGGGGCCAGTTTGTCTGTTTCTTGGGAGGGGGGGAGAGAAAAACCTGAGTTTTCAGGTGGAAAAAAAAAAAAAAACCGTACCCTTGTATGAGGCTGGATAACTCACCTTTGTCAAAAGAGACCAGATAAAGGTTCCTCATGTCACCGACGAGAATCGAACCCAGGCTTTTCTGATCAAAGGGCTTCATCTATGCTGACTGAGCTATGGAGGTGCTCGGCCAGCTTTTGATGAAGCAAAATTCATTTTTAATATGATTCTGCCATTGATTCCATCTGTTCGCTCCCCTAATTTTTCTCAGAACCCTTATATCTGTGGTCTCTAGTCTTTGATTGATTGCTTTGTTTCTAGCCCAACACTCAGATCCATGACTTAAAACTGGTTTGAATATTGTATATTGCTAATATTGTATATAGTCTTGTATATTGCTAGTTTGGTGCTTTCGCTAATTTCTCTCTTATTCCATATAAATTTATTCGACTGACTCCCCAGGCTACTTACTCTGTTTTCTGTTCTCAAATTTATTGCCAAGTTTCATGCCATATTTGTTACAGCTATTATTCAATTCACTTAGAGAATCCTGGAGTCTTGTACTAGATATGTTTAGAAGTACAACATTATCTATATAAAACAAAGAAAATTTGACATCTCAGATTCAGACCTAATTAATGCTCCTTTCTTTCATAAAGTGATCCATATAGATGATGAATAACACTGGAGATAATGTGTGTCCTTGGCTTACCGCTGATTTTACATCAAACCATCTTCCTGTATTCCTTCTGCTGTAACTGCTGACTTACAACTTAAATCTAAGACTGTGTATTGCTCTGTATAATGCTCCATTTACCCCCATATAATTGCACTGTTTTGAAAAGCTTTTCTCTGGGCTCCTTGTCATCTGCCTTTTCCAGATTTACAAAGCTTAAGTACAGATCCTTGTCATATTCATTCTCATGATTTCTTAACTATTTGCCATAAGGTGAAAATCTGATCCTGACCACCTCTATTTGGCCTGAACCCAGCTTGAAGAAAAACTTCAAGCTGGGTTCAGGCCAAATGGAGTTTCTCTTTTGCAATTTTTCTCAACCTCCTTTCAAGTTTTCTTGGATTAAAAAAAAAATTTTTTTTTCTTCAACATGGAAATTTTTCAACAATCTCCATGTTGTATATATTGTATATTAATTCTAATATGTTTCTTATCCACAAAAGTTTCAGAAGCTATAATTTCTTATAATTTTTTCTAAATATATCCCATGTTTAGTTTCCTTTATCTCAGTTATGTCAGTTTTTAACAAATATTTTAAAATGAATCCAGCCAATGGATTCATTTTAAAATAAGTTACGTTATTAATTTGTTATCTGCATATGAACTAAAGATCCGATAATGCAGAAACTCTGGTGTCTTCACGCTGGAGAATGAAATTCATTACCACCTGAAGATGATTGCAGGCATGTATACATTGGGATTTGAACCTGGATCTTCGGATTTAGCTACATGAAAAAAACTAAAGTAATAATATATCATTTTCCCACTTTTTTGAATTATCTCTCAGATCAGCATATGACATCTTGTATAGGTGATACAAGATGGGTGTTTCTGGAGCACAAGTTTTTTAGTATAATAATCTATATCTAGATTATTGAGTATTTTTCTTGCAAAAGATCAGAGAAGACAGATGAGTTGTTCATGATATAGTAGTGGGTGACTTTATTTAGTCATCTTGAACAAGGCACTTGATTTGATTTTTAGTGTGAAATTTTTAATGATGTTACCTTAATTTTTTCCCATTGTTCCTTTTTTTTTTTTTAGTGGGGACAATTTCTGCGAGGGCAGGAGGGGCTGAAATGTTTTGATAAACACCTCAATTGAGGTTCTACCTTAATTCTTTCATGGTGATTATCACAACTTTTCAGCACACTCTTGCAATTTTTCACTGTAGGAAGTAATTGATAATTTGTATTTGTGCAATTCTGAAGTGTGTTTCGTATAAACTGAAGATATAGCATTGCATTTTTTTTTATGTCTGAATCTTGGGGGATAACATGGTATTCATTTTTGGATAGTCTTAGGATTGTATAACATTTTACTCCATGTTGTGTTTTTATTTACATAACCCATTGGTGTCTTTCAATTTTTTTTTTTTTTTTTTTTTTTTTGTGAAAATATCAACAGCATTAATGATACGTTATCTTTGCCAGGGTAATTAGGTTGTAGATTTTTTCAGCTTCACAAATTTCATAACTGATAATTTTTGCATGTTGCATGATATCTGAAATTGATTTGTAACTAATATCTCTGTGATTAGTGGGAACAATCTATAATTTTTCACTGCAGGAGGTAATTGATAATTTGGGTTTGTCCACTTTTGAAGTGTATTTTGTATGAACAAAATCGTATGAAGATGTAGCATTGTACGTTTTTCTTTGTGTGTGGATCTTGGGAAATAACATGATGAGATTTTCATCTATCTCTGTCCTATAATGTCTAATGGTGAAAAGTGATCACTTTCAACAATTTTGCTGCTATACCAGAAAAGTTTTAAATCTCTTATAATATCCAGTATGAACCACAAAGAGAAAAGACAATAAAAAAAAAAAAAAACTGTTTATTCAGCCAGTTTCTTGTGCTCTGTGGTATATATCATCAGGATTAAATTATAAAGTAGAAAGAAAAAAAAACTAGTATCAGCATTATTTAAATTAAAGGGATATTAAATCCCACATTATTTCAAAGCCAAATAAGAAACTCAACGATCAGAATCAAAGAGTTTCATGCCAAATATAGTAAACTATAAAAGTTTTTGGCAGATTGTAGCATAAGCTAAAGCACATAGCTCAACACTAGGGCAACTCGTAGCAAAGGTGGGTAAAGTTCTATTCTTAGTATTCCCCATAATGTAAAACACAACTCCTAGGAGATGTATGATTTTATACATTATGGTGGAAGGTAGACCTAGGTAATACTGAGGTTAGAGCAAAAAGAACTTATATACTTTGCTATACCAGTTGTCAAAAAGGTGCACCCATAAATTACTTAAATAAAGAGCCAATAGGCTTCACTTCAGTGATGTTACATTATTTAAATTAAGGGAATATTAAATCCCACATTATTTATTTCAAAGCCGAATAAGGGAATCAAAGAATTTCATGCCGAATATAGTAAACTATAAAAGTTCCGGCAGATTGTAGCATAAGCTAAAGCACATAGTTCAAAACTAGGGCAAACTAATGTTACATCGCCAAAGTGAAGCCTGTTGGCTCTTTATTTAAGTAAACTAGTATCAACATTTTTCTAACAGAACTGCCACATATAAAATAGGCTTAAAATTGAAAGTGAACATTACATTGAGATATCAAACTTGGTTCATTGTTGAACTTTGTTATATAATGGCTGTGATAACCCAGTTTCACAGCTTTTTAAGGCTGCCCAGAATTAAAATAAGACCTTAGTTTGATTGCAATGAGTTGGAGAACATAATTTTAGCTGCTGCTTTGAATTTAAGCATAGCCATTGAATTTACAGCAATACCCTGCATTACATTGTTTTGTTTTGTGATGATCTACATATGACACTCTTCAATTATGACCAATGTCCATTTATACAACACCTGCATTCACTCATACAATGCTTTTAGTGACATGACACTCCTGTGAATCAACCAGTGTGCAATTTTCATGGACTAAAATTTTGTTTATGACATTGCTTACAGAATCTCCCAATATTTGGTGTTTTGCTGTGAATTAGAAACTGTTTATAATCATTTTGAGGATATTTTTGAGATCAGGACTGGTGGTGGGAGAACTAGGGGACACCTATGGAAGCTGGGCAAGAGTGTGGTTAGCAGGGGTGTTAGAGCTGGGTTCTTTACTTTTAGAGTGGTAAATGAGTGGAATAAGCTGCCAGAGTCTGTTGTGGGTGCTATGACGGTGAACGAGTTCAAGACAAGGCATGATAGATACTGTGAGAATGTAATTGCATAGTTGTGTGGACATGATGTTTAGGGCCTCCCTCGATGAGTCTAAGGACTCCTGGAGTCACCCGAAATAATAATAATAATAATTTTACTTTATGGTCTTCATTAACAGTTTTTATTTTGTATTATTTGTCATATCTGTCATAACCAGCAGCACTGACTTTCAACAGGCCTGTGTTCTTTCGATCGTTTTTCCTTACAACATGGTTTTTCCCTGCCATGGTTAAAAAAACTGACATTACTCCAACTATTTCCTTTGGCTGGAAATTTAAATGTAGAGCTCATCTGAGATATGAGAAACCTTCTTATACAAGCCTTTTCAAATGAAGTTGTTAGCTGTCTCAAAGAAGGTGATGTCCCTCCCCCACTTAGGTAACTGACGTAATATATCAGGGGTGGCCAATTACGTGTCCTTTTGGAGCCAAAATAATTCTGGTAAGACTTAGAAGATCGCAACCTTTGACCGAAGCGATGGTACCGGAGTGAGTGTTCGCATGGCAAGGTGAGTGGTGGGGGATGCAGAAGCTATGCCTGCCTGCCACAACATGTTAGTTACACTTCTGGTGCTCATCTATCAGTATCGTTCAACATATTGTTGCAGGAGTCCATTGACAGTGCTTGCTATTGTCGAACTCTTTTTCAAGTGCTTAGAAATGTCACATAAAAAACATAAATATGAAGAGGAACACAGAAGTTTTAGGCCAGAATGGGAAGAGAAGTTTCTTTTTGTGAAACAACAAAGTAAACTAATGTGTGCCATATGCCAAATAACACTTGCACAATTCAAAGCCAGCAATCTCAAGCGTCATTATGATGACATACATCACAGTAATTTTAGTAAAGAATTTTCTCTTGGCTCTGATCTGAGGTTAACTAAACTTTCAACTTTGAAAGAACAACTCCATGATCAGAGTAAATTGATGTCCATGTTTACTAAAGAGACTGATGTTGCTACCAATGCTGGTTTTATTTTAGCATTTAATATTGCACAGGTGAAACGTCCATACACGGAAGGAGAATTTGTCAAGAAGAATATTGCACAAATAATTTCAGTTTTAGACTCGGATAATAAACTACTTAGACTTGATTGAACAGATGCCAGTCTCCAGGCATACAAATGAAAGGAGAATTTCCATTATCAGTGCTGACATCGTAAATAACTTAAACCATAACTTGAAAACCTGTGCTGCATTTAGTCTAGCTTTGGATGATTCTACAGATACTCAGGACAAACCAGAACTAGCTACATTTGTCTGCTTTGTATCTCATGACCTGGACATCAAGGAAGAGCTATTGGACTTGATAGTGTTGAAAGATACATGTGGCTCTGGCATCAAAGAAGCTCTCGATGTTGCACTTACAAAGTTTCTGTATCGTGCAGAAAGATCAGCAACTGATGGTGCTCCAGCTATCAGGAGGTAAAACTAAAAGGCTCATGAGACTCATTGAGAATGATGAATCATATCCTGCTTTCCTAATACATTGTATTATTCACAGGGATCATCTAGTTGTCAAGTATTTTAAATTTGAACACATAATGGAAGTAGTTCTAAGAATTGTCAATTTTATTCGTTCAAGTGCTAAAACACACTGACAATTGAAATGCTTTTTCGATGAGTTGAATTGTGACAAGATTCCTAATGATGTATCAGGTTTTGCTTAGTAAGGTGGCTCTCAGTTAGCAATGTATTAAACATTTTTTTTTTAAGACACAATCAAACAGTCTGAGAAAAGGAGAAATTTTTCCCTCATCTCGAGTGGTTGTTAGACATGGCATTTTTCACCGATGTTTTCCAGCATCTACAGTTAAACGTTTCACTTCAAGGGAAAGAAAAATCTTGCACAGACCGCGCTAAGCTTCCAAAACAAACTGCAACTTTTCCAGAGAGACTTGGAAAATAAAACTTTCAATCACTTCCTTTGTCTGAAGAAAATATTGACAAGGAGAAATTAGAAACATGATCTTATATTAGCAAATTAAATGATCTGGCCAAAGAACTCGCAATCGATTTTGTGACCTTCAAGAACTTAAGCCAACATTCACTTTTTTTTTTTTTTGGAAAATCCTTTCCTCACAAACGTGCTTGAGGGCAGTTTTCCTATTTCCAAACCAATTGTGATGGATGTCGCAGCTGCAGAACTGGAGCTTTTGGAACTTCTAGAGGACAAAGGACTGAAGCTAGTGAAGCAAAGTGGATGTTCCGTAATTGAGTTTTGAAAGCAAGTTCTGGAAAAACGGTATCCAACACTTAGGCAGTGCCAGAAAACTGATCTCCATTTTTGGGACCATGTATGCCTGTGAATCGCTATATTTGACTCTTAACTTTATTAAATCTAAATATAGATCTGTTTAAAATGATGAACATTTGAACGATCTTGTAAGAACTGCCTTGACTTTAAATACCTAATTTTAAGGAGCTTACTAAGAAAATGGATACAAGGAAGTCCTCTACTAGTAAATAAATAACTAAAATTATTGTGTTTCGATCACAATAATTTTAGAGCTTGAAGATTACCATACTTGAGCATTTCTTGTCAAATATCATCTAATCCAGCAGCCTTCCCACATTTCAAGGCTTTCTCTACTTCTAGTATGGATATGTATTCCTGATTGCATGCCTGTTGAAGTTTTTTTACCACTCTGTTACCGACTGTTTCATTTAGCAATTTTTCTCCAAGGATATCTTTTTCTTTAATTTTCATGTCACCTTTATCATCTCTAATTCCTTTTATGGCACTCTTACCTCCATTTCTAAGCTTCTTCAACAACCTCCAGAATATATTACCACCTTCTTGATATTTATTTTCTGTGTTCTTGCCAAAGTCCTCCCATGACTTTTGTTTAGCTAGTTTTACACAGTGTTTCGCTTTCTTACATTTGTCTCTGTATTCTCTAAGAGCAAAAGCTGACTTATTTGCCAGGAATTTTTGATATGCTTTCTTCTTTTCCTTCACTGTCTCTTTCACTTCTTGTGTCCACCATGAAGTTCTGATTTTTCTATCCTTGCAGACAACCTCACCACATGCCTCTCTTGCCGAATCAATCAGTGTTTTCTTCAGGGCTTGCCATTGAATCTCCAAGGTTTGGTTCCCGTTCTCAAACTCTTTCATTTTTTCTTGAATAATGTTTGTGTATTTTAATCTACAGTGCACACCTGAGAGCTGCTCAACTTTTATTTGCTTTAACACTTTCTTGTTTATTGTTCTTTTCAATATGAAATTAAATTTTATCCTGCTCAAGACTAAATGGTGATCACTTTCGATTTCAAATTCTCTGTACATGTGGTATCCTGCACCAGGGAGAAAACATCACTATCAACTATAACATAGTCAATGAGACTTTTCTTATTCCTTGCCTCTTCTCTCCATGTGAATTTGTGCACATTTTTATGTTTGAATATTGTGTTAGTAATAACCAGTCCATGTCCTGAGCAGAAATCCAACAGGTATTTGCCATTATTATTAGCTTTGTTCTTTTCTCCAAATTTTCCCAAAATATTTTTGTATATCTGACAATCATTTCCTACTCTGCTATTTAGATCCCCAACAAGGACCAACTTTTCCTTTTTCACTGTCAGTTGCTTTCTCTCAAGCCTCAAAAAATTCCTCCACTTCTACCTAGAACCTTCTGTGGGACCATAGGCACAAATAAGTCATTGTCCATTTCCCTATTCTGATATAATATATTGGACTTGCTAAACTTAATTGCCTTGGCTGTAAGTCCATCTAATCCCACTCTTATAGTATATTTCCTTGAACACATAATTACATATTTACATGATTTTATATATTTTTGGAATTTGATTAGGAAAAGAGTAAAAAGGCCTTTTTGTCTGATGTAAACAGTTTGTTTAACCTGATGATAACTTGGTAAAATGCCCTGTAGAATAATATGCATGTCTCTTATTCTTAAACTTTTAGATTGATTCATAATTACATTTCTTTATGTTTACTCCCTAAAAATTTCAAATCAAAATGTTTTTTTTTTTTAAATTCTTGGATAGATTTAATACTTCACCAAAAAAAAAAAAAAAGATGTGGTATCAGCTATTCATGGTTCACTTTCTTAGGTCACTCTACTTAATGGATCCAAACATTCCTTGCATCCAATCACTGAAATAATAGTGGGGCTGTAATTTTTTTCATAATCCACTTGCATTCTGATTTGCCGGTTTTTGGATTGCCTTGACATACCGGTTGGAGAACATGGGTCTTTGCAGGGTTGGATTGAATGGAATAAGAGATGGAACCCCTTTCATCTTAACAATGAAGGGCCTCCATCTCTTATTCTGTGGTTCTTATTATTTATTCTTGTAGATATTTGTGTCTAATACATATCTTTTAGTCAACCCAGCACCAAAAGATATTGGCACGGATATGAGAGAAGACTGACATTTTGTTATTTTGAATTGTAATTCTTGTTGTGACAAATTTAGTATCCCATTTGTGTAGTTACAGGACTTTTCTTTTTTCCATATTTATAAGAAACACTTACTTTGGGTAACCTATAAGGATGCATTGCTTTTAATTAGTGACTCAGAAAACATCAAATTGTAAATGTTTTTAGTTTCACATATACCATAAAAGTGCCAAATAAAAGTAACCACCAGCATGTGCTAGTTATTTATTTCATAAATTTTGAGCTGAATTAGTGTTGTAGATTCCTTATTTCATTTACCTTCCCAATCAAAAATAAGTTGACTTAGGGTCTTGACGTAGACTGGTTATTTATGAACAGATTTGCAACTGTTGTTGCATTTTCTTGAAATGTAGTTTAAAACATATTGTAGAATTTGGTCATGTTTATAATCCAGGAATGCTTGAAGATTTAAAAAATATATATATATTTGAGGTAAATGCTAGTTAGTTTCAGAGATAAGGCACTCACTGGATTTGAGGATAAATTTCTCCATTAGCCCATATTCATTAAATTATCATTGCATCTATAATATGCAAGTTTTCCTGAACCCATTAGTTTGATGCAGTTGGCAGGGGTTCTCTTATCATGTTTCACTCTTAGATATCAAAACAGATCTACCTACTTTAGGATTTTTTGAATGTAGTGGATTTTGTGTGACTACTGTGATTTTAGAATCAACATAGCAAATTAGTCTCTACTGAATTGCATCATTCTCTAGTGAGAGAGTTCATCTCTAGTAGGCCAGACAAAATCTTGACTTTTGAAACCATTGTGTATGTATGTTATACATTAACCGTAAATCTAAGACAGTATATTCAAAACACTTGACTAAATGTTGTAAGTTCATTGTCTTAAGGTATATTAATTTTATTTTACCATCATTTAAAACAATTTTTTTTTAAATTATTATAAAATGGCTAATTTAAATTATATAGCATTTTTTTAATATAAAAACCAAATATCAGCATCTTAATTGGGGTTGAAAACTTTTTATTAGATTTCTGGACACCTGATGAAATGTCCAGGACTATGGACTTAAGGATGACTTTCCAGGAAATCCGAATTCCTTGATGTGTGATGCCAGTCCTGAACAGTTCAGAAAAATCCTGGACTGTTGGTAACCCTATTCTTAATAACACCACATTATATATTTATTAAAGAGTGAATATCATCTGACAAGATAGCCATACAATTTTCTTTCACTGTCCAAATTCATACTTCAGTTGTTTATCATTTTAATTATAAAAACAGGATATCAGTTTGTATCATTCACAAACAAAAATTAACATCTGTGTTTGATTTCTCTCCCATTTATGCTTTTTCAGTTGAATATGACACCAAGGTCAGATAAAAAAAAAAAAGCAAACAAGCTGAGATCCTAAGCTGTTTCCAGCTTATGATGCCTGTCATGGTAAAAATAAAAGTAGTTGTGATTCACAAAGCTAGTTGCTGCTTTATATTTATTTAAAGGACCTTTAAATTTTATCACAAAATATTCATTATTAAGGTAATTACAATTTCGATGCATATACAGTAAGTTATGTATCAGTCCCTCGAGTTAATTGTCTAGACCATCCCAGGCCCCTGGTCATCATTTAACTTCTGTTAGTCATTAGAGGTATTGATAATATTTGCTATTGTCTTTTGTTCAATGTTTATGACTTTAATAATTAGACCTCTGTCTCCTGTGTTTTAAAATTAAAAAAAAAAAGGGAAAAAAATTAATTCCATTCTGTATTTTGAATCTTTTAAATCTTTTTGGTCAGTTTGTTTTGACTGTTGGTGACATTAAATTTTAACATTTTGCATGTTGAAGTTAAAAACATGTAGATTTTTATTTTAAATTGTATTTCACATGGAAACTAATAGGTTCAAAATAAAACTTCATAAAACAGTACAATATTTTGAAATTTTAAGATTAGTACAAGATGTATTACTTCTTACAGTCTCTTCCACTTTTTGAATATTTTAACATGGCTTTAACTAAAGTGTTACGCCATCCAATAAGTCAATCTAAAGACTAACACTGACCACTAAATGGCAAGCGAAGTAATTTTGATTTAGGTAGGAAGTGAAATATCCTAATAGCTGTATCATCTCTGTTATTTGATTATTCTTTTCGTAAATATGTATAATTACTGTATATGGTCTCAGATATTATGTATTGTAGGTTACGAACAACTTTACATTAGAATAGCACAGAAAGTTTACTTAAATAGGAACAAAGGTTTATCTTTAGAATACCTCAAGGGTTTTTTTCATCAGAAAGCATCTGCTAATGTCCTTTCATTTCCTATAGGAAGTAGTTGAAAATTGGACTGCAAGTACACCTTTAGATTCTGATTGGCAATTGGCTAGAATGAAACCTGTAATAATCATCATCATGTTTTCTGATGTGTACTCTCAAGGGGGTGTTCAGACTATTATGACAGCACTACATGATTAGCCTTACGTTATTATTAACAGTTGATATTATATCAACAGATTTCCTCCAAATGTACTTTGGTTTACATTTCTCTTGAAATTTTTCTACTTCACGTCTGTCACTGCTTGTTTCATTTAATAATCTTTTAAGGTAATTACTCCAGACATTTAGAATATCCTTATCCTTGGTTTTCATATTACCTTTATCAACTTTGATTCCTTTTACAATACTCTTTCCTCCATTTCTAAGCTTTTTTAATAACCTCCCGAACAATTTGCCACCTTTCTGATATTTTTTTTCCATATTCTCACCAAAGTCTTATTACTTTTGTTTAGCTACTTTTGCAGATAGCTTAGATGTTTTACATTTTTCTCTGTATTCTTTTATTGCATCTGCTGACTTATTTGCTAGGAACTTTGGCATGCTTTGTTCTTTTCCAGGACTTCTTTAACTTCTACCATGGCACCCTTTTTTTTTTCTATCCATGCAGACAGCTTCACCACATGCCTACCTAGCTGAATCAGTCAGTGTTTTCTTCAGAGTTTACCACTGATACTCCGAGGTTTGGTTCTTGTTTTTACAGTTTACTTGTAAAAGCTGCTCTATTTTAATTATTTTTAAAATATTCTGTTCTTTTCAATATGCTATTCAGTTTTATGCTACTTAAAACTAAGCGAAGGTTATTTCCAATTTGAAATCCTCTGTACATCCTTGTATCCTTAACTGTTATTGTTATCAACAATAACAGTTAAGTTAATGAGGCTATTCTTATTTCTTGTCTTCTCTCCATGTGAACTGAACTTGTACAGTGGGAAGTGAAAAGGTCAGCAGAATTATCTGATGCAGTTAGCAGTACTGTAGAAGGCCAAAATTTAAGATCTGACATTCAGATTAATTAAGAAAACTGTTGATAGAAAGCTGGAAATAAAGAAATGAATGGGCAGGAGATGGACATACCATAATGCTGCTGTACTTTAAGGGGATTATACATAGGGGTTACAACATAAACTCAAGGGAATGTGTATAGAAAACAGCTTATGAGATGGATGAGAATTGGAACATGGTGTTAGTAATGACTAGTCCATATGCTGAGCAGAAATCTAGCACATACCATTATTATTAGCCTTGCTCATTTCTCCAATTTTTCCATCAGTTCTTCTGCAAGTTTGATTTCCTTTCTATTTATACTTCTTATATTGATGATTGATATCTTCAATTCTTTTTATGTTGAGTGTGTTGTTTTTTTCTTCTTGAAGTTGAGCTTTATTCTGTTCCAGTGGCTAACTTCACTGCTTTCCCCTGGTTCCTCGACAAAAACAGCTAGGATCTTGTTTAATTGGGCAAAGCCCCATCTCGCATGAAATCTCATCATGTTGCACCATCATATTTTTATGGTTTAAGCCCATCAAGAGTACAATTTGGACTGCTAATTCTCAAATTGCCAGCCCATCCTCATTCATTCAGTACCCATTGGATACCCTGCTAACTGGGCACTCCACATAAAGGTGAGGATTGGATAGTAGGTCAGAAGCCCAGTCGGTTTTCCACATTCCTTAAGGCAATGAGGAGGTCGTCTACCAGTTATTTGACTTTGACTCTCAAGTGTCCCTTCAAACCTAAATTCTTCTGCCATGCATCATGTAAGCTAGTAGAAGGCTATTCAAATACCTCTGAACTGTTTTGTATAATATAGATAATTATTACCTGAGACCTCCAAAATTTTCACATTCATGTTCCCAAAAAAACACTTTTTGGTTTTTTGGGAATATGAATCCCATATTTAACGCAAACAGTGGTGTACTCTAGGGATCAGTCTTTGGACCATTGTTGTTTAGTCTTTACATTAATGATATTGACAAGATCTGACAGATGTTCGATTATTCTCTGGAAAGATAGGGACGGCAATCAGGTATGCTACTGATATACAGTGCTTACAGAATGATTTGAGTAAGTTGGAACAGTGGGCAAACGATAATGGCTCTCATTTCAGTGTAAGTGCAAAGTTATGCACTTTGGCATGATGAGATTTCCAACAGCATATTATATTAGTGGGATTATGGATACAAAACTAATGAGAATCTTGGAGTTATTGTGGATAGGAAGTTGAAGTTCAAAGCTCACATTGCAAAAACTGCAAATACCACTCAAAGGATAATTGCAATGTTGAAACAACCATTGATATGTAAAGATAAGGACGTCATTTTGCCTCTTTACAAAACCTTGATACAACCACACCTGGACTACTATGCACAAATTTAGTCTCTTGCATTCCAAGCTGGAAAGGATGGATAGAAGACTAACAAAGAGAAGTGACATGATACAGAGCTCTATAAACTTCTGAAAGGGTGTCATAGGTTATTAACTGATGAAATATTTCATTATATGGAAGGACAAAAGGGGGGGGAATCTGTGGAACTTAAGCTTGTACCTATCCATCAGCCACCCATCCAACCACATATTCTCTTATTTATGCAACAGTCTTTCATGTGGCATCTTATCAGATGCCTTAGCAAAAATCCAATAGTATCATAGTATATCCATTCCCTTTATCTAACCCAGTTGTAACATTATTATTAAAAAATTATGTAAAGATGTTTGAATCATGCTCGACCTATTCATCTTGTCATGCAATTTGTGAGGCTGGTGAACGCTTTATCAAGATTTCGGCAGACTTCTAAGCATCGTTCCACATGAGGATCAGCATCAAACAAAATTTCCTTAGCATGCTCCATGTGATTGAAAACTAGCTCAAGTTCTTTTGCAGTTAGCCTCTTAGTCGTAATATTCTCTTCTTGTTCACTCATTATCTTCTTCATACGTACGCTGTTCTTCTAGTTGAAGGAGATCATACTTGCTTAACTGTTCTGAATGTGAATCAGAATCTGAGCAAGTTTCTCACATCTTTATTATCCAGTTCATTAAATCCAAGTTCTTTTCCAATTGTGGTGATTTTTTCAAAATATTAGATCTTGGATTTCGCACACGATAAACTAACATAGGCTTGAGTTTAAAGTCACCTTCTGCATTGCCTCTTAATAAGAGCATAAGATGATCTTTAGATACTTTGTATTCTGGTTGGGATGCTTCAGTTTTAGCTAGGAAAGTTTTTGTTGGCATACGCTTCCAAAAGAGACCAATTTCGTCGACGTTGAATATTTGCTGATCGTCATAATCACCCTCCTGAAATATCCTTTGCAATTTTTCATGAAACTTGGCCACAGAATCTTTATCAGCACTAGCAGATTCCCTAGTTATCCTTACATTATGCAGTCCAGTTCAATTTTTAAAACAGTCAAACCATCCTAAACTTGCAGTAAAGCTTTCACATTCCTCTTAAAATTCAGTCTCTTTCAATGAGGTAAAAATATAGAGAGCTTTTGCCTGAATATTCCCTGTACTAAAAGGTATTCTTTTTTGGTTATAATCCTCAATCCAGAGTGATAGATGACGCTCCATCTCGATCAGTAAATGGCTTCTATTTCGTGTGATCTGCATGCTTAAAGAAGCAGTAGCAACTTTTCCTTGTTCTTTATATTCTTTGCTCTTATTTAATATAGTCAAACTGTTGACTCGCTGTACCCCAGGTAATACAATGATTGTATCACAATCATTGTATTATTAACGCTCCTTTCATGTCTCTTAATGACTTCCAGCTTTTCTGCTTGCTGCAGATTGGTGACAAAAAATTTCACTTAATGTAAAATTTCGCACAATGTCAAAAAACCACGTTAACTGATTAATAACTCACGTAAAGTGGGAAATGGTATCATTTCACTCAATCACACTAACTGAGATCGCGCCTATCGAATTTGCATTAAGGGATTTCCCTGTACAATACCAAATGGCATTCAGCAGTTAGAATAGGAAGAGGTACTTGGATTTATTCCTCATCTGTATAGATCGCATTATGAAGGAGTATAACAATAAACCTATTATCAGAATAGGAAGTATTCAAGTCAGCTGTTTATTTCCTACAAATAATGGTACACTTCTAAATCAATCTACTGTAAGTCTTCAGCACACTTTCAATAAATTGAATATTTTTTGGATTAAATTTGTTATGAAAATTGGTAATAAAGATGCAGTGAAAATAGGGAAGGGCATGGAAAATAACTACATTCTTAGTAGAGAATTAGTAAAATGTTTCAGGCTATTTAAATACAATTTTTAATGTATTTAAAAAATTTTTCAGGACTGGGGCAACTTGTATTTAGATGCTAATGACTTCACGTCACTTACTTTAGTATCCCATAATGCAAAGCACATATCCTTGCGGACATGTATAATGCTAAGCATTATAGGAAGGGTCACTACACAGACCGGTTTGACCTTTAGTGGGGTCTCATCCCTTCCCATAATGCATAGTATTATACATGTTTGGAAGGATATGTGCTTTGCATTTTGAGATGCTAAGGTAAGTGATGTGAAGTCACTAGCTTCTATATATGAGTTGCCCCAGTCCTGAAAATACTTCAGGTGTAAACTTTGTTTGCTTACACTTGGATCAAGGATTAAACCAAGTATATAATTTCTTAGCATCTTTAATTTATAGTATAACCAAGTGGAAAAACTTCCAACAAATGTGGAAGTAAGTGATTGTTGGCATTAGCACAGCTGGTGTAGTGACAGGGTCAGTAAAATAAATTTGCTGAGAAAAATTTAAGTTTAACTGAGGGCATCAGTGACAGAATCATTAAAATGAAGATATTAGAAAAGAAAGGATTGTGTAAGCTAAGGTGACATGATTTCCTCAATAGAATGAGATAGGAAAGATTAACCAAACAGATGTGTTTGGCAGGAAAAAGACATGATGCAATGAAGAGTGAAAAATGAATTATATTATTATTATAATTACGGCTATTATAGCCTGTTTTTTGTTTAGGAGTGACCCTTATTTAAATACATTGGCTATCAATACTCAAAGGGGTATATATATTTAGGGCATTATTGGTGAGTATAGAAGGCAATTAAGGTAGAATAAAAGAGGTGGAAAAATTTTAGTATATACCTTTATTGATTCTACGATGTCTTCCACTCGTAGAATCAATAAAGGTATATACCAAAATTTTTCCACCTCTTTTATTTTACCTTAATTGCCTTCTATACTCACCAATAATGCCCTAAATATATATACCCCTTTGAGTATTGATAGCCAATGTATTTAAATAAGGGTCACTCCTAAACAAAAACAGGCTATAATAGCCGTAATGGGGTTTTTTCCCCAGAGACTATACTTAATGAATTATACTTCCTATGTTGCCCTGAGATGAGGGTATAAGCAAACCTTACCGTTAGTGTTTTGTGCAGAAAGCCATGAAATGAATTCATTATCAGCTTTGATGCTTAACTAGAAAACAACTGCCTTTCTTGTCTCTTGAAAGAGTTAAATGACATCACATGGCATTATGGAAACAGGAACCCTGGTGGGTTCCTGTTTCCATAATGGGCATGATTTTTGGAAGTGACTTATTCATCCTTGAAGTACATAAGATTTTTCTTATGCCACAGTACACTTTTTATTTAGTGGGATTCTGATTTATAACTTGACAAGTAGAGAAGTCTTTTAGAACATTGTTTATTTTCTTATTAGTTCTGTTTAATATATTACGGTAATTGCATTACCCTTATCTCCTGTAGATATCACAATATTTTTGTGTGTTTTAAGGCTGCTGTTTCTTTTGGTGAAGTGTTGCCCTTGGGAGGTTTGGATTTCATCACAGTACTGGTGATGCAAATAATGAACTCTCTATAGATACAAGGGTTACATATCATGGGTATGAGTTTTCTCTCAGCTCAGAATCGTACTTATATATATATATATATTCCCCTGTGAGTCTTTGTAGAAAAAGTATACGATAGTATACATCAAAACACACAAAACATATTGTCAGAACCATTTAACATCTCCACAGGTTTAAAACAAGGAGATGCAATATCACCTATACCAGTGGTGGCGAACCTGTGCAGTGTGTGTGTAATATATTTCTCAACGAATAGTGTAATTAGAGACAGCTGGAATAAAAACGGTGCTAACTAATGAATCACATGTCCCCTCTCACAGAAACTATGCTATATAAACTCCAGCAAAACCATATGTTGCACTGGAAACACAGTATCTAACTAAAAACTATTGTCCAATTTTTCAATTTTATGAAGTAAGTGTTCATTTGATTGCATAAACGACACTCCGTTGTGAATGTGTTAAAACTAAGAAATATATAGTGAGTGTTGTTATGGGAGAGTTGCAGATGTTGTTGAAGAGAATTAGCATTTCAATTCAAAAATTATCGGCTTGCTTTTATCTTTGAGTCACACGATCTTTTGTTAATACCGCACCAATCATATGCACGTCTTCATAACTGCTCTATCTATACTGGTTTACCATTGCTGTCTGTTTCGCGGTATGCTTTCACTTCTCATTAGTCATTCGTGTAGGATTGTTCTTTATGTATCTCAAGTCTTGTAAATGAATGTTAATTTTTGCTTGGAATAATGGGAAGGAAGATTTCACTGTTTGGATTTCTGAAAATCTCAGCATACATCTCGCCCTACAAATTTTTAGCTTTAGTTATGGGGGGTGGGGATTAGAATTATATTCGAATAAATACGGTATTATCACATACACACGCCCAATATTTATATATGCAAAGTATGTAATTTAATAAATAAAAATGTATGAATCTTCCAATTTTAAACACTAGTTCCAACAATAATTAATAATTAGAATTTAAAAACACATCATTTTAACGCAGCAATTAAAATTTATTGAAAAAGTTAAACTTAATTACTTTTACTACAACTGAGTTTTTGAAAGTTTTAATTATGATAGTGAGAATTTTGTTGCTATTCTCTGTTTATTAGCTTATTAATTCTGGGATGAATTGAAGTGATAGCCAAACGGAGACAGTCAGAAAGTTGCAGGTGGTTTCTCTGTTTCTTTATAAGCACAATCATGGAGGAAAATACAGTTTCACAAATATATGTGGTGGTAAAACAAACAAGAAATCTCATTGCTATTTCATGTAAATTTGGATATTCATTTCTCATTCTTATCCAGAATTTCGAATCACTCATAAAATTAAAAGTACTTTCTAGTCCTTTGTCCAATGATAATTCAAAAGTTGAAGGATTTCTTCATGGGAAAGGGCTGTCTCTTTGTGTTCAACAAAGGGATTCACATATTTTGCCTCCATGGATCATCATGTTCGGGATAAAACTTTTCAAACGACAACAACATCTGACTGAATTATGTGCATAGAAATCATCTGCTTCCATAATATAATCTGAGTGCGACTGAAACATTTCATTATTTATTTCTGCAATCATATTAAGTCAGAATTTGAGTTTCTTTTTGAATGATCCGACTTTGTTCCAAGCATTAAATTTTGTTGTATCTGGACCTTAAAATTTTAATTCAACTCAAATATGTAAGAAAATATATCGCTGAGATATGCCAGCCTGGCTACTCATTTCTTATCCTGGAAATGGGACATGTCGCTTTTCTTATTAATTAGTTTATTAATCAGCTTCCTTTCGGAGTTCATATAAACTCTCGTGAACTTCACCGCAGGATAGCCAACGAACTTCCGAATGTTGAAAGATTTCGATGTCTGAAAATTCCTGACATGTACCCTCAAGGGGTGTACAGGATATGATAGTACTACATGAAAAATTTACATCATTACTAACTTCCTATCTACAATTTTCCTCCAAATCAGGCTGTTACTTGTCAAGACTCCAACATTATCAGATCTTATATTTCTATCGTCTAAGACACTTTGTACCGTATCCATCCACCTATATCTTGGTCTTCCTCTGGATCGTTTTCCTGCCAACCTGGCAGAGAACACTTGTTTTGCAAATCTTTCATCTCCCATTCTATTTAAGTGACCATACCACCTGAGATTAGCTCTGCTATTGCATTCTTGGATGATGACAATGTCAAGTTCTTTCCTAATATCCTCGTTTTTAATATGATATTGCCATTGATGCCATCACTTCACGCCTCTAATCTTTCTCAGGACTCTCATATGTGCGGTATCTAGTCTTTGGTCAAGTGTTTTACTTCTGACCCAGCTCTCAGATCCATAAGTTAAAACTGGTTTGAACACTGTCTTGTATACAGCTAATTTAGTGTTCCGACTAATTTCTCTCTTATTCCATATGAATTTATTCACTTGACTTCCTACCATACCAGCTTTGTTGATTCTGTTGTGTATTTATTTAATTTACCATCTTCAGTAAAAATCATGCCTAAGTAGCTGAAATGTTTTACTTGTTCCACAGGTTCCCTGTTCACAACACAGTTGACATTTTCAACAATTCTACTTATTTTCATTGTCTTTATCTTTTTAATGCTGACCTTCATACCATATCTATTACAATGGTTATTCAATTTAGTCAGGGAATCTTGCAAACTTGTAGCGGATTTATTTAGAAGTATAACATCATCCGCATAAAACAAAGAGCTGACATTATCATTTCCAATTCTGATATCATGTTTAGTACCACTTTCCTTCATAATGTGATCCATATAGATAATGAATAAGAGGGGATAATGTACATCCTTGTCTCACACCAGATTTAACATTAAACCATCTTCCTGTACTTCCTTCAATTCTAACTCATCATCATCACGAATCATGGGCTCACTGCCCATTGATGTCTGATGCCTGTTTCACTATCTTTTTCCACCTTTCTTTGTCCAGTGCACAGTGTTGCAGTTTTTGTACACCCATTCCACACCAGTCTTTTATATCGTCTATCCATTCTCTGTATGGTCTACCTCTTCTGTTTAAACCATCCAAAATACCAAATATAAATGTCTTTATCTTCCAGTCCTCACTCATTCTACAGATGTGTCCAAATAATTGCAGGTTCCATTTTATAATCTTCTACATTAGATTTTGTTTTGGTTGTATCTTCTGATAGAGCTCTTCATTGGTGATTTTCTGTACCCATTCTATTACCCACGTTTCAGATCCATACAGTACACTGCTGAAGATGCATGTTTCCAACACTCTTAGTTTTGTTTGCAGACTGATCACTTTACTTTTCCAGATGCTATCCATGGCCTTCAGATTTGTTCTTCCCTTTACAATCCTGATCTTTATTTCTTTTTTACAGTCCAAGTCATATGTCAGTTTACTTCTCAAATATGTGAATTGTTCTATATTTTCTATATCAGTTCCATCCACTTGTATCCTTTGTTTCATGTTTTTCTCACCAAATACCATTGTCTTTGTTTTTTCAAAGTTCATAACAAGTCCAGATCTTTTCCCTTCCTCATTTAACAGTTTCAGTGTTTTTTGTAGTTCTCTTTCGTCGTCTTCAATAATAACAATGTCATCTGCAAATCTCAGATTGTTAATTCTCATTCTGTGTACAGATATTCCTTTGGCATCTTCTTTCATTTTATCCATTGCTCTTTCTGAATGTGCGATGAAAATGCTTAGTGATATTGGGTTTCCCTGTCTAATACCTCTGCTTGTTTTAAACCATTTCCCCAAATCATCACCTATTCTAACTGCTGCAACTGCATTCTGGTAAACATCTTTTAATATAGCTATTAGTTTTCTATCAGTTCTATAGGATTCCAGAACTGCTAATGTCACTTTCTGGTCAATACTGTCAAATGCTTTCTGAAAATCAACAAAGCAAGTATATATGTTTTTGTTTTTTCTCCTAGCTTTCTCTGCTATTAACCTCATTGTCAAAATATGTTGAATTGTAGTTCTATCCTTCCTAAATCCTGCTTGCTTGTCTGCAAGGTATGCTTCCAATTATGTTCTCAATCTTTCTGTCAATATGATCATCATCACTTTACCAAGGTGACTTATCAAGGCAATTGTTCTATAATTTTTACATTCTAGCTTATTTCCTTTCTTGTATAATGTTACTAATATTGATTTCACCCACTCCTCTGGCATTTTCCCTTCTTTCCATACCATATTACATAGTTGGTGCATTTCTGTAACCATACTTTCACCACCATATTTAATCATTTCTCCAGTAATGTTATCGTTACCAGGACTCTTGTTGTGTTTTAGCCATCCTATTGCTTTTTCTACCTCTCCTCTTAAAATGTCCATATCATGCTCATTACCTGGTGGTGTTATCTGCTTCAATTCTTCAGTCAGTTTCCCAACGCTATCTGAATCTAGTTTTTCTTCATATAACTCACTACAGTATCTTGTCCACCGCTGTACAGTTTTTTCTTTATTCATCAATACTTTGCCTTTTTCATCTTTTATTGTGGTCTGTTTTGGTTTCCACTTTCTATTAATGGTTCTGATCATTTTGTATACCTCCCTTGTTTTATACTCTCCATAGTACTGTTCTATATTGTTGCATTGGGCTTCTAACCATTTCATCTTATCCATTCTGACTGCTTTTTTCACCTCATTACACTTCTATATTGCTCTTCTATTTGTTCTGATGTATCCCTTCTTATCTTCAACATTCTTTTCTCCTGTACTAACTTCAGTGTTTCTTGTGTAATCCATTTCTTCTTGATCTTCTCTTCTTCTGGTACTGTTTCTTCAACTGCATCTTCCATCGCCTTCATTACTCTCTTCACTCTTAAATTCGAGTTTTTTTTCTTTCTCCACACTTAAGTTTCTCTGCTAACGCTATTCTGTACCTTCTTCCTATTTCTGCTTCACTTATTCGTGCTGTATCTCTTCTATTCTGATGTTGGGGTTTATATTTCTTTTTTAATTTCACCTTGATGTTTGCAATCACTAAACTATGGTCCGAGTCTATATCCGCTCCTTGAAAAGTTCAACATTGCTTTACTGATGTTATCCATCTTCTTTTAATCATAATCATATCAATCATGTTTTTGGTTTTCCCATCATTTGATCGCCACGTCCATTTTCTACACTCCTTTTGTTGGAATCTTGTGTTACAGATCATCATCTCGTGGTCCACAGCAAATTCTAACAATTTTTCACCTCGTTCATTTCTTTCTCCGATACCATATTTTCCCATGACTCTTTCCCAACCATCATTATCTATTCCAATCTCCTTCAATAATTAGCACATCTTGCTTTGGTATTGTTTCTGTTGTCTCTGTCAGATCTATATAGAATAAGTCAATATCCTCATCTGTGCTGTCAGATGTGGGTGCATATATCTGGACTATTGATATGTTGAATGGCTTTGCCTGAAATCTTGCTGCTATGATTCATTCATTAATTTTTTCGTTCAGTGCCTCTCGAGCTCTTTTGCTGAGAAGGAAGCCAACTCCTGCTTCGTGCATGGTGTCATGTCCTGACCATATTACTTCGCATCCATTGATCTCTCCAGATGATGTCCATCTCATCTCTGCCAATCCTAGTATATCCCACTGATATCTCTTCATTTCCTCACTTCAGTTCTAACTGCTGACTTACAACTCAAATAAAGACCAAGTATTGCTTGATATAATGCTCCACTGACACCATATAACTCTAGTGTATTGAATAGCTTCTCTCTTGGCACCTTGTCATATGCCTTTTCCAGATCGACATAACTTAAATACAGATCTTTGTTATATCTGGCCAGCCACTAACAGACAGTGAACGTTTTGTTTTGTCAAAAAGGTCATAATTTCGCCGTTGCTCCGAATAAGGTACCCATAATAGATTTTTTTTCATAGCATAGACAGAGGTATTCAATCCTTGCCCCAAAAAACAGCTAACAGGACAAGATTGAATGTACAAAAATGCTTTTTTTAATGCCAAGCCTCCTCGGCCGAATCTATCCTACTCTGAACAAAAATCACTGAAGAATAATAAGAACCTAATTATTATGAAAGCTGACAAAGGGAAGGCTATAGTTATTCAAGACAGAAGAGAATACGAGAGAAAAATGTCACTGTTACTCTGCAACTATTCAACTTACAGGCCTCTCACTTCGGATCCTACTGGTAGTCAAATAAAAAGACTAAAAACCTCTGTCGGGTGCCCACCTAGATTATATGGTCTTCCAAAAGTACTACATAAGCCAGGAATTCCATTAAGACCTGTTGTAGACTGTATAGGTTATCCCACTTACAAAATTTCTGTCAAATTTACTCACTTATTCAACTAGAAGAACTGCTACGTATATAAAAAATTCTTTTGATATCAGAAATAAAATTTCGAATCTTCATCTAGATAATTCGGATATTATGATTAGTCTAGATGTTGTTTCTGTATTTACAAATGTTCCGTTAGATGACAGCATTGAATTACTGTACCAAGAATTTCCTTCAGACATAGCCAAATTATTTGAATTTGTAATAAAGTCAGGTTATTTTTTCTTCAAAAACCAGTTATACCAACAGATCGAAGGAACAACAATGGGTAATCCTATATTATCTCCTGCTATTGCCAACTTCTTCATGGAGCATTTCACCTAGACCTAACCATTGGTTCAGATGTGGGGATGACATTTTTGCCATATGGAAGCACTTCTGAAGAATTACAACAGTTTCTCTCAAAAATAAATGCACTTCATCCAAGGATCCAGTTCACCCTAGAAGTAGAAGTAAATAAGCAGTTAGCCTTTTTAGATCTCTTAATTCTTCACCAACCAGATAGTAACCTACAATTCGCAGTCTATAGGAAGGAGACTCATACAGGCCATTACATCCATGCTGAATCACATCACCATCCCAGTCAAACGGCAGGTACTATAAAAACACTGGTTCATTGAGCCCCACTCCTTTTGTTCTTCAGAACTATTACAGAAAGAATTACAATATATTAATTCCTCCTTCTTATCCAGTGGATATAAGAATTCCTTCATAAAAAGAGTGTTGAGTAGTTGTGTTTCAGCATCCTCTTCAAATAGAGCAGAAATAATGCGTATACCTATCCCCTATGTGCAAGGCGTTAGCGAATGCATAGCTAAAGTGTTAAAACCACTAAATATATGTATTGCCTTTTGACCCATCAGAAAAATCTGCACATTCCTCACATCTCCAAAGGACAAGCTCCCACATCTCAGCTATCCAGTGTCTACCAGATTCCCTGCTCTTGTGGGTTATCATATTTCGGACAAACAGGAAGATCTGCTCTTATCTGGTTAGAAGAACACAAGTCGTATATTCAGTACCTTGAACCTGAACAGTCTGGACTTGCAGAGCATGTCATCAACATTAGACAGAGTTCATTGGAACAAGACAAAAGTCATTCATAAAAGGCGGTTCCTCATGGAATGGCTTTACAAAGAAATATGAAACATTACTTTGCTCTCCCCCCCCCCAACTTAAACAGATCCGATGGTCTATGTCTATCCCATTTGTGGGAGATAGTACTCTATAAATCAGCTAATCTTTCCTAACTTTTGTAATTGTATACACACACACACACACACACACACACACACACACACACACATATATATATATATATATATATATATATATATATATATATATATGTGTGTGTGTGTGTGTGTGTGTGTGGTTTTTATTTTAATAAGTTTAGGAAATTTAAGGACCATGTTTAGTTATCTTACTTTAGCTACTTAGGTGGTGCCTTGTGAATATGCCAGTTATTGTTTAATTAGCTTTTGTACTTATACTGATGATGCCTGTGATACTCAGGTGAAAATTCGACTAATAAAGAATATTTTACATGAGTTAATTCTGTTATTATAATTGTAAGTAGTATATATACTTCCTATGGTCTTGTTAGAAGAATCCTGAATAATCTAGATAGTCTTCTGATCCTGGTGGCATCGTTCCTCCCTTCCCCAAACTATACTTCTGAATTAATACCCATTCCATGTTATTTCCACAATTTTATGCTGAACTGGCACTTATCCCATAGCTTTAAATACTATATTCAGCCCAAGAAATGCTTATCAAACTATTAACTCATTTTCTTAATCAGTGGTGAGCTATGGAAATTTTGACAAAGGGCTCGCATCATCAAGAAAAAAAAAAAAGAAGACAGCATTGAATTGAAGCATTGAAAAAAAAAAGGCCTAACTTAGCCATTATGATGCTTATAATGACTTTGTACAGCTTCTGCCAGATATGATAATTCCTGTACGATATCAGTCATTAATGCTAGATCTTTTAAAAATTCCAAATTGAGAAATCGGTTTAAAAAGCCCTTATATTTATCGTCGGATGCAAAATGCTTGCATAAAGCTGGGTAGTTTCTCCGCAAAGCAAGAGCCATTCGTAAACTGCAAGCTGCCCATTGTGGTCCAATTACACGGCCGATCTTTAAAATTTCAATTCCAAGGTCTTTTGCAATCATATTTAATTCTTATTGATTTTTTGGTGATTGATGATAAAAAGCATATAATTGATCCATAAATATTTCAAAATGATTTATTTCTTTAATATTTTTTATCAAATTGTCTAATGCTAAGTGTAAACGATGAGCGCAATGCCAAATCACAACGTTGGGAAATTTTTGTAGAAGTTTGATTGCAACACCTGATTTGTTTCCTAACATTACACTATCTCCATCAGAACAAAATGCAATGAAATGATTTTTTATATAGTTATCAGAAAATCCATATGAATTTAAAGTAGCAATTATAGTAGCATGTACATTCCACAGTCGTATTTTCTAGTTCTACAAGATTATTAAACAAAACAAACAAGGGGCTTGCAAATTTGAGAAAAATTTAACAAAGGACTTGTGCAAGCCCCTTATAGCTCACCACTGCTCTTAATCCTTTATAAAATAATGAAGAAAGTCATATGACACCTCTGGAGTCCCTAGATATTGCAGAAAACCATCTACATATACTGTAACACTCCACCACCACTATTTGCATGTGTACTTCATAACATCAGCATAATATGCTACACCATATTGTGTGTGTTCTCTAGCCAGTTTTGTGGCAGGGAAAACCCAAACTTCTTGAAGAAAAAAATTTCTTCTTTCTTTAAGACTAGCTAACTTGCCTTCACTTGAAAAAACCCCTGTAAGGATTCCTTGCATCACAGTGAGAATTGAATCCAAGTCTTTTTCATCCAGGATATGCATGTTCCTTTGTTCTTCCAGCTGTACCATGGAGGTGTTGACCTATTAACCTTTATCACTTGAAAGTTCACCAGTAAAGCAATTCTCAAGATTGTGTAGTGCTGATAGTTTCACTTCAGAGAAGTGTAGTATTAATGGATTTTTTCATCTCAGAATTATATGGTCTTTATGCTAAAAACTCAAACTTCCAGTAAGTATTCTACCATTCTAGATTCACAGCAGATTACATCACCCACATTTGGTCATGTACAATGGAAGGATATGGAGAAAGCTGTGCTCTTTCTCTGACACATCCAAGGATCAGGTTTAACATTGAGAGTAGCTTCTCAGTAAACTACATTCTTATGTCTTCCACTTTTGTAATTCAGCAGTCTGTTTTTATCACTGGTTGCTTACTCTGTGTTATGGCAGATTTCTGTACAATTTCAATTTTATTTAATAAACACGTGATGTGTTTCTCATAATAACTAGTGTTATTTGCAAATATGCTTTGAGTTTAAGCAACAAAAAAAATCTCAAAAACTGAATTTTGTGATTTGGAATGATGATTTTTACAGCTGTTCAGAGTTCTAAATGTGGATTTCACACTTGCTATTATTCTTTTTGTTTCATCCACAGAATTTGAACTCAATATCTACAGACATAATGGATTATAGATGATATTTGGAAAGGTGTTGTATTGTATAACTGCTACAAATAATTTTAAGACTGTCTTCAATCAAAGGATACTCTTATTGACGACAGTCTGTTTTAATCTTCTCTATTATAAGAGTATGACATGAGTGACTTGTAATAAAACTCCAGCTTCATTAACAGGACTAAGTGTGACTTTGAAATGGATAAATGTAGAAAACATTCCTTTGACAATGGTTGTCATGTCTTCTAGCCTCTCACTAAAGCTGTTGGGTGAAACTTCTATTTCTGCTTCCACCTCTCTCTCTCTCATAACTAGATGGCAATACTGCAACGTTGTCTACAGATAAAGCTGATGCTCTGTCATCATTCTTCTCATTCAATTCCTACATAGATGACCATGTAAATTTCTCCCTTATTTATCTTGAATCACATGCCTCTCCACCAGAAAGAATAAAGAAAAATTTGAACAACCTGGATACAAAAAGACTTCTGGTCCTAATGGAATCCCACCAGTGAAGATGGTGAAGAATTGCTATTGATGACTTTTTCTCTTACTTTTGAGAATATTAAGGAGAGAGCAGTGGAATGCTAGATTGATAGCTGATTTTTTTGGGGGGAAAGAGAATGGATAAAATTATCTGTTATGCTGTTGGCTGGATGTCAAGATGGTCTGGGTAGTGGTTAATCTCTAGAAAAGTAAATATGAACAAGATTATCATTGTAATTGCCAAGAGGAGTAGTAACATATTTGGAGAGAGACCTGGTTAATGAAAGGCTCAAGATACTGGGAGAATTGTAAGGATTATCCATTATAACTGACAGTAAATAATTTAGGTTGAACTGTGAAATTAGGGAAACAGCCAGTTTGTATGCACAGTGAAGGTTCCAGAGATGATCGCCCTGTTTGAGTAATTACTTAAGAAAAATAAACTTTTAGGAATAATAAAATAAGTCATTGCAGGAGATCTGAGAAAGCAACAAAGGCTATTATCTACTTCTGAACTAGAGCAGGTCATGTATAGGGGATTATAATAAATTAAATTAAAAATCCAAGAAATTTTATACTTGTTTAATCCTTTATCCAGGGGTAAGTAATGTTTGCACTTGAAGTTTTTCATGACTATGCCACTTGTATGTAGAAACTAATGATTTCACATTAATTGCTTCATTATCCCATAATTCAAGGCTTCTTTCGGGTGTGTATAAATGACCACCATATTAGATCAGCTCTTCATTGGATGCCGGTGATATCAAGTTGCTTTGTGATGCATTCAATTTTTAATATGATTCTTTCAATGATGACATTTCTTCCCCTCTCTGGATTTTTTAACATTATTTTAACCATTTTAAACATGGTTTGTTTGAAGAACTTATTTTAAACTTATTTACACAAATTTGTTATTTAGTGTTATTTATACTGATTTAATGTGGCAGCACTAAAAATATCAACAAATGCCTTTTTATTATTGTATTTTGTAAAGTAAAAATTAAATGAGACATTACTTTAATTCTTCACTGAGGCAGGCACCAAGCATATTTTCCTGCAGTCCTGACTTTTTTTTTTTCTTAAAATTTTAATGTATGATTTGCTCAGGTTCCTTTTGCTTCTTATAAGTTCTCATGATTCTTTGAAATATTTCCTACATATTTTGGTTAGTGTAGTTCAAACCTTGTGCAAACATCTGAAATATCTTGAAAGATTGAGTAATAAATTTCACTCTAGGTCTTGTTCATTCTTTCTTGTTTTTATTGATAAAGATATTTTGTTTAGTTTTCCACAAAGCCCTTTATGTTGTTAAATAGTACTTCTTCTCTTGGATGGAATTATTGGGATTTAAATCTTCACAAAAATTTGGAATACATAAATTTCAGAATTCTAATGTTTGTGCTCAGTGGAGATTGTTAGTTTCAGGCTGATGGAATCATTTCATCACGAAACCATGACATTTCTTTAGAGTTTTTTTTTTTTAATCCTTTTATAATGTGCAGATCACAGACACAATTTACACTCGTTTAGTCCAACAGCTGAAACTGCAATGTTTGAGGAATCTCACAATGTATTTGTCAGATCAAATGTAGTTGTATTTTTTGTTATCTTATACCTAAATGATTGTAGAAGACTTATTTTTCAATTTACATTTTAATTCTTATAATCACTCTTCATCCTGTATTAATTGCCTCCAAAATTTATATTCTAAATCTGATGCTGCTTTACTATTTTCTTTTCAGATAGTGAAAAAATCAAGACACACCATACAGTAATGGGGGAAAATAGTATTCTTGTTAGATATCTTTTTTTTTTCATATTTATTACTTTATTTGAGTGAGAAGGCAGAGCAGCATATATTTTGAGATTACATATACTAGACTTAAGTTTTATTTATATTCATTAACATCAGTTATGAATACTAAATCTAAATTCAGATTATATCTGAACACAATTGAATTTTCAATTGATTGCATATTGTAAAAAAAGTACAGGGATTCTATAAATTCTCTTTAGTGTTTTGAGGATTGCTGTGGACAAAAAAGCATCTATAGACAGTTTACAGTAATAGTTAATATAAAATTTGCAAAGTAAAGTTTCATTGCCTACCTTAATTATATGCAGACACCTACTTACAGGTAATAATCAATTGCTTGTAACGTTCTTTGCAGTAGCAGTTGATTATCAGTGGTGCTATTTGATATGGATCTTCAGGTTATAGTTTTCCATTAATTGATTACACAGTATCCTTAATATTCTATTCCATTCCCCCCCCCCACACACACACACACATACCCATGAAGTCAAATGAGAATTCAGGCTATGTCTAGAGAACAAGGATGTAAAATAATTGACTTATCTGTACCAATCAATCTTCCAAGCCAGTCATTGTTCACATACTAGCAAACAACCATCCTTCCCCATCCCTCTAGTGATATACTCATTCTGTTGTAGTTTGAGATGCAATTGCAGATATTGAACCTGTGGTATTGCACAAGGTTTCAGTATGTTCAAGTAGATTTTTTTTTAAATTATATATACTACCCACAAATGGTTGAATCTATTTAGTACTATTAGTTGGACTAAAGCACCAAAGGGACTACTCTGGACAGTGAAATTGATCCCCCCCCCCATAACATTTGCAAAATCCATGCTACGCTAAATTTGAAGCCACGGTATGTTGGTTGGAGAATAAGGTCTCTCCTCTGGATCAAAAAAACAATCCTGTCATTTGGACTCTCTGTTGACTGAAAGTCCAAATACCCAAACATTCACCCTCAAGCTGATTTGGGTATGCTTCCTGACATTTTGGCTCTTCATTATGTGCGCAATACACACACACACACACATATGCTGTTCCTTATAACTTACCCACCATGCATTTTTTTTTCATCCAAATACGTGTATACTGTTAACTTAGCTGCTTTGTTTTTAAATTTTTTTTTTAATGCATTCCAACCAAAAGGTTATAAATCTATAGTATATTAAGTACCCTGGGTAGGCTAAGGATCAGATAATTTAGAAACTACTCTCGAAACAAATGATGGAACTTTGTTTTTAATGGCCTCAATAAGAAAGTAGCAGGCTTGTGTTGGCTGTTAAATTGTCTATCATCTTTTTAAAGTTGTGTGAAAATTTATTTGTATTAATCCAACCTTTTCTTTTTGATTTTGAGATGTTAGTCTCTGCAAATTTTGGTTTGCAAAAGCTACAGTGCTTTTCTCTGATTGTCTTTCCATTATCACTGTCAGTGATATAAACAATATATAATGGATATGAAATGGTATATAATGGATAGTAATTTCCCAGCTCATTTTTAGATTTGAAAAGATAACATACATTATGCACATTCCTGAAGTGTTTTTTTCCACGCTACATTTGCTGTGTGCACTCATGACATTAATTGGAAAAATTATTACCTATAGATTACTGTAAATGGCATGCCTATAAGTGTGCATTTGTCTATATCAGTCATAAATCCTAGAGGAAATATCTTGCACATCATTGGAAAGATGCTACTGAAAAATTACAAAATGAGTACTTTTTAATAGCTCCAAATATATGAGAATTTTTATTTATTATACAGGATTTCCACAAAGGAATGCTAATATTTTAAATGGAAATGCTTGTTTTAAGTTGAGGTACAGCAATAGCAAATATTGGGAATGACAGTTTGGAGTATGAAGTTTTTATTTGGAGGTGAACAAGATCAGTGAACTTCATAATTTAGCTTGTATAGTTTTACTATGTACTTTAACATTTTCAGAGTAATTTCAGTTACAATGTTGCTAATTTTGACTTTTGTAAAGAAGTCACTTTGTTATGCACACTTTATCCTATTACATAACGTGATTGAAAAAATCTAATGGTGATGCTCTTTGGAAAGATGCAGGTTTAATTCTTATGATGCACCTTTAAGACTTTTTAAATCTGAAGGTGAGTGAGACTGTCTCATATGAAGGTGGAAGGGTTTTTCATCTTACAAAACAGGTTTACTGGCCAGGAGAACACATGCAATTATAGGCAGCATACACTGCTAAACACCTGACCTCCATTGCAGAAAATGAGCAATATAGCCCTTGCTACAATGGAAAATTTAACATTGCTACATTCATCGTGCATATAAAACGTTTAAAAACTTTCTCATTATAGGCATTACTCATCACATCAAACTTTTATTACTATATATATTTTGTTATTACAAATGTAGCTCCTGTGCCAACCAAATCACTAGTATCTTTGTGCTTAGCGATTGTTGTTAAGAATACCTATTTAGTTTCTTTGTTATGTAAGTAGATTTCGAATTTGGACTGAAGTCTGATTCAAACGATTGCAAGATAGTTTTCATTTGGAACCCTGTTACTTTGTTGAGAGAAGGGAAAACTTCTGAGACTGCTGTTACCAAATGGAATAGATGTTAATTTCTGAACCTTTAATTGGATGGATTAAATGAGATGACTTAACAAGGGTTGTATCACCCACAGTAGAGCTCCTTAATGCCCTCTTTTTTTCTTTTTTATCTGAAAATGAATCAGCCATTCTCAAATGGGACAGCAGGGGTTTCTTTGCAGAAACTTGTGTTAACGCAAAAAAATAAATCAGCTGGAGAATATCTACAGTTCACTGATGATGTACTTGGCTTATGTGATTAAATTGTCTTGATCAGTACTAAACAATAACCACAACCAGCTAATTTCTTTTTTTATGGATTTCTGCCTCATATTAATGATAGGCTACAAGGCTCTCCTTGTAGCCAACTCAAAATTGGAACTTTCTCAAGATGATGTGAATATTAGCTAAAGCATATCCTTAAAAAAAAAAAAAAAAAAAAAAAAATTGATTTACATTTTACAGTTCCTCTAAGGAACACCATTATAACAAGCTGACTCATCTACTATAGCAAAACTACTGGATGGACCTGATCAAAGCACTTAATATATTGCTGCTTGTATAAACAAATTGCTCTTACAAAGCTGCCACTCTAGTATGAGGAAGGATGGGGAATAAACCTTTTGGTTTCTTTAACTGCTACAACTGTGTGTTGACTGTTCACATAAGAATTATAAAGTATGAACTTGGGAAATAAACTTGCTTAGTGTGCTACTTATATATTATTTTGATTGCATCAAACATGTTTAGTTGAAAAACTAGTGACTAGAGGATGATAAATTGGCTCTCTCTCTGTATGTGCACGCACATACTGATGATGAGGGAGAGAACAGATAGAAACATTTTCCAGAATTGTTTTTGAAATTAATAAAAATATGTTAAGTTGAATATTAGAATATTTCAGTACTAGAAACACTTCCATTATTGTAGATGACAATCTATAAAGTGTCTAGCTATAGTGTATGTTCACATCTTAATTTTATATGAAGTGTTTTCTAGTTGAATAATAGAAAGTAGTGCCTCTGATCTAATTCAAACTACTGCCTCTGTATCTACAATTTACTCTATGAAAATAATTTTTACATATTTTATTTGTCATCAATTTCCTGATATGTTTCCTCAAGGGATGTGTACTGACTGCTATGACAGCACTACATGATTAAGTTTAGATTATTATTAATCTCCTATCAACAATTCCTCCAAAGTAGTCTTATCAGCACTCCTGATTGAATCGATGCATCTAAATCTTGGTCTTTTTTCTTATCATTTTTGCATTAAACACCTGTTTTGCTAACTTTTCTTGTCTCATTCTGTTTAAGTTACCATACCACCTTAGATTAGTCCCGCTCACACATTCTTGAATACTAACAATATCAAGGTCCTTACCCAATATCTTCATTTTTAATATGATTCTGCAATTGATACCATCTGTTCAGTTCTCTACTTTTACTTTTTCTAAGAACTCTCATATCTGTGGTCTCTAATCTTCAATGTAGTGCTTTATTTCTAACCCAACTATCAGATTCATAACTTAAAACTGGTTTAAACACTGTCTTGTATACTGCTAGTTTAGTGTTTTGACTAATTTCTCTCCTCCATATAAATTTATCCAACTGGCTTCCCACCATACCAGCTTTGTTTACTCTGTTGTCTTTTTACAAATTTGATTTGCCATCTTCACTAAAACCTGTACCTAAATAGCTGAAATATTTTACTTGTTCTTTACATTTTCCATTAAAAATACAGCAGAAGTTTTCAATGGTCCTACCTGTTTTCATAGTTTTTAGTCTCTTTATTGCTGTTTTTCATACCAAATTTGTAACAGCTATTATTCAATTTAGTTAGAGAATCTTGTAGACCTGCACTGAATGCGTTTAGAAGTACATCATCTGCATAAAGCAGAGAGCTAAGTTTGATCTCTATGATTGTGATCCATATAATCCTTGTCCCAATTTGACACCAACCCATCTTTCTATATTTCCTTCAATTATGACTGCTAACTTTAACTGAAATATAGACTGTGTATTGATCTGAATAATGCTCCATTTACCCTATTAATTGTGTTGTATTGTTTTGAAAAACTTTTCCGTGAGTTGTTGTGTGCCTTGTTATATTTCCATGATTTCTTAAATGTATTGTACAGTGCAAATCTGATCTTTGCAACCCCTATTTGGCCCAAACCTAGCTTGTTCTCCCATTTCTCTTCTATAATTTTTTCTTAGCCTCTTCTCAAGTATGCTTGCATAAATCTTATGTGGAACACTACATAGAGAAATTTCTCTAATTCTCATATTCATCTTTATTCCCTTTTTAAGATGAGGACTCTACTTCAATCCAGAGCCGGCGCTAGGGTCTTTGCCACCCGCATGCAATGTCTATCTAAGTGCCCCTGTAACAATCCAGGCGTGTGTGGTTCTTTTACGATAATAAAAATTTTAATTATTTGAAATTTCTTAAATAAATTTTGACAGAACAGCCACACGTTGGTTCGCTAAATGTAACGAACCAGGGGTGTTGACTCGGCAGGATAATCATTAAAAACCCGAATATTCAAAAAATTCTCAAAAGTTAAAGCAAATTTTGATAAAGCCACTTCACTTTAATTGTTGAATATAATGATACGGGGATTATAGCCTTCTCACCCACCCAAATCGCTAACAAAATTAAAATGAATTTTAATTAAAGTTAAAATTTATTTGAACTGAAGTTTAAAAAATTCTTGCATTTTACTAAATTCTTAGTAAATTGTAAAATTTTTTTAATAATTTTTATAAGTGGAACTATCTTTTAGGAAAATAAAAGAAATTCAAGATAGATGAGAAAATAAGAAAAGAATTCAGAAATAATAATTAGAACATTTTGTTAATATTAATATAAGTATTCAAAAAATAAAATCTTTACAGAATAACAGAAAATAAATTAAATTACATAAATATACTTGAAATTTTTTTATTAAAATTTTAGGGTTCTTGATTTCATATTCACCACATTAGAAATAATGGTCTTAACGTCTAATTCTGCACATACATTATTTTCAATAGCTATTAATGCCAAACTAACAAGCTTTTTTGTGACATACTTGTTCTTAAGTAGGTTTTAATCAATTTCAACTTGGAAAAGGAACGTTCACCACTCGCTACACTAACAGGTAAGGTTAATAGTATTCTTAAAGCAATTGAAAAGTTAGGGAAAGATAAATTATTGGACACAATAAAATTAAGAATATCGAAAGGGTTTTGAATATTTAAATTATCCTTTTGAAAAATATCCCGGAAAGCACATAACTCGTCATATAGTTCTATTGCATTTACGTTTTTATTGTCGCCGTCCATCAAGAGAATCTCTAAATCATCACAATTTTTTCGTAAATCTTAGTTATTAATTTGTAGTAATCTATACAATAAATTGAAATTATCATAATATGTTTTTAGTTGTTCAAAACATTCTATTAACGAACACATTGCAACATCTAGAAGTGTATAAAACATGTTCACTCTAAATTTATCTTCTGGCAATTGTGGTGTTTCGTCATGATGCTCGTAGTCAAATTGTCATGTCTTCTTTCGTCGTCGAACTTCCGTACCAGTTTTAAATTCTTGTTCTCCATCCACCTCTTCACTCAGTTCTTTTGCCGTTTTTAGAACTTCTTTAAAATTTGTATCTGATCGATACTCTTTTAAGAATATTTAAGTTTTCGATAGATTCTAAAGCAAGTGTAATGTTCATATTTTTGTCTTGAAGCATTTTACTCACAGGCTTTATTCTGTTAAGTAAATCATGCCAAATTATAAGAGAACAAATAAATTTGTAGTCCTTCATTTTAGCACATAATCTTTGTGCTTCATGCTGAGTTTCTTTATGAAAATTTTCATTATTTACAATTTCAAAAAGTGCATCGTAAATTTCTCCTAACTGATATCGTATATAGAGGGCGGATTGCATTAATTTTACTTTCCCATCGCGTTTCTGATGGCTGTTTCAATGTTAAATTTTTTACGAACTTTAAAAGGATTGCCCAACATTTGTAAGAGAATGAAAAGAAATTATATATTTCTTGAATAATTGCAAAGAAACTAATTGTATCTGCATTCACTTTGGCTGCATCGTTAGTGATTAAATTTAGAGTATGAGCAGCACATGGCACGTAAAAAGCTCGAGGATTTTTGTTCAAAAGCAAATTTTGGAGCCCATATTTTTTCCCTTTCATATTTGCCCCATTGTCATACCCTTGACCTCGCATGTCTTCAATGAGAATATTCCATTTTTCCAGTTGTTCCACTATTGTTGCACATAAACCGCGTCCTGTGAAATCTGATATATCTGCAATGAAAAGAAATTATATATTTCTTGAATAATTGCAAAGAAACTAATTGTATCTGCATTCACTTTGGCTGCATCGTTAGTGATTAAATTTAGAGTATGAGCAGCACATGGCACGTAAAAAGCTCGAGGATTTTTGTTCAAAAGCAAATTTTGGAGCCCATATTTTTCCCTTTCATATTTGCCCCATTGTCATACCCTTGACCTCGCATGTCTTCAATGAGAATATTCCATTTTTCCAGTTGTTCAACTATTGTTGCACATAAACCGCGTCCTGTGAAATCTGATATATCTGCAAAACCTAAAAAGTTTTCCCTGATCTTAACAATTCCATTGTCACAGGAAACAAAGTGAGTAATAATGGTCATTTGTTCTGTTTTACTTGCATCAGGTGTGCAGTCTAAGATTATGGAATAATATTTAGATTTTCGAATTGATAATAAAATTGTATCCCTGATTGCATTACTTAAAGTTTCCAATATTTCATTTTGACTGTCTTTACTCAAATAGTGTACTCTATTGTTTCCTTGTAGAGCCCTTTCAACATGATTTTCCATAATGGGATCAAACTTCGCAAACAGTTCGACTAATTTTAAAAAATTACTATTATTCCTTTCATATAATTTATCAGATGATCCGCGAAAAGTTAAATTTTGGCTACCAAGGAATTTTATAATTTCAATCAAGAGTTCTAAAACACTTGTCCAGTGTTTCTTTTCTATTTCATACATGCTTTGAGTCTGGCAATCAATAGTAGTTTTGTTTTTTAAATTTTTATCAAGTTCCTTCCATTTTAAGAAATTTTTCATGTGAGCTAAACTAGTCTGTCTATGCAAAGTTGTACTTACATTTCTCCAATCGTTATAACCTTCAACAAGACTACTTGATTCAGTAGGTGCAAAAAGTTTGCAACAAAAGCAAAAAACAGAATTGGCATGAGCTCCCCGTTTTCCATTTTCCTATTATAATACGTGTCGCCAAATTTATGACCATATGTATCTCTGGGATATATTATATTTTTCTTTTGTGAACAGGCCCCATTTCAATTAAAACAACTCGTAATTTTTCATCAATATTTCCCCATTCACCTGGATCTTCTAAATTGACAGAGCCTAACAATGTGTTAGTTTCGTGGTCAATTACAACTAAATCTTTTGCTAACTGTTTTTCACTTAAATCCTGCATCTTGTTATCTTGTTCACCAGTTGTAATACTACTTTCATTCAAACTGTATGACTTGCACAGTTCGTCAACTCTGATTTCTGATGTATCGAGTTGATTACAATCTGCATCAGAATATTTTAATATTTTAACAAATTTATTAAGAGCCCCAGTTTGTTTCTTAATATCTGCTTCTTTTGCAGCATGACACTTATGATTTTGTGCACCAGATAACTTTTTTTAATTTTTGATTCCATTTCTATTTTATACCCACAAGAAATTATTACACAACACGACACAGAGACGAAACAATAGTCCGCTCTGCGCTACTGTCGGTAGCCTATTGAGATGCGTACTGTTATAAATCTACTGTTGCTATCCTGTCATTACTGTGACATTGTAAAATTTTATTATTATTTTAACTTTGTATACTTGTAATTTCTATTAATTACTTGTGATGTCTTTTTTCCTTACTTTATACTTTATTCTCTGTTATTCTAATGATGTAGCTGTGCGTGCTTTCTCTCTCTCTCTCTTGTTTATATTATTACGTGCTATGTTTACAACAAAGTCAAATAACATTTATTTACATTACTATGAAATGTACACGAATTTAAACATTAGGGAGATTGCTTTCTCTATCCTTCTATAAAAACTCTTTAGCAAAATTTAGAACCTTTTTTCTTTAACACAAAACATTATCTACTCTCAGTTTACAAATTTTACTTATTAAACTCCAAGCTTACTCGCAAAGAGGTTACCTAAATCTCTCTGTTAAGTTATCTTTACAAATTTGATATCAACTTCTAACATGCCAATTGATTCTCTTAAGGACACTTTTTAGCATTAAACATTTAAACATATATCTTAAAAGTCTTTCTAATACAACTATAAGAGGAATTATATAAAAGTTTTGAACTTACAAAGGCGCTGTATCTCACAAATAGTCAAAAGTCTTTCACTGAAAGTTCTATGGCGATTCTTTCATCTCGGATCTTCACCTGGAATTTTGGCTTCAGCTATATCAATTGGGAATGTAGCGGGACTCGTACAGTTCCAAAAAAATGTTATTCTCCCATGGCGAAAAGATAAACTTACGAGCGAAGGTACTTCGGGAAATTTGCCTCGCCTTTTCTCCTCTACTTGGGCTTGCGGAAAATGCCTGGACGACTGCTGCCTCCAAGAAAAATGAAACTGTTGTCAACTGTCAATCAGGATCCCTCTGGACTGGAAACTTTTCTCTTCTACAGCGTTTGGGACTTCTCCTTTCGGCAATTTGAAAGCCCTGTCTGTGGCTTAGAAGTTGTTTCTCTCTAGCGACGTCTCGAACCGAGAAGCTCCTTTCTGGAAGCGAAAAACTCTGTCTCTCTTCGGCAATGCCTGGAACCGAGCTGCCTCCTCTTTGACAGCATCTGGAACCGGGCCCCCTCTACTTCTGCAGCAATCTCTGGATCCGTGCAGCTCTTTCTGTTTGCTTCAGTCCCTTTTTATTATACCTCCTCTGAGAACTTGCATGAAGTTTGGCAATCCCCAAAGAATCAGTATGATTCTTTCATCTTAAGTTTCAAGTTCGGCACGCCTTTTGTTCTCCTCCGCTTTCTTTTAATTGTAAGTTGCCGGCCATCGGAAAGTTGTTTGAACCTTTTTGACTGACTTAGCAGATGTTTACACTTAGAGCCTGCAAGCCTTTCTCATACAAACAAATTTTAATAATCTTTCTAATGCTGCCATGTAGATCTATTACATGCAGCTTCGGCGATATAAACATTGCCTTTGTTTTTAACACTCTAACATATTCTTATTAAAGCAGTATATACAGTTAACTTCCAGAGTGTTATTTACAATAACATCTAAAACAAACTATACAGAGACAAACAAAGTTTATTTTTACAATATTCACATGGGACTTAACCTAAGTAAACAATCGAATGTAAGGTGCTTTGGAATATTTAAGCTACAATCGAGTTTTTACAGTACCATATGACTGGTTATGTAGCAACAAATGTTTTGTACAAAAATTTGTTTCTGCGCATAAAAACTGTTCACCATTTCACTTTAGATTCTGGAGGCAAGCAATTATCCTGCTCTCGCTGCAAAATTGTAAACAGCTGGCAATATACAATTTTTTAAAAAATTTTATTTGGTGTATCTGGCCTTATTTATTTTAATATTGATCAGTCTAAGAATTTTTTGTTTTTATGATAAAAATTTTGTTTCTTAAAAATGAACTTATGACCCGTGCCCCGGCGCCCGCTTCTGCCGGCCCTGCTTCAATCATCTGGAATTCGGCCTTCTGACCAGCCCCCCCCCCCCCCCCCCCCCCCCCCACACACACACACACACACACACACCACCACCACCCTGAATTATAGGGTGTATCTGCTATGACTCTTTCATACCTCCATATTTGAGCATTTCTGATTGAATACTCCAGCTGCCTTTCACATTTGAGGAGTGTGGTGGCTTTTTTTGATGGGTACTCGATTGCTTTATTCTTAAATTTTGTTTTCTTGTCTTCCGTTTTAATATTTAATATTGATCATTTTTTTTATATATCATATATATAAAATACATCATATTTTTAATAATTTTATATAAAAATATATCATATTTTTAATATTGATCATTCTAAGAATTTTTTGTTTTTATGATAAAAATTTTGTTTCTTAAAAATGAACTTATGACCCGTGCCCCCCTTCGTAGCGGTGCTCACTTCCGCCGGCCCTGCTTCAATCATCTGGAATTCGGCCTTCTGACCAGCCCCCCTTGAATTATGGGGTGTATCTGCTATGACTCTTTCATACCTCCATATTTGAGCATTTCTGATTGCATACTCCAGCTGCCTTTCACATTTGAAGAGTGTGGTGGCTTTTTTTGTGGGTACTTGATTGCTTTATTCTTAGAAATTTTGTTTTCTTGTCTTCCGTTTTGATTCACTTTATCATCTTTGATTTCTTTGACTGTACTTTTTCCTCTATTTCTAAGCTTTTCAGTAGTTCAGAACATTTTGCCACATTGATATTTATTTTCCATACTTGTACCAAAGTCTTCCCATGACTATTGTTTAGTTACTTTTACACATAATTTAGCTCTCGTACATTTTTCGTTGCATTTTTTTAGTGCATCTGACTTATTTGCTAGGAACTTTCGATATGCTTATGCTTTTTTTGCTTTTCCAGGATTTCTGCTTTAACTTCTTTTGCCCACCATAGCAATTCTTATTTTTCCCTAGTTGAAATAATGTTTTCTTCAGAATTTGCAAATGAGACTCCAAGGTTTGGTTCACGTTTTCAAACTTTCATTTTTTTCTTGAATAATATTTGTATAATTGAATTCAAAGTTTACCTTTAAAAGTTACTCAACTTTAATTCTTTTTAAAGCTTTCTTACATACTGTTCTTTTCATTATGATATTCATTATTATTATACTTAAAACTAAGTGATGTTACTTACAGTTTCAAATCCTCTGTATACCCTTGTATCCTGAATCAGCATGAAGTTATCACTATTAATAATAATTAAGTTAATAAGGCTTTTCTTATTTCTTGTGTATGCTCTCCACATGAACCTGTGTACATATTTATGTTGGAACATGATGTCAGTAATGATTGGTATGTATTCTGAGCAGAAATTTCCTGTATAGCTAGTGGGATTCATTTCCTACTGTGCTGTTTAGATCCCTAACAAGGATCACCTTTTCCATTTTATTTGCCAGCTGCCTGCTCTAATCACTGGAAATATTAAATATTCCTGCACTTCTTCCTTGGGAGAATCTTCTCTGGGACATATGTGCAAATAAGTTTCATTGTCCATTTTCCCATTTTGAAGTTGCCCTACATAACTCCTCTATATGCGGTTGCTGTTCCTTTCTTCCTTTATTGATATTGCTGAAATATAACATCCTCTACTTATTATTTAGTAAGATCTCACCTGTTATTGTCTTCTTTTTCTCAGTAATGCTAGTTTTACAGTTCTACAAGTTTGATTTCCTTCCCATTAATACTCCTTATGTTCATGGTTTCTATCTTCGTTTTTTCTGATGTTGGGTTTGGTCTAATTTTTCTTCTAGATGTTGAGTTGGAGTTTGTTCTAGTAGCTGACTTTTCACTGATTACTCTGGTTCCCTGATGAAAACATTAGGGGTCCTATTTAACTGGGCAATGTCCCAGCTGACATGAAATATCATCATGTGTATTTTTGGTTTAAGCCAATAGAGAGTATAGTTTGGTTTGCTAAATCCAAAATTACAGTCCATTCTCATTTGTTCAGTCACAACACACACATACATGAAGGTGAGGATTGAACATTAGGTCAGAAGCTCCAGTCATTTCTCTGCATTCGTTAAAGGTAATGTGGAGGTCTTATCCTGGTTATTTAGTTTTGACTGTTAAATGACCCATATTATATACACATTGCATATTTTAAGAGATGCAAATTAGAATAAAGCATGTATCTTAGTAAGGTTTTTTGGATGCCTAATTATATAACTACCATCTTCCATACTCTAAGAATCTTTAACCTTGCATCACATTTATTCACCACACAGCAGTTAAAAGTACAAATGGGTGCCTAAAATATCAGGTTACACGGAACTCTGTAGTAGATTTTTAGGTACTGGAAAAATTGATTATCATTTTGAAAATTGAAAATCATTAATTTCCTTTAGTATAGCATTCAGGTTATTCACTTATAAACTTTTCAAGTGACTGAATTTGCATGATAGTGTAAACTATAGTGAAATTTGATTATCTTCTAATGTAACATTACACATCTTAAAATGGGATTAGAAAATATAGGAAAGACATCTTTAACTTGTTACATCTTTTTCTTTATTGCTTGAGATGTATTGATGTGGAGAATGTCTTATTTAACAGTATGTTAAATTTAATCTTACTGAAGATGAAACAAATGTGATTTTTAGTAATGAATCCAGTATGTCGAATACAGGAAGAAGTGGGGAGAACCTCTTTGGTGAAACTGCATGGGTTTCTAGGTTAGCTGTCAGAAACATAATGCAATATAAGAAGATTCTCTGCTTTGTTACTACATGGTTAGTGACTTTTCTACTCATTAGGCTAAGTGAATTTGTTTTCTTTCAATTGATATAACCATCACAATTCGTGGCATTCATTAGTAATTGGCATTGTCTACTGAATATCACAATTTTGATAATCAGTAGCACTTCTTTTGATATATTGTCATTATAAAATAAATGCAGTTTTTCATAATGCATCTCTCAAATAATTGGAAAGGGAAAATCATTAAAAGCACAATAACCAGGAAATAAATCAGCTCTTGATGATAGCACAGAAAGTGCTATCATTAACTCATTGCTTAAAATATCAGGTTATATAGTGAATTCTTTCAGACTTCTAGGTAATTAATAAATAACAAAAACAGATTTACCTTACGCATATATTTTAATTAGTATAGCATTTTCTCACTAGTATCAAGGGCATCTTCAGTATGACTTTCAAATTAAACAAGAACAGAAATTGGTATATTCTACAGAATGACGTGTGAATTGCACGGATATAATGTAGAGTTGCATGGTCTAATTATATTATGGTTCTAGTAAAATTAATTTTAACAAGATTTTTAAAAAAATAAAAAAACAAACAAATTAATATACAGTGAATTCCCATTAATTGGGATGCAATGGGACTAGAACACTTTGTCCCAATTAAGCGGCTGCCCCAATTATTCAAAAAAGTTTTAAAATAGACTAACTTTCAGTATACCTTTTGTTAACCACGTTTTTATTTAAAAAAAACTAAATGTACACATGTGTCATTATACCTAAAGAGGTTAATTATACATAGGTATCTATCAAAGAAGCATATTTTCCCTATTAATTATCTTGGAGAAATTTATTGAGTGTACCCTGATGTGTACACTCAATAATGTTATAATGAAAATTAAGATTTTGAGGATTACAATATTGTTGAACAAACTGCAACAAAACACCTGTGTTCCCTTTCTAGACTACAACTGAAAAAAAAACACAGGTATCTAATTCAGATAAAGGATTGCCTTCTTGCATAAAGTAGCATTGTAATTCAGCAATATATTTCCTGGCTTCCTGGTTAGTCACTCATGTTCAGGTGTGTCATTCTCATTACTTTCCTTGTCTTCAAGGGTCTTTAGGTGTTTTGTTGCAATTTGTTCAACCATTGTATCCTCATAATCTTCATTTTCATTGTAACATTGAAGGCTATTTTCAATGCATAAAAACTCTGTAGTTTCTGATGTGTTGGAGTTCCAAAATGCTTTCATTATCAGTCATATCTGGCATTTCTTGGTTTGAATTCTTAAAACCACAATGTGCAAAGCAGTTTTTCGATTGTTTTGCTGCTTATTTCTTGCCAACTATCTGCAACAAATGGTAACCTTTGTGCTGATTTCTTTGGCCGTTAAAGATGACATCAGTAAATTTTCTTCAATTGTTTCAAGGAATGTAGTAGTGTATCAACCTTCCACGATACAGTGTCTTCAAAATTTTTGATTCCCATGTCAGTTGACTGTACCAGGGTGTGGTAGGAAGAAATTCAAGTTGAATGTTTTTTAAACAATCTAATTGAGGGTGTGCTGCACAGTTGTCCAGAAGCAGAAGAATTTTTCTTGAATTTTGTCAGTTCTGCATTCCAGCTCATCAGCCATTCCTGAAAAATACAGAAGTCATCCATGCATTGTTGTTGTCATAATACAGAACTGGCAAACTGTCCATTCTAAGCCCTTTAAAGCATTGAGACTTGTCACTTTTCCCAACAATAACCAACAGCTTCCATTTGTGACTTCCTGACATGTTAGAGCATGGTAATGCAATCCATTGCTTAAAACCTGACAGCACTGCAAGTTTATAGCTCAGGGAACCATCTGGTGTGGCATAGTAAAATAGACCTGTTCTGTCAGCATCATATATTTCATTAGGGGACTAAACTTCTGCAGCAATTTGGGTAGTTGAAGTAAGGTGATTTTATTTGCTAATGTTAGATCTTTCCTTAGCATCTTGACAGGGGCCTTATAAAAACAAACAAACAAAAAATTAAATTGCTACACTGTTTGTTACACTTAACTAAAAAATTAACACACACACACACACACACACACACCTGTTTTAATAAAAAGTACACTACCTAGCAGTCACTGTAAGTAGAATTAGTACTATCAAAATACATGTATCCTGGTGCTGACACAGCAACTCTATGCAACTCGTTACATGTCACCATAACTCACAACAAGTGCGGCATCTACAGCCACTGTCCAGATGAAGCAGCAAGGTGGTCCAAAGAAACGAAACTACTTTGGATTATATTCTCAATTTGTTTCTGTTCTTCAATATTTGTCCCAAATAAATGGCTGCTCCAATTAACTGGAATCTACTGTATATAATTGAATAAGTTTAAGTTAATTCTGGAATTTGTGAAGAACTATTTTCCACAAGAGGGATAATTTAAGTCCATTGTTTCTATTTAGATTCAGTCAATGTAACTAGGTCTCAGAACTCTTTGTATAAACGTTCCAAGAGATTACTTTATGAAGAACTTTAATTTTCTTCTAAAGAAGTTGGTGTCTGGTGGTGATAGTATGCTCTGCAAGTTCCAATTAATCTGGCTCATGGAACTTAACATAATCTAAATGATCGTCACAATGCATGGCTACAGATCTATCTGTTTGGCCAAAATGCGATAATCCAAACTGGCAAGGAATATGTATACTCCAGGGGTGGTCTAAAATTCATCTTTAGCCAAGCCTGGAAAAGTAGATATCTTGTTAATAGGATGGAAAGACACTAGTAAGCCCACAGATCTAAGTAGTTTGGCTATACCTTCTGAGACACCTTGAACATAGGGAATGGTTACACAATGGACCACCTCTGTATCACTATTTCAATGAGAGGCAGATGACAAAGAAACTGTAATTATTAATTATCTTGATGACATATGATTCGGTAAAATCTTTAGAGGAAGGTGGACTTGGTGTGATTTATTTATTAGAAGAACAGCAAGTCAGTGGAGCACAGAGAGTGTGCTTGATGCTAAAGTCTTAATGTGCCAGATTTTTGACAATTATGGTGATGGAAAAGGATGAATGTAAAGTCCAGTATGTGTTTTCTTTTGAATACTGAGCAGTAATAGGAGATCTAAAAAGGCAATCTGATTGTTCTCTTCTAACTCAAGAGAACTGGATATGATGGTGAAGGTTGATCTTATTGACAAACTTTTGAAGGTCTGTACTGGACTCATGCCAAACTGCAAAACATCAACCAGACAAATAGCTTGGCACTAACTCAGAGTCAATGCTAGAAGAAGGTATTAGCTGAGTTTTGTGCAGGAGTTTATTTGTAGTTACTGTTTTAAATCATTTCTACTTTCAGATATATATATATATTTGATATCTTGCATTATGAAAACTTTGAATTCTTTACTATTCTATTGCAAATTAGAAATTCCTCTAAAGATTTATATTTTTAGATTTCTGATGTTTCAAAAAATTAAGAATTGACAAGAGAAAATTAATTATTCTCTATTCATTTACAAATACAATACTGTATCTTAATTTTTAGCTTCAAGAGGATGTCTCAGTGACTCATTCACACGGAATCCTAACATCTGGGATACCTGTAACTGGGTATCCAGCTTATTATGTATATATGTGTATGGGTAATTAAATTAAAATTAGCATTCTCCTTTCTATACTTTAAGCCTACTTCACTTGTTTAACATTAGATAACTTGATTCTTTCAAGCATAATCATTATACTTCTAAATAATATTGTGCTCAAGTTCTTGTTAATGAATTTATATCAAGAACAAATGTGGAAAATCATGTTTTATGATCAACTTACTTATTTTTCCAGTTGTCACCATCCTAATAGATTCAGTATTTGGAAATAGATATTCTAGTGCAGGGCTGGTTTTAGATTGTTAGACACCTGCGTGCTAGAGATATTGGCCGCCCTTGAGGGTAAGGCTACACTAGTGTTTTTTTCCGAACATGTACAGCAATGAATAGAACATATGCAAGAATGGTGATAGCCACGTTGACGAAAAAAATTTGTACAGAACATCAGCATTCTTGTGCATATATTCTATTCACTGCTGTACATGTTTGAAAAAAAAAAAACTAGTGTAGCCTTACCCTAACAATGCAGATCGTGAATAAATTTACAACATAACTCAGAATATCACTATTAGTACGTTTTTATGACAGTATAATGTAGCCTAATTGACAAAGGGAAATTCATAAAATATTTTATATACTGTAGGCATGAAGTTACTTCATGTTCAAACTTTGTTTGCTTACACTTGGACGAAGGATTAAACCAAGAATATAATTTCTTGGTATCATTAATTTATAGTATTACCAAGTAACTTTCAATGTCTACCTCTAATCCAGAATATTTTAGTAAGAACGTGTGACACCTTTTGTATACAAACATAACTTCTGGGTCTGGCTCCCATTGATGAGACATCAATAAAGATCGAAACCGATCTGGGTAGTGACCTTTCCCATAATGTATAGCATTATACATGTTCATAAGGATGTGTGCTTTGCATTATGGGATACTAGGCAAGTGATGTGAAGTCATTAGCCTCTATATACAAGTTGCCCAATCATGGAGTTACTTCACGTGCAAACTTTGTTTTTACACTTGGATAAACGATTAAACCAAGAATATAATTTCTTGGCATTTTTATTTTATAGTATAGCCAACTGGAAAAACTTTCAACAAAAACCTGTACAGTATTGGTAAATTAGCTAACCATATTTTAATTTTATAAAATAGAAAAAGTACAATGAATGTATAAATTATATCAAACAGATGCAAAATGTACAACTTCCCAAACAGATGCAATCATTACGTCAGAACATTGCTTTTTAATTTGCCAATTCATCAATAACATTTGATAATTCTAATTTTTCAGACAAATCCTTTTTTGCTAGCAATGCTAAATCACTAAACCTGTCTTGGGTCATTGATGTTCTTAAATATGTTTTTATAAGTTTGAGTTTCGAAAAGCTCCTTTCACCTGATGCTACACTAAATGGGTAATGTGAGGAAAATTCTCAAAGCTATAAATAGATTTGGAAATGTTAACATCAAGTTATTTTTTGCAATATATGTCAAATTTTTTAATGAGTCAGTTTCTGTAATGTCACTGCCACCGCTAAAAGTTCTGTATGTTATCAGCTCATTGAAGAGCTCAAAACCATCAATATTTTTTAATCTATTCACAATCTTTATTAATTTGAAGGGAAACATCTAAATCAACACAAGATTTTTTAATTTTTTCTTCGGTCAATTCTCTGAATTCACAAAGAAATTTAACACATTATTACAAGTGGCCAAATGTCGCCAATCTGAAAACCCCTGACTATCTGTTCATTTTTTTTTCTTTAAAGCAAACAGCTTACAACAAAAGCAAAATACACTATTGGATTTTTCAGAATAGATTAACTAAGTTCTTTGAACTTTTTCACCATTAGGTGAGAATCTTACAAACTGTGATGTGGAAAATGATCTTCCATTGTTATCTTTAATAAAGTTTATATTTTGAGGTGTTACAGGTCCTTTATGAATTATGAGTTCTAATAACTGATTATTAACAATAGATGGCCAGGTACAAGGATCTCCTAAATCACATTCTGTCGTGAATTCAGCACAATTACCAGAAGGCCTACTTTGTAAATTATCCCCATAGACTCTTCTAACGGGATAATTTACTTTGTAAATTATCCCCGTTGACTCTTCCTCCTGGCACAGTTCTGAATGAAATTCAAACTTTTCATTTGATTTTTCACATTCCACTTTGATTTTGCCCTTACTGTCTGGAAAAGGTTCTCAAGTGATTGATGTTGTAGAGTTATCTTCATCTGACTCTACATATTTCAGTATGGATCCTCGTAATTTTTCCTTTTTCTTATCACTTTCATTCTTTCTTTTGCGATAAAAAGCACCAGACAGATGTTTAGTTTTCCTATCTGACATATTTAAACATATAATAATGGTAATAATAAGCACACATTATTTTTTCTCTTTTTGAATGAATAAATAAATGTTGTAATGACCCAAACTGACTTAAGCCTTTCTGTACAGATTCCGAAAAAACTCTGATCTGTCCATCCGTCTGACTGTCTCTGTCAGGTCTATCTGAAAGATGGTGGTATACTAACAGGTACTAGAAAAAAAACAAAAAAATTGTAATTCCATTTTTTTCTCAATTATGTATTTTTGGTAGCAAAAAACTAGGCCAAAACTATGGTTCGCTTGAATGAATATTCCTTGTTGAGTTAGGTTTTTTAAAGAGATAGAGAATGAAATTCAAAGAAGATATTTCGAAGTTAGCACCACTATAAGTTTTTAACAATGTTATGTTCCTATTTCATCACCAATATTTTTAAATTAACTATAGGCTATATCGAATTTATTCCATCGGCCACCCAGAGATTTGGCCGCCTGCATGCATGCCCTACCCACCTATTAGAACCGGCCCTGTTCTAGTGCATCAATGATAAGATAGTGCATATCGCATTTCCCAAGTTATGATATATCACACGTCACTGAATTAATCTGAACACACAGTACACTTTATTAACATTGCCTTTTGTTAGATGTAAAAAAAAAAAAATTCAGTATATCATAGAAGTTACATGCACTACAGTATAAAATGTATTTTGTGTGTGCACATGTCCTGTAAATGAGGAGTTTCAGGATCTTTAGCAAATTGGTGCCATGTATTGGGAGAGATTAAGTGAAAAGGAGCTCTTAATGTTCTTCTTTGAAAAGATGAACATTGTCTTTGGGGAATTATTCATGGGTAAATGAAAATGAAAGTGAAATCATAAATGTAGGTGCAGTGGTTTAGGTGAATTCATTGCCTGGTTTGATATTACCAATTGTCAGGCCAGGCAATGAAATTCATTTGACACTTCCAACACTTTGAGGCCTGAAGTGGCTTGGGAAAAAAATGAAGGTTCCGCATATGCAAACATTCATAAATGAGTGTAAAAGGCTTGCATTTGGCCATATAATACTATTTAAAGATAGGATCTTAAATATCCATTTCCCCCCCCACACACACACACACATTTTTGATACTTTATAGTTTCAGCATATTTAATTTGGCTGGAGAAAAATGGATATTTCATATCCTTTATTGAAATTTCTCCATGTATAATCCTTAAGAGTCCACGCAGTTAGCCTAGTGGCTGTGCGCTTCGCAACCATGTGCCTGGAGAAGGAATGTCCTAGGTTCGATTCCCGTTGGAGATGTGAGGAGCTGAAGGATCTACCTCAGCCATAGCCAAGTTAGCCGGTCTTGGGCGTGGATAGCAGGGTTTTCCCCCCAGTTTATCCTGGGGGGTTTTTTACCATGCAAAGAGGCAAACTGGCCTTGAGAACTCAACACTATGGACATAGGATATACCAGGGCGTAAGGCTGACCATCTTATCCTGTAAACGGTTTGAGGTCCGATGATTAATAAACCCTTGACACCACAAGGTAAAAGAGGGTAAAAGGAAGATGAGATGAGATAATCCTTAAGAATAGGGTTTCCAGATTATTTAAACCTTAGCCCACCTGTGGTGCTAATGCACTACAGGTTCACAGCCCTTTCATGATGTGAGCCTGATTTGTGTAGTAGTAGTAAATCAAGTGAAAAAAAAATAGCATCTTGAGTGGCGAGGTATTTTGGAGGCTGAGGAAACTACAGATGTGATGTTGCCAGAAGAATCAACCCAAAAAGTGAGATATGATCTTGTCTGGCAAGCAGAGTATTATCGAAGGGAGATAAATTAACTAAGGTCTTCTTTTGAGAAAGAGAATACGAGTGTTGCATGCTGTCATTAGCAAATTTATGAATAAGAGAAGGTTCCTCATGTTTTGAAAGTAGAGGGTAGGATATATAACAGAATCCTGAGTCACATGTGCATTGGAGACCTTATCATATGCCTTGAAAGTGTCAAGCACAACATGACAAGACACCTATGTTGTGCAGCTTCTCCCAACCTTTTCATAGCAGTGCATCTTGAGGTAGGTGATAATGTAGATAAGGCACATGTGCATTGGTAGAGAAATCTGCAGAGAGAATGCTGTCCAGCCATTACATGCAAAGAAAAAATTGGCAAAGCAGACATTAAGATGGCAATTTGCTGAGCAGTTTTCTATGCCAGACCTTATCATATGCCTTGGAAGTGTCAAGCACAACAGAACAGGACACCTATGTTGTGCTGTGCTGCTTCTCCCAACTTTTTCATAACAGTGCATCTCGAGGTAGGTGATAATGTAGATAAGGAGATCTGTTGTGGATTTGAGTGGTGGTCGCTGATTAACTGGTAGGTCATTGCATGATGGTGTTGATGACTTTCTTCATTGTTTTAGAGAGCATGGAGGTGAGGATGATAGGTCAGTAGTTTGATAGTAGACATCTTTTTCGCAATGGGTTGAATATGTACTTGTTTCAGTGCTGTGGAATAGATGTCAGTAGAAAAAGATAGAGATGATGAAAGATGGGTTTTAATTCTGGAACACAAGTCTCCTAAGTACAGTTTGCTGGTGTAGGAGAGAAAAACATTTTGCCCAGAAACATTTTTGGTCATTTGAGATTCTTTCAATGCTTTCCTGGTGCAAGGTATGCAGTTCATTGTTCCTGGTAGGGACAGAAGGTGATTTGCTTTAGTTATCTGTGCAGGAGTTAGAGGAGAGAATGGCATTAGGTTATCTTATCTTTATGAGTGTTGTTTCTCTTGTGTCATGTGAGTATGGAGAGAGAGAGGTGTAGTTGTATGGCCTGTTTAAGTCTGAATTTGGATGGATCTGCACTTATATTCAAAAGATCTATCTACATAGTCCTTCATTATCCTAAATAATAATTGCTAAGAGTTTTGCACCTATCATGGAAATCCTTTGTACTTCTTTGGTGTGATGATTTGCATTTTCATTCTTGATTGGTGAAGTTCTGACCCATTATGAAAACCTTAGTCTAGTGCCAAATTTATGCATAAGCTAGACAAGCTACAGCTTAGGGCCTCACATTACAAGGGGGACCACAACAACCCTAAATCTGGCCTGCAAAAATTGTCATACTTCGGACATATTATGCGAGCAAATGACAGTCTGGAGAAGATGATGATGCTTGCTAAAGTTAATGGAAGCAGGAGGAGAGGAAGACCAAGAATTGGATGGATGGATGGAGTTAAAGAAGCAATATAAACTCCAAATTTTTGTTTTCTTTCTGTTAAGTAGCTGTGGTGCTGTTTAAGCTGAACAATCAGATTTTCTTATCTATTATCCTTGCTCTCATTGTTTGGATGTTATATTTAGAACATCCCAGTTACTATGAAATCCTTCCATCAACTTTTCTCTGATTGTTCTTTAAGAGATACTTGTTCCTTGAGAGGTTTCTTTAATTCACATAAAAAAACACAGGGAAATAAGTAATATTTATTTAATGCCATATTTTACCGGCCATCATCAGTGGCAATGATAGTTAATTATAAGGTAGAACACAAACAGTGGATTGATTTGAAACAGTAAGAGCCGCAGTGTTATACATAAAACAACACAATGGTAAAACTAAGAACATATTAATTATTCCTTAACTATTAAAAAATATTCTTGATGTGTAATTAGAATAAGACTTTACATATCTTAGATAGTAAGAGGCAGTCATTCAGATTTAAGCTCAGACGTTGAAGTAAGCATGTTTTAGACGATAGTATATTGTGGTCTGTATTGTGACCTGTGCTGTTCAAGTAAGTTTCTAAGATTTCCTATTAATGTAAGATTGGTGTTCTTGTATTCTCTTTTCTACTGACCACCCAGTTTGCCCAAAGGAAGAATGATAGCCACAAGGAACTTGGTAGACACTAGAAAGAGCCAGAGGAGAGTGCGTATCTTTGGAACATGGAAACATGATTATAATTTGTTGATAGGAAGAAAAGTATCAACAAAATTTTATTTCTTAAGAATTCTGGAAATTGGTTCTGAGATGCCAGAAATGTATGATTGAGACTCGACATATTGTTTTTTTTTGTTCTTTGAGTTAGGATTAAAGGAATGTTGTATGGTCCTTTCTGAGAGGCCATTGAGTTTCATATGTTGTTCAATGTTAGGGTTCTTGCCATAATTGTTGAAGTGCCTCCAAATTTAAGATCATTATTCTGAATTCTGTTAACAAATTGTAAACAAAAGGTCTATCAACAATCTTCAATACATATTTGATACTCATGAAGTTAGCAACTCCCATGGTTCTTATGTTCATTTTATGTGTTATCCTTTCTTTAACAGTGTAAACTACAACTTTTTCTGTGTTTGTCTCAGAACTTAAATCGATTAGTGCAAAATCAATTTTAAGATTTAAGAAGCTTGAATAATATGCTATGAAAATATGTATATATACTTGGACACAGCAATAAATTTCCAAATGCCTATTGTCTTTTTTTGTTTGTTTGTTTTATTTTAACCTGACAATACATAATCTATTATGAGGCTGCATAAGAATATTTCTGGGAAGTACAATTGGTTGCCGATTCTAGAGCTGTTTTTTCTCCTTAGTATATGTAGATAATTTTTGAAGACTATGAATTGGTGGGAGAAGAGGAAATGTCACTTTACATTAGGAAGTTGATATAAAGGGAGGTAATAAACATTTTATTTTCTGTTTTCTCATACATTTTTACAGAGAATACGATCATTGAAAATAGAAAATAAATTAGAAAATTGCTTATGAAAACAAATTTTTGTGCTCACAAATGCATCTTAATAATGAAACAGTGCCAAACAAGCTGCAAAACCGACGGCACATAAGTTCTGTTCTTTGGGGAAGATAGTGAGGAAGGGAGACTTGCAAAAAAAGGGAATAATTTTTTATTATATCTTCCCCACACAAAGCTCACATGACGTATAGCACAATAGTGCCATGTGTGGGCAAGAGGAATAGAAAAAGTGTTGTCTTTTATTAAAAACTGCAGATTTTGGTTTCATGTACATGTATAAAAGATATATAAATCTCGAGAGAGAATGCGTTTGTAGTCTACACCACGAATTTTCCTAGAATTTGGAGTGGTATTTCATTGATTTTTTTGAAAATTCCCTGACATATTCAGTTGGATTGAGGTTATATTGCGAGTGGTCTTGTAAAATTGATTTTTATCTGTTTTATCCTTAAAAAAGAGTAGCTTTTCGTGTTTTCAGAGTATTTAGTGTCTTTATAACAGATTTTTATTGTGATATTTTAATATTAAATACAGCTGTGAAATGGTGCCAAAAACGCAGAAGAAAGAGAATGCAAAGAACAGCAAAGCGAACTAGTGAGCAAGAAAGTTTTCTAAACTAAAGACGATATTTGAAGAGGACATTGAAAATAATTTAACCTCCTAAATCGCTAGGTTAAAGCAATTATTAGACTCACGACGAGGGAATTACAGAAAGTCGAGTGGCGAGTTTGCAGGAATTAAGGGAGAATAAAAAATTTCAGCAGCAAAATGTTAGTGCCTAATAACAAAATTCTAGTAGGTAAAGTTGGTTGTATAAAGAATGATGTTGTTTGGTATGGTGACTATTAGCACAAGTTTTCATGGAGAAAACATTAAAAATATAACGCAAGCAATTGAGGTCGAAAGTCTAGCAGGTACAAATGACAACTAGCAATAAATTCAGTATATGACATGAAAAGGTTGTTAAAAGAAGAGAGTAAAGAGTGAGAAAGTAAAAAATCTTTAGTATATTACTTAGATATGGAAATTAATTACGAAGAGGGGCTATGATGGCAAACAATTTAGTATGTAAGCTGTGCAGAAGGAATGGATGCGAGTGTAACTGTTCTGCCTATTGGTGAGTGATCATGCAGTACTCACTTGGGAAGTGGCTAAGTTTATTAATGTTCCATTCAGAAAAGATTACATACTGAACTACAAAGCAGGAAATTATGACCACCTGAGGGATAAGCTTGGTTCTGTACCATGGAATCTGTTATTGGATGGGAAGGATATTGACAGTGTGTGGGAAGTGTTTAAAAATACTTAAATTATGCGATATCAGAATGTGTCACTAGAGTTAGAAGAATAAGTAGAGTAGGAGTCAATGGGATGCGCAATCTTAATTAAACACGAGATTCATAAGAAAGAGAAGTGCGAATGAATACCATGAGAATAAGAATGATGTAAGTGGTTAAAATTATAAGGAGCAAGCCAGAGGAGTTACAAGTATACAGAAATAGAAGTGTGAATACGAAAAGAAACTGGCTCTGCAAGTTAAAGACAACCTAAAAGAATTTTGTCGTTATCGTTATACTGAAAGTAAAAGAAAGAAATAATTTGAATGAATAACTCTACTGAATGCAGGTGGTATGTGGATGACATGCAGAAGTTATTAGCAGTTATTTTGCTAAAAGTTAACCTGCTATATGCAACATCGAACTCACTGCTACCTCTTCATTGTATGAGGGAAACTCGTGTGGATGACGAGGAGGTACTAGAACTGTAGCACAAACTGAATAAGAATTATGCAATAGGACTTGATGGAATATCAGCATGGATGCTAAAAGAGTGTTCAGATGAACTGGCTAGTCCCTTGGTCAGACTATATAATTTGAGTTTCAGAACAGGAGAGATTTCACAGGAGTGGAAAGCATGTATTATGATCCCATTCCACAAGAGTGGTTCAAAGACTGATGTATCCAATTATCAACCAATCAGTATCTCGGGAGTGATGGTGGAGATTTTGGAATAGTTGGTTACGACTCAGAGAATCTACTTTGCAATGAGCAGCATTGGTTTTCTAAGGGAAGGTCACATTTTAGCAACTTGCTCACATTCTATAATAATGATATCGCTGCTTTAGACGGGGGAATGGATACACCATTACATTCTTGGGTTTTGCTAAGGCTTTTGAAGACTACAGCATGGGAGAGTGTTGCATACATGAGGGTTGTGAATCTGCAAGATTAAAGCTAACCAGTGGTATGCCTCAAGGATCATTCATTGTTATTCAATCTGTACCTGTTCAATTCAATGACTTTGGGAAGGATTTGGCATGTGACATACAACTATTTGCGGATGATAAAGATAGGTGTGATAATCAGGAATGCTGCTGATATGCACTACTTAATGATTTGGATAAACTGGAATTGTGGGCATGTGAATTTGGCTGTTATTTGAATGTTAATGTAAGGACATGCACTTTGGTGTGATTATATATCCAACGTCGTATTATATTGATGGGATTATGCTTGAAGAGACTGATCAGGTTAGGGATCTTGGAGTTTTTAGTAGACAAAGTTGAAGTTCAAGTGTCATATAGCAAAAGTTATAAATTTAACTCGGAAAATAATGGCAATCTGGAATGAACTTTGATATGTAAAGATAAGTAAGTCATTTTGCCTATTTAAAGGCCTAGATAAAACCTTACTTGGATTATTGAATGGAGGTCTAGTCTGGTTTCTGTGGTGATTCTGATACAGTGGAGAAAGTACAAATGAGGGTGTCAGAAATGATATCAGGATTGTAGAATACTGTTGAATACAGATTGCGATTTTGTAGGCTTCAGACACTAGCACACAGGAAAAAGAGGGTTTATATGATTGAGATTAACAAACTTCTGAAAGAGTTACACAGAATTTCAGCAAATAGAATTTTATATTTTAGGGAGGGTGGTGAAAGGATGCGAGGGCATCCATTGTTGAATACTGTCAAGGAGGTTAGGGCTAGAATTTTCTCTCATAGTGTAGTGCATGCTTGGCATGGATTGCCATTGGATGTTGTGTGCAAGTAGCTGAATGAATGCAAGAACAGGTATGACAGCTGGTGCGAATAGTATGGCCCCCTTGACAAGTTCCTGACTCCCTTCTGGTCACTGTAATAATAATAATAATAAATATACTGTTGTTTCTGTATTTATCTCTTCTGCTAAACCTGTTCCCTTCAAAAAAATAATAAATAAAAACTAATGTGTGAAAAGCGACGGAAAATCTTACAAGACAGGTGTGCTTAGAAAGTCATCGGACTTCTGTATGTAAAAGATGCTTAACACTTTTCATTACCCTTTGACGTTGTAGAGTTCTGTAACATTTGCTATGGCATGGTATGATCTTGCAGCAGTAAACCATAAACTTATCTTCCTTATCAAAATTTTCTGAGATAATTATATTTGCTATGCGATTAAATTCAGGACAACCCCTAGTTTGTGCACAGGCAAATGGATGTCACTTTACTATGGCAAAGAATGTAAGGGTAGAAATGGGATGAAAATATTACCAGCTATGTATAACATTCTGAAACTATTCCAGTAAATTGATGAAATTATGAAAATGAATTGGGGGGAAGTAATTTTAGGTTGGAATTGAAACTTTTATGATTGCCATCTTAGTAACATCAACTTTTATAGAATGTCAATTTTTTTTCATTCAAAGTACGAGAGACGTCCAGAAAGTAAGTTGCATTTTAAAATATTTTCACTGCAGCGCTGCGATCGCAATGGTGCGCATGCATGCTAAGTTCGTTGATTCGTTAGCAAGGTGTTGGACATTCTCGCAGTGCATACACTTCTTTGTGTGTGTGTGTGTGTGTGTGTGTGTGTGTATATAATGTCTAAGAAAATCGAATCGCCCGCCGCATGTGGAATTAGGTCAGTTATCCGTTTCTTGAATGCGAGGAACGTTAAAGCAGTTGAAAATCATTGGCAAATTATTGAGGTTTATGGAGAACGCAATTAGTGATTCAGTGGTACGGTGTAACACAACTTGCCACCTTCGACTGGGAACAATTCCACCATCCCCCTCCCCCGTATAGTCCTGACCTCGTGCTAAGCGAATTTACGTATTCAAACATCTGAAATCTTTCCTTGGTGGCCGGCGGTTTCAAGACGACGAGGTCAAAGAAGCAGTCAATACGTGGTTTGCGTTACAGGCGGCAACTTTCTACGACGAAGGTATACAACTCTTGGTGCCCCGTTATTATGATAAGTGCCTGAACAAGCGTAAATTATGTAGAAAAGTTGTGAAAGATGACTACTTTAATTTTCAATAAAGGTTTTTTTTTTTTTTTTTTTTGTGTACGTATAGTTTTGTTTCTCTATCGGAACTTACTTTCTGGACGTCCCTCGTACATTTTGACAGCGCTTAAAATTGCTACTTCTGTAGCATCAGTTGTGTAGCTCAGTAGAAGTGACGCTTGCCTCACACTAGGCCTCCCGAAGATTGACTTATAAATCAGGTCTGGTCGCCAATCGGTGGAACTTTATCTAAGCCTTTCAACGACCCGTTCCCGAGTTAGTCGAGCTCTATTACAGGAAAACGGGGTTTTTTCTCTCGGAAACTCGGGTTTTTCTCCTGTAAACTCAATAAAATCCGACCGTAAACACCACATTATTTCAGACAGTAACACATCCTGTTAAGATTAGGTACCAAGAAATGGCAGCACTTGTTTGCCGACCTCTTTATTGGTGGCCGCCTATAATTATAATAGTCATGGGCCAGCTATTATTATTATTACTATTCCCAACACCTCCAAGGAGTCCAAAGACTCATCGCTGGAGGACACCTACAACTGTCTCAACCACCACACCGAACCTCTACCACGAATCATCTCCATCTACCGCCCACCTCCACCACAACTAGTTTTTTTTGTCTGCAAATTGCGTGTGTTCAGAAGGCCAATTTTTCTCTATGCAGGATGAAAAACCCGAGTTTCTGGGAGAAAAAACCGTGCTACCTCCGTATGAGATCGGCTAACTCACCTTCGATTGAAATCGTCCATATAAAGATTCCTCCCGTCACGACGAGAATCGAACTTAGGCCTATTCCAATCGAAGGGCGCAATGTACCGTCGTTCTTCCAATTGCTATCTCTGATTATCTGTGTAGATTGACCTGCCCACTCAGTCTCCAAAAGCTAGTTAGAGTTAAAAGGCCTCGCCTACTTCCTATAAGGGAATAAAATGCGTTACCTTATTATTTATAGTGTTAGTCTCTAGAAATTTCACAAATAACACGTCTTCAAATTTCTTATTATTAATCCTTCCCACCTCGCAGCGTCTAGGATTTTCCATTCACTTAACCGCTACCGTATCGAGGGTATGGTGGTTAGTCCTATGCTTCTTCCAAGTTAAAATTGTTAAAATATATATTTAAAAAATAAAAATCAGCTAACGCCATTTTATTCCCGTATACGGGAAGTAGGCGAGGCCATTTAGCCCTATCTAACTTTTGGAGACTGAGTGGGCAGTTCAATCTCCACTGGTACCCAATCAGAGATAGATGGCCCAAGGCTATCACTAATTAAGCAGTTCACAGTGAAGAGAGACGGCTCAAATGTGCCGCCATTTCGTGGTCCCTAACACAATATATTTAATGTCTGAGATAATGTGGGTTCTACGGTCGATTTTCTTGAGTTTACGGGACGAAAAATCCGCACGGGCAAGCGGATTCTCTGGAACTAACTCGGGAACCGGTCGAAAAAAGGCTTAGAAAAATTTCCTCTAGTCGCCGACTAGACTCGAAACTAAGTCTTCCTAAGTGCAGCCAAGCGCCGTGGTGTGCAAACGCCACATCCACTGAGCTACACGGCTCTGTTAAAATATATTGTAGAACATATGTCATTTAAAGTGCTTGTTTCTGTAATCTGCAACACTGATTTCGTCAGGTTGAGTTAAATGAGAATTTTGAGTGTTTTGATTTTCAGCTAATTCATTGTTAATTATTATTATTATTATTCCTGATACCTCCAAGGAGTCCGAAGACTCATCGCGGGAGGACACCTACAACTGTCTTAACCACTACACCGAACCTCTACTACGAATCATCTCCATCAACGCCATCTACCGCCCATTAACATCACATTCGTTCGCCTTCGAATCGAATTGCTTAATAACAAAGCTTCTAAAATTCTCGATGGGTCGTATATCATTTTCATGGACTAAATTAAACAATCTTTGCAATTTCATAGACAGCGATGATACTATCGTGTTTGTTTAAAAGAATTAAGCCTTATGTGGTCAAAATTTGTTTTTTTTAGATATTTGGGATATTCAAAATTATTACTAAATTTACCTGGATGTTTCCTCTTTAAATGATCCAAGTATTAACGGTTTCGTAGCCTCATTTGAAAATAGTTATTATATATAATAAGGCATATGATGTCAAAAATAAAATATTTTTAAATATTTAGATAAAATATTTAAAACGTTTAGGTGTCACGAGGTGGCGGCACTTGCTAGCCGTGTTTAACTGCGCGCAGCTTAATTAGTGATAGGTTTGGGCTAGTTATCTCTGATTGGCTACCAGTGGAGATTGAACTGCCCACTCAGTGTCTCCAAAAATTAGATAGAGCTAAAAAGGCCTCGTCTAACTTCCTATATACTGGAATAAAAGGCGTTAGCTGATTTTTTTTATAAGATATAGCAAAAAATTTAGAAGAGAAGTGCAAACTTCATATGAAAACTTAACTTCAATCAGCCGTATAAAATTCACAGACAGGTCAGACACTCATTAAAACTCCCTGATATCAGTACTGACCATATTGCACCTACATTATCTGCTGAAATATATATATATATATATATATATATATATATATATATATATATATATATATATATATATATATATATATATATATATATCATAAAAAATTTATAGAACCAACCAAAACTACTGGTCCAGATGGCATCACAAATAAAGTCAAGCTGCTTCCGCGAAAAGCTGTAGTGCACCTGACCATAATAATAAATGCAATCTCAAGGTTGCATTTATGCAAGAAATCCGAAGATGTCTACTGAAAAACTTGACATCTTTCAAAGCAATTTAATACGAAAACAATTTCATTGTATCTTCTACCTAGGGATCCCATACGTCCTGGTTTTATTACTTCTGTCCTGGTGTACCAATATATCTAGTTCGGGACGCTAAATGTCCCGGATTTTTTAGAATATAAAAATATTAACATTTCTAATAAGTACAAGTCGTAATATTTTTGGGTGCTTTTAAAAATGTATGTTTACAAAACAAAAAGCAGAGACATATTTATTTTGTAGTTCGGTGAATTACCAGAATGTTAGAATTTTGGGAAAACGATTTAATTCCATACATTTCATTCAGCCGGAGAAAAGAATGTCGGAATGAGGGAGACAGTCGCTCAACAGTATGTTTAACTTCGCAACCACGGCATCTATTTCGTGTGTCTGGTCGGTCGTAAATTTTTAGCAATCTTTTGTCTCAAGCTTAGTTCACATAGCGTACGATATCCGACTGTCCGAATTGTTTCTCATTGGTCGACATGTTTTTGAATATTAACGCGCCACGATAGTTCATTTTCTTTCAACCAATGAGAAACATTTCGTACCGTCGTCGGATATCGTACGCTATGCGAACTAAGCTTCACGCGTCAGGTGCGAAATTGTTTTTATATCGTTACAGGATATGTGATATAACCTAGTTTTGAACTGTTCGTTTCGTATTCTTGCATTCTCGTATTAATTGTGAATATTGTATTTTTTAAAATTAATAAAGTTATACCGTTTGTTACAAAATGCCCAAAAGAAAGTGTAATTTCGATTAAAAATTGAAGGATCTTTTTCCTTTCATTTTCATAACAAAAAGCAGCGATTGTGATGATAGCTCAAGAGTGAAATGTAGCGTGTGCCATGCACAATTTAAAATTGGCCACGGAGGTAAGGCAGATATAACTGACCATATCAATACAAAAAAGCACAAGTCTGCTGTATCTGCAAAAAGTTCAAGTCAATCATTGACATCATTTTTTGGGTATCAAAAATTAGGTAGCCAAGAAATGGAGTGGTTGCACAAGAGGCTACACAAAATTTATTGTGTTCCGGTTTTTGTTTTCAAAAAATGGGATCCCTACTCATACCGAGAATATATATATTTCATTTTCCTTTCCCCCTCTTTTACCTTGCAGTGTTGAGGGTTCTTTATTAATCATCAGACCTCAAACCGTTCACAGGATAAGGTGGTCAGCCCTACGCCCTGGTGAATCCCATGTTCGCGGTAGTGTTGAGTTCTCAAGGCCGGTTTGCCTTGGGAAAAACCCTATTATCCACGCCCAAGACCGGCTAACCTGAGGAAGATCCTTCAGCTCCTCACGTCTCCGACGGGAATCGAACCTAGGACACTTCTTCCCCAGGCATATGGTTGTGAAGCGCATAACCACATATTATATATATATATATATATATATTTTTTTTTTTTTTTTTTTTCCCTTGCCATATGTGTACATATGAACAAGCGATTTTATATGTTTTCTTTTGATGTGAAGCCATGGATGATTGCAAAGCTGGATTTGCTGATGATGATATTCAAGCACTAAATGAATTAAAATGTAATGAATGCAGTTATAACTTCGAAAAAAAAATGGAATATCTGATTTGTGGAAATTAATAAAAACTGAACTGCTTTATATAGTAATGTGATCTAAAATGGCTAAAGTATCTCTAAGTTTTCTAAAGTCTTATATGGCTGGAAGTGGTTTCAGTTATAAAAAAAAAAAAAAAAAAAAAAAAAAAAACGATTTGTCATATGTTCAAGAATTAAGCTATCTAACGTCAATGCATAGAATATTTACCTAAAAACTACTAGTCAGCGGGATCCTACTGAATGACAATAGTAAGTATAATTTTATTGCTTTTAATTTCTGTAGGTCTGTGTAGCTCAGCGGATGTGGCGTTTGCACACCGCCGCGCTTGGCCGCACGAAGGAAGACTTGGTTTCGAGTCTAGTCGGCGACTAGAGGATATTTTTCTAGAGGAAATTTTTCTAAGCCTTTTTTCGACCTGTTCCCGAGTTAGTCGATCTCTGGCACGGGCAAGCAGGTTTTTCCTCCCGGAAACTCGGGTTTTTCGTCCTGTAAACTCAAGAAAATCGACCGTAGAACCCACATTATTTCAGACATTAAGTATATTCTGTTAGGGTTAGGGACCACGAGATGGCGGCACATTTGAGCTGTCTCTCTTCACTGCGTACCGCTTAATTAGTGATAGCCTTGGGCCATCTGTCTCTGATTGGGTACCAGTGGAGATTGAACTGCCCACTCAGTCTCCAAAAGTTAGATAGGGCTAAATGGCCTCGCCTACTCCCGTATACGGGAATAAAATGGCGTTAGCTGATTTTTTTTTTTTTTTTGCTTTTAATTTCATTGGGCCGATTTGAAAAAAAAAAGGACTAAAAATGCATTTGAAAGCAATTATAAAAAAGGTTAATACGGATATAGAGCCATGAGATATTAACACTTATCTAGTTCTCTCTCCTCCTAAATGCCTTGATTTATTTTATTGTTAAAACTAAGAACTTTTATTGTTAAAAGACCATAAGATTTAATGATTACAAATACAAAGGGCCAACAAGTTTCACTAGCCACTGCCTAGCATTTTCAACGCCGTACTGGTGTGAAAACAAATGCATCAAGTTACATGAGAACGTACACTTTAGTAACTGCTAGTCCGTTACATTTGATAATTCGTGTTTGATAGCGTGCTTGTGTTCGAATGCTTCAGTCAGAATCCGGTATATGACCACGTGTTGCGTAGTTTTTCGCATATTGTAGCTCTGTTTAGCTGAGAGAATTGATGAGATATTTCCATGTCTTTAAGAATAGCACCTTGATTTCTATTTAAATTATTGCCTGTGCGTAGCACCACTGCTGCTTCTTTGAAAGTTCTGTGTCTGTAGTCATTCTCGATGTAAGGCATAGAACTGTTTTCCAATCTATAACATGATTTGATGTTGAGAAATGATGAGCTAGACCAGATGTGATGATTCTATTGTGATTGACATCCCCCCCCCCCACATGTTCCTTCTGTCTTATTTCAAAACTTCTAGAGGTCTGTCCAATGTAAGAAAGGCCACACGTGCATGGAATTTCATATACTCCAGGAAATTTTAAGAAAGGTACCTCATCTTTGGGTGATCTTAAGACTTGTCTAATCGCGGAAGTTGTTTTAAAAACTACTCTGATGTTATGAGCTTTTAACCTTCTCGCCAATTTTGTGGATACTGAATTCATATATGGAATGACAGATCTCTGAATGGATACCCTTCTAACATTTTAAACAAATTGCTTTTTAAAGACAACGTCCAACAACGTGGAACCGAGTCCCAATATGTGTCGACAGCTGTCATTCCATATATATTAATTCAGTATCCACAAAATTGGCGAGGATATTAAAAGCTCCTAACATCAGAGTTGGGTGATCTTAAGACAAGTCTTAAGATCACCCAATGGAGGTACCTTTCTTCAAATTTCCTAGAGTATATGAAATTCTATGCACGTGTGGCCTTTCTTACATTGGACAGACATCTAGAAGTTTTGAAATAAGATAGAAGTAACATGTGGGGGATGTCAATCACAATATAATCATCACATCTGGTTTAGCTCATCATTTCTCAACATCAAATCACGGTATAGATTGGAAAAACAGTTCTATGCCTTACATCGAGAATGACTATAGACAATGAACTTTCAAAGAAGCAGCAGTGGTGCTATGCACAGGCAATAATTTAAATAGAAATCAAGGCGCTATTCTTAAAGACATGGAAATATCTCATTAATTCTCTCAGCTCAACAGAACTACAATATGCGAAAAACTACACAACACGTGGTCATGTACCGGATTCTGACTGAGGCATTCGAACGCATGCACGCAATCAAACAAGTAACGGCCTAGCAGTTACTGAAGTGTATGTTTTCATGTAACTTGATGCATTTGTTTTCACACCAGTACAGCCTTGAAAATGCTAGACAGTGGCTACTGAAACTTGTTGGCTCTTTGTATTTGTAATCATTCAATCTTATGGTCTTTTAACAATAAAAGTTCTTAGTTTTAATACATTTATACCAAATATGAACAATGTTATTTTATTGTTGATAGCTTGAACTCACTATGAGCGAAGACTAAACGATGTTCACTGAATGCCAACTGCAAGGATTAAAGCAAAGTTGCCATTTGCTTTAATCCTTGAAAAATTCTACAAGTATTCTGTGTTCATTTTTTTTTATCTAGTACAGCGATTCCTGCTGTTTTTATCAGTTGCCCATGTTTCGCTTTCATTAATCATGCCTGTAATTTTGGTTAATTTATTAATTTTGTGTTCAATGTAGCTTATATTACTGATAAGGTAAATAAAATTCTTAATTGTTCAATTGCTTTGTTATTCAGAGAACTGGTTGGTTTTTCCTTTTCCTTACAAGCATGTGTTTTTCTCATATTTTCATTCAATATTATTATTAATAATAATAATGTAGCTCAGTGGCGCTTGCGTCCTCTGCGCTTGGCTGCTTGAAGTTAGACCTAGGTTCTAGTCTAGTCGCTGACTGGAGGAACTTTTTCTAAGTCTATCTTCGACCGGTTCCCGAGTTAGTCGATCTCTGGCACAGGCAAGCGGGTTTTTCCTCCCGGAAACTCGGGTTTTTCGTCCCGTAAACTCAAGAAAATCGACCTTAGTACCCACATTATTTCAGACAGTGACATATCTTGTTAGGGTTAGATACCAAGAGATGGCAGCACTTGTTTGCCAGCCTCTTCATCGGTGGCTGCTATAATTAGTGATAGACATGGGCCAGCTCTCTCTGATTGACTACCGGTGGAGATTGAACTGCCCACTCAGTCTCCAAAAGCTAGACAGGGTATAAAGGCCTCGCCTACTCCTTATTAGTGAATAAAAGGCGTTTAGTTGATTTTTTTTTGATTAAATGTTCTCCCTCGATGAGGCTTTGGACTCCTTGCAGGTGTCAGATAATAATAATAATAATAATATACATGCCTATCATGAAGGTTCATAAATCATGAAATGTAGTTTCTTGTCCATTTTATGAACTGTACATCCGTCTTACACAATTCACATGTCAAGGGAACAACACATTTTATGAATATAGTTCACTAGCGGCACTTGTTGATCAAAATGGTGCCAAAGTTTGCAGGAATACATTGTTCATCATGCGGAAGCGATACCCGAGGGAAAAGTAGTTCCAAAATTCACCATAAGAGAGGGTGAATGATATATCGAATATAGATGTAATTTTCTGTGTAAGGAGAAAAGCGGCACAAGCATAAATAGTACATTTTTATTAACTTCCATTATGCATTCGCGGGACTGATGTTGTGTTATGTTATCTTTCAGTGCTGGCAAGTTATCAGGATGATCTCAATAAATTCTGTCATTGAGAAATCTCCACAGCTAGAAGTCACATCAGGTGAACAAGACTGCCATACAGTGGAAACACTGCTGATCACTCTGCTTCTGTGAAATATTCTCGAAGAACCTTCTGTATGAATTGACTAATATGTGGAAGGGCCCCATCCTGCTTGAAAATGAATGAATCAATGCACATGCGCTGCTGTAGCTATACAGCAAATTTGTTTCCATATCACGATACCTCTCCGTAGTTACTGAACACACAGGATGCAACTGGCAAATGTCCTCAAAGAAGAATGGCTCATGATAAACGAAGCTGTAATCTCTCACCAGAGAGTAACTTTGGGTGAATGCAAAGGAATCTGTTGGACTGCATGCGGGATTTGGGTAGCCCATACCAGGCAACTCTGGGTATAACAGCTCCATTCAGGTGAAAGTGAGACTCATCACTCCACAAAATCATTCATAGCCAAGTAGTGTCCAACTCCATTTGAGCAAGGAATGTTAATGCGAATGTCAGTCAACTTTCAAAGTCCTGCAGGCATAACTCCTGTGTCAGTTATCTTGAATGGGTAGAAATGCATATCTTTCATAGAATTTTCCAGTTGTGTAAGGCACATTCATGTGCCTTGATACAGTATGTGCACTGCAAGGACCAATGTTGTTATACAATGGCATAGTTACTTTGTTCTCTTGTTAACTGATTGGTTTTCGATCTCTGCCAGGTCTAACTCACAACAATCCCGTTTCTTCAAAACGACTCATTCGTCTCAGACTGTAGAACCAATTTGTTTAGGCGATAAACTTCGTGTAGTGCAGCAATAACATTGGACTCATTTAATAGCACAGCTTCACAAGCGAAGCACATTGGGGAAAGGTTAGTACCACCACTGTGGACAATATTACTAACCACAATGAAGGAAAATAATCCTTCATTGTGGTTAGTCCTCCATCTTTTTAAACCATCCTTGGCGAGTTGCATGATATACAAGTTTCAGGCATTTGGTGTTTACAACGTCCCTGGTGGTAAATGTTTTCTCAGATGTCGCACAATATATTCCTGCCAAGTTTCGCAGCATTTGGATCACTGGATAAATATATATATTATTATTATTTTATGTTACACACAGATTGTGTAATTACATAATTCACGAAATGTGCAACTTTTTATACATTCCGCGAGTGTCATGATTTGCACACAAATGCAAAATGAGCCACAGCATAAAAGCAGGCAGTTCAGAGTAGGTTTCCATTTCGTGTATGGGAATAAGAAGACATTTTGTGATATCAAAATTCTTTGATATCACTGCCCGACATCAATAATTGATGAATTCAGTTCGTGAGTCATCGTAAGATTTGACGGCCAATGACAGGCGGAAGTAGCCAGATGGATGCACGTGTCATTCTGTGGTTCGAAGACTATAGAACCAATTCCAGCAGATGCGAACATTTCAGAGATACAATGAAGGAAAACTGCAGTAAATGACCGATTCTCCCTTAACTGCTCTTTGAAGCAGGAGGTACTGCCCCAAATCGGCTACATAACTAACTTTGGATATGCTACAGGAACATTACTATCTGCTTCTACTGTGTGCAGAAAGCTTCACAAAGGTGATCTGTATGTAGACAACCAATTGTGTGTTTTCCGATTCCTACACTACAGGAAATATAATGTTCAAAATGGGCTAGGCTCCACGTGAAATGGACCTAAGACCAATGGGGGGACGAGTCCTAATTTGCTCTACAAAGCGATACCAGGCATGTTTTGATTTGGAGAGAACCAAGGACATGTTATCCCTCTAATAACAGTAAAGGAAACACTTATGATGGCTTGGGTAGATACACCTACCTATCCTAGCAGAACAATAAATGCTGCAACTTAAAGAGTCAAGGTTGTGGATTCTTATGTTCATCTGTATGCGAATGCAATAGGGAAGACATTTATCCTGCAAAACAATGCTCGTCCTCGTCAAGTGAAGCACGTGGACCAATACTTTCAATAGACTATCACATGTATAGACTGGCCAGCCTAGTTTCCTGACATGAATTCTATTGAGCATGGCAGGGGTACCCTAGGTAGATGTATTGCTGTCCTCAATCCTCACTACTCAAAACTTAGTTCACCTTTTGCACTTTTGGAGTTTCACAGAAGCAACGATTATTACAAAGCTCTTGAACACTATTATAAATAGTATTAAACATCCTGTGAGAGCTGTATTGCTGTGATAGGTGACATTCCTTCTTAAGTTACTCTCTGACCATCTCATTTTGACCTATTGTGTTTGATCATTGTTTTCATGTACCCATTTGTTACTGGATTAAGCCAGTCATTTACAATTTTTATGGGTATAAATTATTTCAGATGTCATATACTGATTTAAATTGAATTGCATAAAGGTTCATCATACCGTTTTTGAATAATCTTGACTTCTCTTTGTTCCAATTTCTGAAAACTAGTGTAATAATAATAATAAAGTAACTGCTGAAGATAGCTTTGGTATGGTAGTCCAACTTAAAGAATTAAAAAAATTATAAGCAATTAAATCACAAAACAACTGAGATTAGGATGGTGGCATAGGGCTTCACACGAGTAAAAAATGATCTAAAATAAACCTATTGTTTGCAACATGCTGGTTTGATTCCAGTGAATTCTATCTAGTGTCAATGGCATCAGAAGCAAGGACCGAACTTTTTGATTCCAGGAATCATATATAATCTTAATGTTCTTGGATGCTAATTTCAGCAGGGGCAAATTTCCATGCTTGCTGAGCAAGCTCATTACTTGAGAAAGAAGTAATATTTATTTGTTAATAAATGCATGCATTTATAAACATTCCATTTAGGCTTTTATTTTTGTAGACAGAAGGCGTCTTGAGCTTTGCGTTGTGTATCGAGGCCGATACTTGCTATAAGCAAAGCTACCTTGGCTTGCTCAGTTGAGGGAGCATTCAGGTCCTCGCTGCGGCTGTGATTTCATGTGCGCGCATAGCCATTTCCGCTCCCTTCATGGCGTCTTAAACACAGGCCATACGCAGTCAAAGTAGCTCTAGCCAGCCTTTACAAGTGTGCATGTTGTTTGGGAAAATTAAGTTACAACCAACTTTTTTGTGATGATGCTATTGACCAGATCATAAAGAACCATAGGGTAGAATTTGTATTGAAAAAGATAGAATATCATTTGCAAAATAAATGTGTCGTATTTGTATGATTAAATGTACATAAATTTCTAAATATAGTTTTAAATGAAGTTAAGGGGATAATAAATCCCTCATTATTTTTTTTAAAGCCGGAATCCGAAACTCGGAGATCGAAATCTAAGAGTTTCATGCTGAAGAACTATTGGCTAGCCCAGGCGTAAGTGATCACCTGGGTAGTGTTGTACTACCCACGTGATCACTTAGCCTCTTGATCAGACTTCAATCACACCTCATTCCCTGAATGATAACAAGTGCAAGCGTGGATTTCAAGACATTCACGCTTGCTGGCTATTCTGCTGAAATCAGGGGCGAATGACCCTGATTTCAGTAGAACAGCCAGTTTTTCCAAAGTTGCAAAGATGACAAGAGCGAGGGTATTTGATAAACACCATGCAAGGACAGGTTTTTATTTATTTGAGTGGGAGTTTCCCCTTTCTCCCCACCATCCGTTAGGACTGGTTGAGACCTCCTAACGAGGGATTATGTATGTATTTTACGACTGTAGATCCATTGGGAAAATTAAGGACAGGTTTTTATTTATTTGAGTGGGAGTTTCCCCTTTCTCCCCACCATCCGTTAGGACTGGTTGAGACCTCCTAACGAGGGATTATGTATGTATTTTACGACTGTAGATCCATTGGGAAAATTAAGTTACAACCAACTTTTTTGTGATGATAGGGTCAGTTTGCCTGTTCTGGGTGAAAAAAACCCTACCTCCATATGAGACCAACTAACTCATCTTTAGTCAAAAGAGACCAGATAAAGAATCCTCACGTTTTGGAAGAGAATTGCCCCAGGTCTTTCTGACCAAAGGGCTTTGTCTATAGTGACTGAGCTACAGCTCTAAAGACAGAGATGATAATATAATTTATATTCAATAGGTGGTATGAAAGAAGAAAACTTCTAGGCTGGTTTGAAGGTGGTATACAGTTTATATCTGCAGAGAGTACTTGCTATTTGCTCAGAATGCCCTTAAATTAAGAAAGGTTATGCATATCCTTTTAATCAGATTGCAATCTGATCCAAATACAGAAAAAAATTCTCAATTATTTTCTGTATTGTGGTTTTAATTATATCCATTAAGTATAGAGTAGAGCCTGTGTAGCTCAGTGGATGTGGCGTTTGCACACCACGGCGCTTGGCCGCACTATGAAAGACTTGGCTTCGAGTCTAGTCGGCGACTAGAGGAAATTTTTCTAAGCCTTTTTTCGACCGGTTCCCGAGTTAGTCGATCTCTGGCACGGGTAAGCGGGTTTTTCCTCCTGTAAACTCAAGAAAATCGACCGTAGAACCCACATTATTTCAGACATTAAATATAGTGTTAGGGACCACGGGATGGCTGCACATTTGAGCCGCCTCTCTTCACTGTGTACCGCTTAATTAGTGATAGCCTTGGGCCATCTGCCTCTGATTGGTACCAGTGGAGATTGAACTGCCCACTGTCTCCAAAAGTTAGATAGGGCTAAATGGCCTCGCTACTCCCCGTATAGGGGAATAAAAAGGCGTTAGCTGATTTTATTTTTTTTAAAGTATAGAGTAAGTTTTAATTCTAATAGAAGTCAGAAGAAATTGTGCACGAGGCTTTTGATAATACTAGTAATGGACAGCAGATGGCGTTGGTGTATATGTGATGGTGGCTGTATTTGGATTAAGTGGTGGAAATTTGTAGGGTAGGTGCCAGTGGCGGCTGGTGAAAATTTTAAGCGGTACAAAAAAACTTTTTCCTAATCAGTAACGAATTTATTAATGGTTCTTATTAAGTTTGAATCATTCCTCTTTAAATACCAAACGTAGCATATCAGACAATTTCTTACCTTTCAATGATAACAGCGCAATTCATATGAATTGGAGCTCGTTATTTGTTTTTGAATGAATCCATTTCCAAAATCGGATTCTTTCCCTTCCAATGGGCAGGTCGTTAACATGGCAGTCTACGGGAGAGCGGAGCGGAAGCATTTTTATGTGAGAGGTATCCTGTGTTCGTTCGCAATCGGATGTGACATCAGAGGGGGAATGAAACCAGAAGTTACGGCGAGTTGACGTTGCCGTGAGGTGCAGTAGTACAGGAACTTGCGGCAGACCGTTGGTTTGGTTAGGTTACGTTCCAGCGAGATGCTTTCCTCCTCCTAACCTAACTGAATCAAATGTAATTTTTCTACTCAACCGTAATCGATGGTTAGGTTAGGTACCTAACCTAAACTAACCTAACCAAATCAAATGTAATTTTTAGGTTAGGAGGAGGAAAGCATCTCGCTGGAACGTAACCTAACCAAACCAACGGTCTGCCGCAAGTTCCTGTACTACTGCACGTCATGGCGACGTCAATCTGGCGTAACCTGATTTCATCCCCCCCCCCTCTGGTGACGTCACATTCGATTGCGAAGGAACACAGGGTACCTCTCACATAAAAATGCTTCCGCTCCGCTCTCCCGTAGACTGCCATGTTAACGAACCGCCCATTGGAAGGGAAAGAGTCCGATTTTGGAAATGGATTCATTCAAAAACAAATAACGAGCTCCAATTCATATGAATTGCGCTGTTATCATTGAAAGGTAAGAAAGTGTCTGATATGCTACGTTTGGTATGATTCAAACTTAAGAACCCACCAGGCACAATAACCGTTTCATATCTCACAGAAATTAGGCGTGTAAGCATACTAAAAATACACTGCTGTTTGAGCAGTTTGTGGGGAATGAAGTAATGTGCAATGACAAGAGCAAACGAATATCGGCGTTAGATCGCAGTGCATTTGTTTCGTAATCTAAAGCGTTAATCGAACAATTCCAATTATTAACTATTCAATGTCAAAACAAGCTGTAACCTTTAACATGTTGTACTGCATTTATATAATGTTGTAAGCATTGCTATTTATAATAAACAGAAAATTTAATTTTTTCATTTTTTCCTTGGGGTGCTGCAGTGTCGCAGTGCTTATGTAGGGGCCGCCACTGGTAGATGCTCTCCCTCGATGCATCTTTGGACTCCTTGGAGGCATCTCATAATAATACGTTTTTTTTTTTTTTTTTTTTTTTTGTGAAGGATGATGACGCGAACGGTTAGCCTAGTGGCTTTGCGCTTCGCAACCATATGCCTGGGGAAGGAGTGTCCTAGGTTCGATTCCCGTCGGAGACGTGAGGAGCTGAAGGATCTTCCTCAGCCATAGCCAAGTTAGCCGGTCTTGGGCGCGGGCAGTAGGGTTTTTTCCGCCAGTTTATCTGGTGTTTTTCATCCCGCAAGCAGGCAAACCGGCCCCCTTGAATACACAGGGATACAGCCAAGAATACTTCGAGGCATAGGAGTGACCTTTCTATCCTCGTATTTCGGTTACGAAATCCAAGCATGCTTGGAAGGTTGTGGGCCTTAAAGGCCTGTTAAAGCCATTGGGATAGATAGATAGATGATGACGCGAAGCTGTGTGGATATATCTGCCTGTAAAATTCAATACTGCCAACAGAATTACTATGTATTACAGCATGGTTTCTCAAACATTTCCTATGACAGAATACTTCACAAAGTCTGAAATTTTAACAGAACACCTTGGTTAGCATCAGCTATCATTGGTCTCATTTTCAATGTAAAGCAAAGCGCACACTATCGCTGCAGCAGGCTGTATCACATCACAAAAATGTGATAGCACACACTACAGGCATCCCAGGCCACAGCATATTGCATTGACCTTTCTTGTGACCTCACATTTCCTAGAAAACATACCTCCACACTTCATTTGCACTGTGATGTGTTGACAACCACAGGCAGCTGTCAGCCACCAGCTGCATCAAGGACAGTGCATACTGCCCTTAATAGCACAATCCACATGCAAAGTGAGGAGCCTGATTTCAAACATGTCTGAACTTGTTGCAGCATTTGAAACCATTCCAGGCTCATATTAATTTTGATAAATTTTCATGGAATGCTTATTCACTTTCCATGGAACACCAGTGTTCTGCAGAACATAGTTTGGGAAACACTGTATTACAGTATTCAGAAAAGGTATAGTATTATACCTTCATACAAATAAAGATATACTTTTTATACAAATATGAAGTAGAGGAATGTTGTTCAAAATTCAGGATCACATCAACTTAAATCCAGGCTGCCTCCACCTCCTGAAGCAAAGTTCCTCCCATATGGTAAACTTCATATTATCTGGAAAAACTGCATAATTTTACGCTTAGAAACACTGAAATGATATCTCTATTCTTCAGCCCAAAGCATCAACTTGTTCAAATTGTCCTGTAACACACCAGAACTTCCTGACATTGTTCTTCCTAATTTAGCATCATTAGCAAACAAATGAATATTTCTTTTCACACTGTGAACTGTGTTATTAGTATATAAGTTAACAACAGTGCAGTGGTCATATCGATGATGATAGCTGAAGAACTTCAAAAATTAGAAGTAAAAGTGGATTTTAAGTTTTGGGGAGATGGTACATTTGATGCTACCATAACAGAAGTCATATGATAAAGCATATTGTTGGTTGCTGCCATAGACCCATGGGTGCACAAGATGTAGATGCCATGCATCAGCAGATTAGCACAATGAGTTAATGAAGTTCCCCATAATAATTGTTCAGCCTGAACAATTATTATGGGGGAATTTATCCATAATAAATAAATAAATTCCATGTGATGATACAACGTTCCCCCTTTACACGGGGGTTCACGGTACCATCTAGTCCCACCAAATTTTATCCGGGCTCCGGAACCGGCATAGGCTGACGAATCAGACCTATGGCCAGGTCAGTATTCCTGAATGTAATCCGTGTGTGTCCTCGGACCGGTTTGCCTGTTTGCGGGATGAAAAACACCAGATAAACTGGCGGAAAAAACCCTGCTGTCCATGCTCAAGACCGACTAACTTGGCTATGGCTGAGGAAGATCCTTGAGCTCCTCACGTCGTTGACGGGAATAGAACCTATTACACTCCTTCCCCAAGCATATGGTTGCGAAGCGCAAAGCCACTAGGCTAACTGCACGGACAATTTATCCATAAACAAAGTACATCCTCTGCCTCTAACTGGGAAGACTAACCATGAAGTCTTGTTCTGGAAAGTTGCTAAACATATGAGGTTTTCTGTCAAGAAAGGATTTATGTTGAACTATAAAGCTAGTAATTATGAGAGACTCAGGAGGCATCTTGGAGCAGTGTCATCGCTAGAGAAGCTACAAGGAAAGAATGTAATCCAATTATATTCTTTCCTTGTAAAAAGGCAACCTTATTCTCTTCTCTTCTACCAGTGTTCTTTCATCCTATCAACTACATATCGACTTTTCTAGGCTCAGCTAAACTTCTGCCTTTAGCCCACCATTGAGTGTATCAAATTCCTTGTCCGTGTGGATTATCATATTTTGTCCAGACAGACAGATCTGCAGACCTATATCATAATGAACATTTAGACTATGTAACAAAATTAAGGTTCTCCATAAAAGTAATAATCTATTGGGAATGTATGAACATTAGAGAAAGAAAGCTGTGAAAACTTGCTATGCTGACTGAATCTAAATAGAAATGATAGACTTAAATTATTCCTCTTATTAGAAATAGAATTTATATATATATTATTATTATTTTTTTAAAATCAGTATTAAATCTTGTTAAAGTTATTTTTATTAGAACTGCTCTGCATCGCGTACATGCTGTTCATGAGTGTCATTGTTGAATATATTTAATTTGAGTCATAGTGAAGATATGACTTGCCCGTGATACTGGAGTGAACATTTTATAGTAATAAAAATACACACGAAAGTTAAATCTGTTTTATGTTATTTATTAATTATGATGTCTTACGTTCCTATACTATATAATATAATATAATAATAATATTGTCATTGAAGTTATTCAATGTGATCACTTGAAATGTGAACTCTAACCTTTAAGACCTCATTCTATCATCCTTAGGTCTCTAGCTTAAGCCATTTTAGATAATTCCCATATAATACTCAGCCTGCAGTGTTTCCAGTTCAAAATACAAAACTTCTTGCATTTTTTTTTTTTAATGTGGCTCCCACCCACAAAACGTTTACATAACCCATATACCTTCATACTATGTGTGTGTGGAAGGGGGGGACAAGGATTTTTTTTTATTTATATTATGTAATTCAGAAATCCTGCTTTAGAGATCAAACATGGAACTTTTTTGAGCCACTTCATGCCTCCAATAAGCAAGGTTGTGGTCTCACAGAGGCTAATGAAATTCATCTTTCACCTAAAGACACTCATAAACAGAGTGTGGTTAAAGTGTTGCTGATTAACATCTGTCTGTACAGTCAGTTTTCAAGGATTCTGTATCTGATTTGTAATAATCCTTATCTCCTGACCCAACTATCCCCCATATCATTAATATACAAATTAAACAGCACTGGTCTGAACAGTCCCCCTCCCTCCAGTCACTCTCCTTTTCTTACACTTAGCATATCTAAACATCTCTCTCTCTCTAATTCCTGTTAGTCATTCTCCTATCCATGCGATAAGCCTATTTTACACACTCATCTCCTTGCATTTGTAAAATAATCTCCCATGTAAAATCCAAGTTTCTGTAGTTTACTTGATATCTGCAGTGTGCTTGAGTGTTGGAAAGATCACCATGTGGATGTGAAAAGGGCTTTTCAACTGAAGGCAATTTAATTGGTTAAAACAGGCAAACTAGTTCAAATGAACATGCAATTAATACATGAGCCTCATAACCCTAGTTGCTTCAGTGATAATTCCAACTGAATTGTTGGAATTATCACTGAAGCAACTACAGTTATGAGGCTCATGTATTATACATTAATTGCATGTTCATTTGACTGGTTTGCCTGTTTTGACCAATTCCTCATGGACTGGAATCCTGTCAGGTCAGATATATTGGAATGGTATAGCAGTGTATAGTGTGTAGCCAATGGCTAACACAAGACCTATCTTTAAACAAATCCATATTGTCTTCTATATATAAAGGATAAAAGCGCTATCTACCAAGCTCCAGATTTGGGTCCTAACCAAACTCTCCAATACCTTGGTGGATATCAAATTTACTCGACTTCCCAAAAATAATCAACAACATTCTTCTTATTTCTTCTATGTTCTCTTCATGTCAATTATTCATAACCTTAGGTTGAAATATGGTTTTAGTAATGGATAGTTCATAAATAGCAGTCCAGTAGGTGCTTATCATCATTAGTTGTTTTTTCTGCTCCAAATTTACCCAGAACATTTCTATATGTTTATGATATATTCAAATCTGCTATTAAGGTATTAAATAAGAATCAACCCCCTTAAGTTAGTTGCATTGACTCAAGAATCCCTCTATTTGCTAGTAGTACCTTCAACAGGACCACAGGCATAAATAAGTCATATTTTCCAATTTTCTATTTTACTCATATCACTCTACTTAAAATTACTTTGCCACTCAAGTTTACCTCTATGTCTAGTGCTGAATATTCTATTCCTTCCTTTACCTGATTGAATGTTGTCTAAATAAATTACCTTATAGTTATTTAGAGGAATGATATCTCACCTATTTTAGTCTTATTCATCTTAGTAATTCTGTAATAATTATTAATATTAGTAATAATTAGTTAATTATGCTAGCAGAGTATTTCAGTAATTTTTCAACTAACTCCACATCTTTTCAATCAACGATACTTATACTGATGGTGCCTAACTTCAACTCAGTTTGAAGTTATTTGTTTCTACATAAATTTTCTCATAACGAATACAGGGTTTCCACAGAATAACACTCATGTTTAAATTGTAAATATTTCTGAAACCAAACTCTGGATCCTAAACTTGAGATCACCGTTCAATTTCAGCTAATCTATTGAAAGAGAGAGAGCACAAGTGTGTATGTGCATACAAAACTCTTTCTATATGGTCAAGGTGCTGAACATACAGACTGTGGATGAGTTTAAGGAGTGGTATGACAGACTTTGTGTTGGCATCCCACAGGGAGTCTTGTGACTCTGTGGAGATCAAGGAAATAATACAAGAAAACCTCGTTTAACGCGATTAATTAATCCATTTAATATGTGCTAAGCAAAATCGTGTTAAGTGAATACAGTAAACAACAGTAATAATTATAATTTATCCATCAGTTAGTGTAAATTTGGAAAAAAAATACAGTACAGTATAAGCTATATCAGAGGATAAAATCATCAAAATTAATAAAAACCAATTGCTTAAATTTTTATTTAATGTCTAAACTGGACACACCTTGGTTTAAAAATTAATAACAGAAATTTAACACACCTAAGATATGCAGATGATATAATTTTTGCAAACACTCCAGAAGACCTTAATATAATGATAGAAGACCTATATCATGAAAGCAGAAAAGTCGGTCTAAAAATAAATAGAGAAAAAAACTAAAATCATGCTTAATCATTTTGTAACACCAAAAAACATAATAGAAAACAATTCCTTGGAAAGAGTCTCTTCATATACATATTTAGGTCATCTCATTGATCTAAACTGTGGACTCCAAAAGGAAATAAATAGGAGAGTTCAACTTGCCTGGAGTGCATTCAGAAAATTGAAAAGCATTTTTCAAAACACGATGTCCCACTCTGTTTAAAAAGGAAGAAATTTAACCAGTGTATACTTCCCGTCATCTCATATGGTTGTGAAACTTGGTTTGCTAACAAAAGCACTGGCAAATAAATTAACAACTCAAAGAAAAATGGAGAGGTTGAAGCTAGGCAACACATTAAAAGATAAGAAGCGAAACACCTGGATAAGAAGCCAGATTCATATCACTGACATCATTCTTCACCATAAGCGACTAAAATGGAAATAGGCCGGACATCTATCTAGAAGAGAAGATGAGTAATGGACCATCATGCTAACGAACTGGATTCCAAAAGAAGGGAAACGAGGCCAAGGACATCCTAAAAGAAGGTGGAATGATGAATTGTCAAATTTTGTTGTGGAAAATTGGTCAACCATTACCAAGAAGAGAGAAAGGTGGAAAGAACTGGAGGAGACCTTCATCCAGCAGTGGACAGAAAATAGCTGAGAAGAAGTAACATTTCATCGAGCTACTTTTTTACAAAAAAATTAAGTAAAGATGTTTGGATAGTGGTCGGGTTTTTCATCTTGTCATGCAATTTGCAGTTGCTTTCTCGAGATTTCGGCTGACTTCAAAGCTTCGTTCCAAGATTAGATCGCACCCTGAGGCAAACAATTAAATATCGCTCCTGATGGATTATAAGACAAAAATATAAGAAAATATCCAATTTCTATCTTGTTTTTATTACAAGAGAAACATTAATGCAAATTTTAATATTAATAACAATAAAACTGTTTATAAGGTCTTCTAAGTTTAAATTATAAGCTATGTCTGCATCTATCGATATAGTTGCTAGACCAACCAATCTTTCTTGGATCATTGCAAATAATTTTTAATCAGTTTAAGCTTGGAAAAACTTCTTTCCGCACTTGATATGCTAACAGGAATTGTTAACAATATACTTAGGGCGGCGGTAATGTTGGGATAAATTTCTACAAGATTTTGGTTTTATATATATATATATGTATATATATATGATAAAATTTGGTGAGGACCACTTTTCTCTTCTATTATTTTTGAGAGAATTTTTAATTCTTCAAATAAATCTATTGCATCTACATCAGATGTTTTGCCACTGCTCAAAGCAATTTCCAAGTCTTCACAGTGCCTTTATTAACAGGCACCATGAGGCAGGCAGCCTCTATGCTACACTCCTGTCGATGGTACAGCTTTGTTCCATATCACGATCAGCATCAAACAAAATTTCCTTAAAATACTCAATGTGATTGAAAACTAGCTTAAGTACTTTTGCAGTTAGCTTCTTTTCAGGAAATGTATCGTAACATACTCTTCTTGTTTGCACCTCTTATCTTCTTCTTCATATGCACTGTTCTTCTAGTTGAATGAAATCACTCTCGCTTAAATGTTCTGAATGGGAATCGAACAAGTTTCTCACATCTTCATTATCCAGTTCATTAAATCCAAGTTCTTTTCCAATTGTGCTGATTTCTTCAATAATGTTAGATCTTAGATTTTGCGCACAATAAACTAACATAGGCTTGAGTTTAAAGCCGCCTTCTGCATTGCCTCCTAATAAAAGAATAAGACAATCTTTAGATACTTTGTATCCTGGTTGAGATGCTTCAGTTTTAGCTAGGAAAGTTTTTTTGTTGGCATACACTTCCAATAGAGACCAATTTCGTCGAAGCGTTGAATATTTGCCAATCGTCATAATCACCCTCCTGAATTATCCTTTGAAATTCTTCAGGAAACTTGGTGACAGAATCTTTATCAGCACTAGAAGATTCTCGTTATTCTTACGTTATGCAGTCCAGCTCGATTTTTAAAACGGTCAAACCATCCTAAACTCGTAAAGCTTTCACATTCCTCTTGAATTTTGGTTTCTTTAAATGAGGTAAAAATATTGAGAGCTTTTGCCTGAATATTCCACACTAAGAGGTACTCTTTTTTTGGTTATAATCCTCAATCCAGAGTGATAGAAGGCGCTCCATCTCGATCATTAAATGGCTTCTATTTCGGGTGATATGCATGCTTACAGAAGCAGTAGCAACTTTTCCTTCTTCTTCTCTGCTCTTATTTAATATGGTCCAAACTGTAGACTCATTGTATCCCAGGTTAACTTCTGTGGTAGATGAAATGAGCCCTTGGTTCTTTATCTCTATTTTACTCGAGGTTGAGATTGTTGTGTGGGTATTACGCTTGCTCTTTGCGAGCTTCTTACTTTAAGATGGCTTTTGGGCTTCTGTGTTTGAAGTGAACTGTTGGACTGTAGTTTGATGCCTGTCTTAGTAATTGGTTCTGGTGGTTTTCTGTTATTGCGAAGAATTTTTCTGTGACGTTTTTCATGTGTCTTGATGCTTGGTAGTTCAGTATCGCGATGAAGTTGAGTGTTTCTGAAATATCAGGGTGCATTTAGTGCCATTCTCAGGCACTTGTTCTGAGTTGTTTGCAATTTTCTGATGTTTCTTTCTTTCTGTTGTGTATCCCCAGGCTGGTGAGGCGTAGATTAATTGGAGTCTTATTACTGTTTTGTATATGAGGATTTTGTTGTTTTAGTTTAGGAGTGGGTACAGCTGTGCTATGGTCTGTTTGGCCTTGGTGGTGATGTAGTTGGTGTGCATCTTTAAATTTAGTTTCCTGTCCAGGTGTACTGCTAGGTATTTTGCTGTCTGCTGCCAGGGGATTATTTTTCCAAACACTTGAATGTTATCTTCGGGTTCTGTTTTCCTTCTGCTGGATAATACTGCGGTACTTTTTGCTGGTTTAATTGCTATTCGCAATTCGATTCCCATTCAGAACATCCTAGAAAGCTGGTACAAATCTGTACCAGCTTTCTAGGATGTTGATTGCAATTTGAAGTTTCTTGGTTGCGAGTTTTTATCTGAGGGATCTAGCTATGATGACTGTGTCATCGGCATAGAGTGCAGTGATGGTTGGTGAGGTCTGCCATGTATATGGAGAAGAGTAGAGGAGATAGTAGGGAGTCTTGGGGGGACACCAGCCATTATTTTTCTTTCAGTGGATCTAATTCCTTCTATTTTAATTCTGAACTTTCTGTTACTTAAGTAAGATTTGATGAGTTGGACGAGTGGTGTTGGGATTCCGGTCTTGTGTAGCTTGTACAGTAGCCCATAGTGCCAGATCTTGTCAAACTTCTGGGCTATGTCTAAGAAGATTGCTCCTGAGTGTTGGTGCCATTCATATCCTTGAGTGATATGACTCTATAGATATGATGGGTTGTTGAGTGCTTTTCTGAAGCCGAATTGTTTATCCAGTATTATGTTGTTCTTTCTGTTGCTTCTTGGATTCTTACAAGGATTATGTGTTCTGCCACTTTGCCTATGCAAGATAGTAAGTGGATGGGCCTGGAGTTTTGTGGGAATCCCTAAACCAGGAATTGTCCTTTCCTGGTTTAGGGATTAGAAAGACATCTGCTAGTTTCCTGCGTTCTGGGTAATGTTTTAGTCGTAACATAGCATTGGTAATGGCTACTAGGTGCATGATGCCCTTGCAGTGGAGTAGTTTAAGAGCTTTATTCGGAATCCCGTTAGGGCCTGGGGCTTTCTTGGTTTTTAGCTTTTTTAAGATCTGATATATTTCTTTTGGTGATGTGAGTTCTGCGTTCTGTACAGGTTGTGTTCCAGCTTGTCTTACGTACTTGTTTATGGATTTGCTGGATGAAGTTCAGGTCTGCGTCATAGTTGGGGCTACATTGTCTTTCCAAGCTGTCTGCAAAGGCTTCTGCTTTTTCTTCTTCTGTGTATGCCATTTTGTTCTCCCCTTTGATTGGGGGATCTCGCAAAATCGTTGTATATTATAGTTCGACCATAGAAGGGAGAGCTCTCATTGGAAGACTGCCAAGAAGAGTTAATTCACGTTGAAGGGGAAAAAGAAATAAGGCGATGAATGAATTGGTCAACAACACGCAAAATCACGTGCTTTATAGGTAAAGTTTTCCAACTATTATACAAGCAAAATAGTTACCAATTTAAAAACTACAATGATCATAAAAGAGAAGTTAATTTTCCGATGTGTAATAATAAACAACTCATCCCACAATACGGATTGATTACCCTATTATCGGAATGGATTCTCCTTCTGTTGACATGTGCAGAAGTGTTGAAGGGTCTCGTATCTTGGGCATACTATACTAGCACCACTTTCATGTCTCTTAATGACTTAAAGCTTTTCTGCTCACTGTAGATCGGAGATTTTTGTGTAACAAAAAAATCATGCTAACTGATTAATTACTTGCTTAAAGCGGGAAATAGTATCATTTCACTCAATCGTGCTAACAGATTATCGCACATATCGAATTTGCATTAAGCGAGGTTTTCCTGTATTAATAATAGTAACAGTTTAAGAAAAAACACTTGGAATGGTTTATGATATGCAACATGTGAGACAGGAGTTCATATACAATACAAATTTAGATGAAATCTCCACCTGAGAAATGCATCAAGAACTGGCATAATTATAATTTTAATGAAAATTGACAATACTGAGAAATATAAGTTTGCGCATTTCCTGAATAGGGTGGAGAAGGAGGGCCAATTTCTTAGACCAACCTTTGTAGCTTTGAACTTACTCTGGTATTTCTCTCTCCCCCCCTTCTATTATGGGGTCATGTAAAGAATATACATCAAAAAGTGATTTCACTACAACAGGTTAAAAGGCATAATTAAAGATGTTTAATTTTATCTTTCAAATATAACTACAGTTACTTGGAAAACATGGAGTAATGTGGATGAAAAAGCTGGATGTAAACTTTGTACATGCGATTTATTATTATTAAGAGAGACCACCAGGTAGTCAGGAATTCATCGAGGGAGGCCATGCTATTCGCACCAGCTGTCATACCTGTTCTTGAATTCATTCATGCTACTTGCACACACAACATCCAACGCAATCCATTTCAATCATGCACCACTCTATGCGAGAAAAATCTAGCCCTAACCTCCTTGACAGCATTCATTCTTAACTTCCATGGATGCCGTCGCATTCTTTCCCCACCCTACATAATATGAAAAATTCCATCTACTAAATTCTATATAACTTTCAGAAGTTTGTAAGTCTCAATCATATAACTCCCCCCTTTCTTCTGTTTGCTAGTGTCTGCAGCCTACAAATTCTCAATCTGTTTTAATAAATAGTATTCCACAACCCTGATATTTTTGACTCCTTCCTTTGCTCTCTCTCCATTGTATCAGAATCACTATGGAAACCAGACTTTTTTTTTTAATATGTTGGGTCCATACACAAGAGATTGGTTGATCAACCTATAGTACATTAGTACCATATATGGGTAATGGGTTGGGAAAGAAGAAACTTGTTTACATTTGATTTAAAAGACTGTATATTGCATTTCTTGGGAAACACAACAGCGAAAGACTGTTCCGTTCCACAATACAGCAGTTGTAGGAATGGAGGAGGATGAAACAAAACCTGTTCTATGGGTTTCAAGGTGCACTGTGAAGGGATGTTGAGCAGCAGTTGCACGTGTTCCAATGAGATTAGTACTTGGGAGGAATTATTGATATTTCAGATGAACATTTCCCATGGAAATATTTGTAGAATATACAGTGCAGAAACCAAACGCCTGTGTGAAAGTGAGTTGGTAAGAGATGGGTCATTAATGTATGATTGTTCTCCTCTGTACTGAGTCAAGCATTTTGAGGGCTTTTTGGAGCCCTCCCCATATGTGATAGTATTTAATAGCTGGGTGGATTTGTGATTTGTATAAAGTTAACAGCTGTTCAGGGTTTAAGTAATGTCTTGAGTGAAAAAGAAATCCTAGTTTTTTATAATCTGAGGATGCAATGGCTGTTGTGTGTTTATGCCAGGGTAATTCGAAGAAGAGAAATCTCAAATTGCCTGGAAATTTGGTGTTGTCAAAAATAATACTGGGAGGAAATGGTTCTTTTTTTATGAGATAAGACAGAACTGGATTTTATTAGCATTGAAATTAATGAGGTTATCTGAACCCCATCAGAAGATAGCTTGGAGATCAGAATTGAGGGAGGTGGTGGTGGTGGTTGTTGTTCTGTAGGTTGTGTAGAGTAAGGTTTATCAAATGAAAGGGAGGAGTGCAATGTGCTGTTATCTGCAAAACTGTGTATTGGGTTGGAGGCCATCTGAAGTAGGTAAAATAAAAATAAATTCTGTGTGATGATACAGCGTTCCCCCTTTTTACGGGAGTTCATAGTACCATGTAGTCACCCCAAATTTTATCCGGGCTGCAGAACCAGCATAGGCTGACAAATCAGACCTATGGCTGGGTCAATATTCCTGACTGTAATCCGTGTGTGTGTGTGTCCTCGGACCGGTTTGCCTGCTTGCAGAATGAAAAACACCAGATAAACTGGCGGGAAAATAGCAGGAAGAAGGTTGGTGAAAGTACAGAACCTTGTGGAATCCTGGCATTGGTTGAATGGCGAGAAGATAAGGAACCATCCACCACCACCACACATAGTGTGAGAAAGCTGGCAATCCAACTACTGAAGTCCTGAGACTTTTCTTAGTAAGCCTTTGTGCCAGACCGGTCAAAAGATATTTGGTGATATTAAGTGCAACCACTTGAGATTCACCAAACTTCTCCATGGCATTTGTCCAGAGATGGGTGACATATGAGAGCAGATCTCTGGTTGATTGGCAGTGATGAAATCCATACTGTCAGTCATTTATTAGTTGGGTGCCTTCAAGGTAGTACAGGAGTTGGGAATTGATGATTTTTCTGTTACTTTAGACAGGACTGAGGTGAGTGAGATAGGGTGGTAGTTGGATGACAGTGACCTGTCGCTCTTCTTGGGAATGGGTTAAATTATGCCAATTTCCAGACCGTGGGATAATGACCCCACTGGTATCTATAGAGTAAATACAGGTGACATAGGATAGGAGTCAGTTCTGGTGCACAAACTTTCAGGACAATTGGAGGAATGCCTTCAGGGCCAGGAGACTTTTTTTATGTCTAATTTGGACAGCATTTTTCTGATCTCTTTCTGGTCAAAGGATATGAGGGCATTATATGTTGGGCATTTGGAATGGTTGGGGGAAATATACCATTGTAAGTTATGCATGCATTGGAAGCAAAGTGTGAAGCTAGGAGATTGGCTTTTTCTGTGGGTGATGATGCAATGGAGCCATCTGGGTATGACAGGGGTGGGAATAGCATTGGGCAGAAGTTATGACCAATTGATTTGGCGAGAGACCAAAAGGCTCATCTGCCATTTGGACAGGTTACTAGTTTACTGCTTTTTGCTCTTTTGAACTCTGTTCTGGAAGCATTGATTGTTTTTTGCATGTATTTCGTGCTTGAGCACAAACTCTAAAGGAGGATGGAGTTCTTGTTTTCAGTCAGTTGTGGTATGTTTGGTTTTTCATTTGTACAGCCTTGGTACATCTTTTGGAGAACCAGAGTTTAGTTAGGGAATGGCAGTTCAGAATAGTGTGGGGATGTATGTTTCCATGTCAGTGAGTATTACTTTGGTGTTAAGTTCGGTGCATATATGCTTTTCTGCTCTTTCGAACTCTGTTTTGGAAGCATTGATTGTTTTTTGCACGTATTTTGGGCTTGAGCATAAGTTCTAAAGGAGGATGGAGTTCTTGATTTGAGCCAGTTGTGGTATGTTTGGTTTTTCATTTATACACCCTTGGCACATCTTTTGGAGAACCAGGGTTTAGGGAATGGTAGTTCAGAGTAGTGTGTGTGTAAGGGGGGGGGGGAATGTTTCCATGCCAATGAGGTTTGCTTTGGTGATAAGTTTGGTGCATATATTTGGGCTGGAAGCAATAGTCCAACCATGGGAATGAAGCAAAGAAACTGTGGAGACTGTCCCCAAGTGGGATGGTCTCAGTGACAATATCTAATCACACCAAAGACCTTACATTTATTAAAATTGAAATGACAGCCATTTAAACATGCTTATATGGAACTTATTCATCCTCACTATACTCTAAATTATCATTCACTAATATTTATTGACAGAGGACTATATAGTGATAAAGAAGAGAGAACAATTTTTGGTAATGACAGCAGAAGACTTGAAGCCATGAGAACAGGAATGCAGAGGGAAGTTAATTTGAGGCAGTAGATCTGGTAAAAGACATGCCAACAGAATGAAATATATATATTAAACTTACCAAGAAATCATATTCTTGTTTAATCCTTTATCCAAGTTTAAGCAAACAAGTCTGTACACGAAGCATCTTCACAACTAGGCCTTGTATATAGATGTTGATAACTTCACATCTGCCTCAGTATCCCACAGCGTAAGGTATAATTCCTTTCTGATATTCATAATGCTATGCTTTATGGGAGAGCCACTACTCAGACCAGTTTTGAGCTTTACTGAGATGAAAAAAGAAAAGGGGTTTCATCATAGGCCTAGAATAATTAGTACAGGGGTGGGAGTGAGCCTGACAGCATTAAGAGAAAGAAAAGACAAATGGATAGTATGAGAGATGGGGGGGGGTATGGTTTCAGTTCTCTTTTATATTATCATGTAGCCAAAGGCTATCCTTTTTCTTTTTCACCAGTCTCATGCAGCTGAACAACCAAAAGACCAACTGAAGTCCAAAGATGACTGATATTCAGGTAGTTAGCCTTAACTAAGATAACTGCCTTGAGGCAGCCTTCTCTGCTTGGAACTGCTCTTCAGTCATCCCTGCAACTGACCACATGACTACAGTGAATTAACAAGATAGAACCATTTAAAAGCCTTTCATAATAAAAACAGACAATTTTATCTTCTCCTGATGAATATTGCATAAGTGAATTGTCTACACCAATAGATGTAGAATGCATGTTCTACTGTTTCCAGTCTGTAATAGATATCACAGATCATATCTCTGATGTTAAAGTACCTCTATTTGATGGCATTTATGCCAGAATGCATCAATCCATCATCAATGCCAGAATATTTTGAGTTAAACACAGAATGTTGTAGTATTCAGGAACAATCTAACTTTTGGACCTTCATAATCATTTATTCCAAATAACGGGAAATGAAACCCACACAGTACTGGAGAAGGTCTGCACATGTGTGATTGGTGTGCAATATATTATGGATTTTTGAAGCTGTGTTGCTTAAATAGCAGAATTTTAATACTGGAAGCGCAACGTCTCCATGCTCTTTTGATAGTTGAAGAAATTCCTTTTTAACTGCTTGGTAGTGGCTGCCCTGCCCCCTCCCACAAAAAAAAAGCACAGGTTTATTATATAATTGTTTTTCTTCAAGCTTGTGTAATGTCTGTAATATTTGTATATTTGTTATGTACAACTAAGTAAGAAAGATTATGATTTTTAAGTACTAAGGCTTTAGAAGAAAAGGAAAGTGGCCAAATTTTCCAATCTTCTAAGGTTTCAATGCTTTTGTATAAAAGTTCTTGAACTAGTAATATTGAACGAGTAAAGAAAGGAATACCAAGTATAGTCAGAGGCTCTCTCTCTCTCTCTCTCTTAAGGGTTAGTCCAAAGGAAATGCCTCCGAGATCCCACTTGCTCAAAACTTTTAATTTTGTCTTGTCAGCAATAGCAGTTAATCCACTGATTTTGTTGAATTTTTCCAATACCAAGAAAATATATATATGGAATTACTATCCCTAAAAGTGACTGTTACATCATCAGCATATGCTAATATCTTATTTTCCTTTGCATTTGAGGAAACTGTCATCCCCGCAGACAGCACATGAATTGTCAACTTCCTACAAAGAAGGTTCAAGAACCAATGCAAAGAGCAATGGACTAAGAAGGCGACCTTGCTTGACTCCTTTATGAATTTTGACTGAGTTTGAAAGGAACCCAAAGAGGGGGGGGGGTGTAATAGTATTGGCAAAGGCCCCTTTAATAATGGATAGCATCCTTTTGCCCACACCAATTTTCTTGAGGGTGTAGAACAGAAAGAGATGATGGAATTATCAACTGCTTGAGTAAGGTCCACCAATAGTAATGCCACTGGCTGCTTTTTCACATTAATTAAGTGGAGTGAGTTGCATAGAAGAAACAGATTAAATTCTACTGCTCAGCCTGGAACTCCATATACCTGTGCTTTTAATTATGTATCTCATTCCAATTTGAGCCTGTTATTGATAATATTTAAAAAAATCTTGTAGTCAGTATCAGATAGAGAAAATAAGCCCACGGCTATTAATTAGCAGTTTTTGGAATGAGAATGATATGATTGTTACAAATTTACTTGGTATGTGACCTATAGAGAGAAAAGAATTAGAATATAACGAGAATGGGAAGAATAAAATCCCAGGCCTCGCAGTAAAATTCTATTCCTAGATCATTGGGTCCTGGGGATTTTCTTGTCTGGCATTCTTTTATAGGCTATGGTAACTTCAGCTGCTATAATTGGTTTGTGTTGAGCCTGTCTTGGATATGAACAGGAAAGGCATTAATGTTCCAAGAATTATAGTTTCCCATAGTACTATGGTCTTCAAACAGATTTTTATAGTGGTTTTGAAATGAGGTAAGGATGTTATCACCACCATCCATCTGATTTGGGTAATAGTTCTTTCTTCACAGCATTTGGTGAACTGCCAATTGAAGACTGGTGCCAAAGAGCTATCTGCTTAGTGTTGCTGTATTCTTATTTTAAAATTTCTTTCTTTCTTCCAGTTGTTGCTTTCTGCCTTTCAGGTTCTATTGCTATGTTGATGTTTCTAATGACGTTGCTGCATTCCATTGGTTTCCTATGAACCAGCTTTATATAGGTCATTCAACTTTTTTTCTATTTAGCAGGAGTTGCAGAAAAATAAAAAATTTGTGAAGGTTTTGATCAAGTTAATGAGTAATACAAGGCACAGGCAAGAAGAGTGAGCAGTATGGTAAGGAAAGCCAAAGCTAATTATGACCAAAGTTCCAAAGAGTTCTTCCACTATGTGACAAGCAAAAAGAATAACTGTAGAAGGATGCCTTTAATGAATGCTGGCAGCAGAGAGGTAACAGAAGCAAATGAGTTACTGAGTGATCATTTTGCAATTGTGTACAATCCAGGTGGAGATATTCCACTGCCAGATGTGACACTGACTGATGGGTGAAAGAGATAGACGAATTGAGGTACACATGATATTACAGAACCTTAATGCAAATACAGCCATAAGATTAGATGAAGTGACATCCTGTGTATTACAAGAATGTGCAAGGGAATTGGAAATGGCACTAAACCACGCTATTTAATTTGAGACTCAGTTCTGGGATGGCAAAATGGAAAGAGGGGAAAAACAGTTCAACTACATAAAGGAGGCTCCAAGACAGAAGTTGAAAATTATAGGTCAATCAGTATCTCAAGAGAAGTGGTTAACGTATTAGAGAATTTTGTAAGACATAATTCAGAGCTAGGTGACAGAAATATGATACTTTATAGGATGCAACATGGTTTTGTGAAGGATTTTGTTTACTTTTAATAATAAAGTGACAACTGAATTGGACAAAGGAAATGCTACTCAATGATACACTTACACTTTGCAAAGGCATTTAACAGAATATTATATAGAACACTGTTGCATAAATTGGAGCAAATGGGGATAAATTCTGATTTTCTGAATGATAGAGAGAGATGAATGATGGACATGCTGGAGTGATATCAGAATGGTGTATGGGGGGGGGGGGGAATGAATCTGGGAGAAGGCAGGCAGAGTACCACAGGACTTAGCACCTGGTCTTTTGCTGTTTAAACTGTACATCAATGTTAGGGGAAATGTTCACTTATTTGCTGATGATGCAAAACTTGGAAGATTGATAGTCAGTGAAGATGAATTAGACATTCTGCAGGATGACTTGAAAATAGACTGGCAGTATGAGCATATGTAAATGTCTGCCAGTTTAACGTAGCCAAATAACTCACTTTGGGAAGACAAAATCACAAGTTATGTACTAATCTGATGGATTAGACCTGCAATTCGGAAATTTTTATGGATACGGAGTTGGAGTTTTTTTTTTATGTTATTATTGTGTGACACCTCCAAGGATTCATCGCAGAAAGGAACACTACTCAAACTCACCTCTCCCCTACTTAATTCTTGAACTACATGACATTACCACTACCATCAGCACAATGCCATCTACTACCCATCACTGCCACAATGAATCGCATCATGCATTGAACCTTTGCAATGTTGTTCTTCTGGAGGAGGTTACTGCAAAGATGGTCAATAAGATTCAGTACATCAGATTATGTGGCTGTTAAAGAACATACTGATAAGCTGAGAATAGTAGCTTATTATTCCCCTTTACATGGCTTGAATAGGCTATGCTTGGACTACTGCATGTGAAACTGGTTGCATGGATTCTGTGGAAATGAAGAAGTGGGAGAGGATTCAAAGGCAGGTGACCAAGATTGTGGTAGGTTGGAATGCTCCTTTTGAGAATAAATTGAAGGTCTGTGGACTTCAAAAATTAGCTGATAGGCAAAGATCATATACAGTGGCAGTCCGTACATAAGCACTGTGACACTGCAGCATTCCCAAGGGAAAAAATGAAAAAATTAAATTCTGTTTGTGTTTATAAATAATAACAATGCTTACAACATTATATAAATGCAGTACTTAAAGGTTATAGCTTATGTTTTGACATTGATTGAATAGTTAATAATTGGAACTGTTCGATTAATGCTTTAGATTACGAAACAAATGCACTGCAATCTAACACCGATATTCGTTTGCTCTTGTCATTGCAAGTACATCATTCCCTCAAACGGCAGTGCATTTTTAGTATGATTACGTGCCTTATTTCTGTGAGATATGAAACGTTTATTATTGGTGCGTGTGCCTGGCGAACTATTTTTTATAAATCTTATTTTATTTTGGTAAAATAACATATATTTATTTATTATAGATACATGGCTTGGACTACTTGAATTATGACGAGTGTCACTGTTGAAAATATGAAAAGAATAATATTTTTTCAGTTATCGTTACATGAAACAAATGCACTGTGATCTAACGCTGATATTTGTTTGCTGTCGTTGCATATTACATCATTAGATACACTGCCACTTGGGCAGTGTATCTTATGCCTGCTCTCGTTATTTCTGTGAGATATGAAACGTTTATTATTGGCACGTGTTCGTGGAGAAATTTTTTTGTAAATCTTATTTTATTTTGTTAAAATAACAGATATTTATTTATTATAGATACAAGGCTGAATTATGACGAGGCTCACTGTTGAAAACATGAAAAGAATATTTTTTCAATTATCATTACACGAAACAAATGCACTGCGATCTAACGCCGATATTCGTTTGCTGTCGTTGCACATTATGTCATTAGATACACTGCTGCTTGGGCAGTGTATCTTATGCCTGCGCTCATTATTTCTGTTAAATATGAAACGTTTATTATTGGTACGTGTTCGTGGTGAACTATTTTTTTGTAAAGCTTATTTTATTTTGTTAAAATAACATATAATTATTTATTTGTTATAGATACAAGGCTGAATTATGACGAGTGTCACTCTTGAAAATATGAAAAGAATTATATTTTTTCAATTATCGTTACACAAAACAAATGCATTGCGATCTAATGCCAATATTCGTTTGCACTTGTCATTGCTATTGATACGAAACGTTTATTATTGGTGTTTGTTCGTGGTGAGGATGAAATATCTTTAATAAAGTAATTTTTAATATGTAAATTTATTTATTAATAAATTCGTTACTGATTAGGGAAAAAAGTGATTTTTTTTTTTTTTTTTTTTTGTATATGCATGCAGCATCCCCACTTAAAATTTTCACCGGCCGCCACTGATGAGATATGATAGAAGCATATGAGTTATTAAAAGGATTTTATAGAATTGACCCTATTGACCACATGGCAGGAAGGGAGAAAACAAGGTGTCACTTCCTGGAAATTGTATAAGCGTTAGCAAGGAAGTTAAGATTATATTTCTTTGGAGGATGACGAATGGGTTGCCAGAGATTATGTTTCATCAGTGAATGAGTTTAAGGAGAGGTGTGACAGGTATTTGAATTAAAGTGGATGTCCCACAATAACTCTTTGAACCTATGGAGATGTGCAAGAACTAACAATATGTAATGATAATCAATGTTAATTACATAAATAACAATATGTAATGATAGTCTTAACTGGTGCATCACTCTGAGGTACTATATGGTATCTAGCAGGGGCATATATTCTGGGTGTGCTAGGTGTGTGGTGCACACCCATGGAATAGCAATATCACCAATATTATATTTTTGCATTTATTAAAGACTCTCCTAATTGTTCCCTGGCTTCATGTGATTCCTAAAATTAAACACAATATGCTAATGCTTCATGAAGAGGACACTTTTTGACCTATAAACATTGCATCGCATTCACATTAATAGCTAGGGTGTGCAGTCACAAATAAGGGCACCTTGAATCCCTTTGAACAGATGTGCAGTGGATCAAATTCTTAGTATTTCAGTTGTTTTAAACCACCCAAAAAGTGAGGCAGGGTGTGTGTGTGCTCAGACAACAGCACCCAGAAATCAGTGGTTGTGATGGGTTACTGTGTCAATCAATCCAACTGAAAAATTGTCATGAGTTGCTATTTTGTTTTCTGAGTTTCATGTGTTTTGTGTAGGTGAAGTGTGAACAGATGTGTTTAGGACACTGATATAGACAAGTTTTTAATATATAATTTTTTATAAATAATTTATAACATTTAACATTTTTGCCCATATTTACAATGGGAAACTGTTGATGATCTACTGAATGTCCAGTTTTCTGCCAAACCATTCACACATTGTATGATTATAATCGAAGGAGGTTGGAACTTGTGTATAAATGAGTAAGCAAAGCAAGTTATTTCAGCCTTTCTTTGGTTCCATCTGTAAAAATAATAATTTTTCAAGCGATTTCTTTTCCTGATTTTTGTGTGTACTACACGGTTCTATCTAAAAATTGTATCAAAATTAAAATTATCTGTGTCTGAACTTTTTTTCAATGATAATCTAATCCTGCCACAAAGCATAAACCCTTTGTGCTTCTCACATAAAAGGAATGTAATATCTATTGTTCATTTGACCTTTATGTTTTCTATATTTAAAATTATATTTTAAATATTTTAAAACTTTCATACATCAATAAAAATGCAACCATTATGGTCAAATTAATGTGAATTTTGTAGTTTGGGTTGCTAAGTCACATGACAGTACACCCAACTTAAATGGGCATGCAATGCCACTGGTATCTACTATATCCATTTTTCTGTTATTCACAAAAATCACTATATCCTAACAGCTGAAAATCACATTTACTATATATATATATCAGTGGCATCGCGTGCCCATTTCGGTTGGGTGTGCTGTCGTGTGGGTTATGAGACCCACGCTACAAAATTTCATGTCAATTTGACCGTATGCATGGGCGTATGTCTGCATAAAATTTTCTGGGGGGGAGGGGGGACAAAGCTTGGAGACAAATAATTACATCAATAAATTTTTATAATTATTGATTTAATTAAATAATTATATCAATAAACATCTTTCAGCTTTTTTTTTGATGTAATTATTTGTCAATGTAAACTATAAATACATTTTCATTTTGCATCAATTTTAATGATCTTTAATTCTTGGAAAAAAAAAAAGGGTATTCATAAGTAATAGTTTTTAGCACAATTTCATATATAAAAATTGACCAGCATATTTTATTAAAAATCAACTAATTAATCCTAAATTAAATTATTTCAGTTTAAAAGCAAAAAAATCATAAAACTAACAAGTAAAATTATATTAAATTAGATACACTTACCTTTTAAAAATGTATTTTTATGTTTAAATTTATTTCACTATAAATTTACAATTCACACTTCACTCAGTGATTCACTAGCACAGAGGGAAAACTAACTGGTCACTGTTCACAAATCAGAAAACGATAAACCAAAAACAGGAACACGTGTTTTATTGCAGCAATAAAGCATGTGTTCTATGGCTATCCCGCCGTGGGCTGAAACAAGCCAACCCATAATCAAATTTATAATTGAAATTTTACAATTATAATTTGTGGAATTTTTTAATCGATCCTGGGGGAAGTCCCCCAGGATTGATATTCGCAATCTAATTGCAATCGCCCATGTGATTGCATTTTTATTGATGTATGAAAGTTTTGAGAGGGCATAGTGCATCAGCGTCCATTTTAATTAGTCCAATGCAATTAATTGCAGGATAACTTCTGTGTAGAGTGGGGGAACAATCTGTTTTAGGATTTATTAGAAAATAACAATGAAGGAGAATGCTTTATTTGATTGGTATATTTGAAATACTAAAAGATGAAGATATGTGAACCATCATTCATAAGACATGTAAGAATAGGAAAGAATAAGTGTGAGTAGAAACACTTTCATTAACGGTAAACGAATTATTAATAATTATCATTTGTGATATCTGTGTCCTATAAGTTGCCAGGTAGAGTGAATAGCACGATCCTATAAAGTCTAAACATGAATAAGTGTATTCATGATGGCATAATTTAAAAAAAAACTTAAGAGAGTATTGCAGGAATAAATATGGTTTGGAGCAGCAGCAAATCATCTCATAAAATTTGTTGCACATGTTATTTGCATTTCACTGGTTTGTGTATATTTCGTTCCATTTTCCAAGAATTTTATTTTGTTTACTGAGACTCAGTATACATAACATCTGATCATTATTGGAATTATCCACACTTTCGGGAATCCTAAATTCATTAGTTTTTTTTTTAGTTTCAGCGGTTCTTCTGTCTTATCAATCTTACACATGCTGGTATTTATTTTGAAAGACTAGAATAAAAATGTCTCTATATACCGTTAAAAAACTTTGCAACCCCAACAGATGCTATATTACATGAGCAAAAGAAAAAGCAATTAGCATTTTTCTCCTAACACCCACTTTCAAATTTTCAGTTCCAGAAAACGTGTAACAGCTGTTTGTAATACAGTCATCGCATACAAAAAGCACTCAACTCATGACAAGTGACAACATTCAACTGGATTGGTTGACACAATAACCAATCACAAACACTAGGTGAGCTCAAAATGTTAGTTCACCTAGCCCCGCCTTCCAGTGGTTTAAAAATATTAGAAAGCTAAGAATTTGATCCGCTGCATCCTCTTTACATCTTTTCGAAGGGCTCAAAGGTGTATGCATTTTGAAAGCACACCAGGCTATTAACGTGAATGTGACGCAATGTTTACATGGTGAAAAGTGCCCTCTTCATGAAGCACTAATGCTTTATTACCTTCCTGAAGAGGACAATGAAGCATTAGTATATTGTGCTCAATTTTAAGTCTGCAAACAATTGGGGGAGTCTTTAACGGGAATAAATGCAAAAATATAATATCGGTGCTACTGATATTTCGTGGATGTGCACTGCACACCAAATACACCCGGAATATTCGTCCCTGATATATATATATATATATATATATATATATATATATATATATATGCAGTTTCTCCTCTCCACTTGGGAAAGGGGAGGAAGAATAACAACCTCTGTTTCAGACTAGGATCTTGATATGAAAGTTAAAATGACATGCAACTTAAGTTTATTTTCATGAAAGCTATTATTCACACATGGTAACATTAGTCTTCATAATTTTTTCCTAATGAGTGGTAATAGCTAGTCAAATGCTTCATTACTGCTTCTGTACACAAGAACAATCAAAATGAAGTAGAAAATATCAGAAACAATGTATTGGAAAGACTGATCATGCTTATTTATTTATTTATTATATTTTTTTGGAGGAGGTCATTTACCATTTTTGCCATTTAACAAGAAATTACAGAAAAAAAATAAGAAAAAGAAAAACAATGCAGAGTGAATAAAAGGAAACATTTCATTCACATTTGCAACTTTATAATTTTGTATAGTATAGTTAGCTGAAAATTGAAATGTGCAATGCTAGTGAATATATACAATATCTCACACCTTCAAAAAATCAATTAGTCTAAGAGCAAACAAGAACGCACATATTAAGTACAGTACTTATTAATAGAAGTCTGAATGGTCTTTCCCATATATTTTTGACTTATGGTTATATATTTTCATTTTATAAATTAAGAAATTTAAATTTCAAGCTACTTCTCCTATAATAATTAGGACTTCATTTATGGGTGATAATTTTCTTAAGAACAGAGTGGCTAGAAATTACGAGCTAGTGGAATTCTAACACAGTTAGGATCAGCCTTTAAACCATCCAAATCAGAAGTATGTGGAATTATGACAAAGTGATGATCATTAGGCCTGAGTAACAAAAAGCATAATTTATCAAGAAAGTATTTATAATGAAGCATCAGCAAAAAAACACCACTTTTTAGTAGAAGACAAGCATTTCGTCACAAGTTCCTCCCATTTTACTTATTACTGTGCATTCAAAAATGCTTATACAAACAGACTTCATTTTCACCTTTTCATGGTGTGTGTGTGTATATATATATATGAGGAAATGTTCGACATTGAAATGAATGTTCATAGCCTATCTTTGATGACTCATCCAGAATGTTAGGCACAAAGATGGTTTATCCGTTGTTTCAACTGAGAGTTTAAAAAAAAAAAAATTGAGATAAAATTCAGTTAAAGACAGTAATAAGGTAAAAAGAAGGATAGTTTGGCCTCCTGACAAGATGTAGCATTATAGCCTGTTTTCCTAAGTGCTGCTTTCCCAACAGCTTATGCTCCAGATGTTTATATACAAAGTGTTTCCAACACAACTCAATTATCCAATATATCAGAAAATATACATGTACAAATAACAGGCAAATACATAAATATACTTTGCATAGAATGCTCATATATGTTTTAACCATAATTGCTAATTCAATACTGAAGTTTTGAGAAACACATTTGAGCTGGCCTATATTTAATTTAAATGAAAGATGTCTTGCTTTTGATATCCTCTATCCAAGACTGTGATCTTCAAAAAATCCCTGTGGAGTCTCCTCCTATATAAAGATACAGATACATAATTCAATAAAATCTTTATAAATCGAGACATTAGATTTAAAGAAAATATATTGATGATCTAGCAGGTGACAAGTGTAGTATACAAGAAGATATGAAAATTGTTAGTGCAAGTGAATAAGGATAGTGAGAAAGTAAAAACTGTAAGTCTGATGCCACAGTATCACAGAAAAGAGATGAGATGAAGAGATATAATTGCAAATGAGTTAGTGCATAGGTTATGCAAGAGGAATAGTGTAGAGTTCATAGAGGTGTGGAATGCATTTGACAAAAGGAAGGACACATATAGTGAGGATTTCTTTACTTTATATATATATATATATATATATATATATATATATATATATATATATATATATATGTAGTAATATATGTAATAATATATATATATATATATATATATATTACTACACACACAGGAGGCAGCAGAGCCTACAGCAAATAAATGCTGTGTATGAGCAAAGAGAAAGAATTGTGAGAGTTCAGACGTGCAGAGTCAGGGAGACTAGATCGTTTAAGAGGTGGGAGGGTGTACACAACCTAGATGAAAGTTGAAAGTGATCACATGATGGCGAAGCATCTCCTCAGCTTTTTAACATTAGTGAGATAATCAACACGAGGTTGTGGGATGAAGGAGATTTTATAGTTTATGTATATTTATTCTAGAAGTATCTGGAATAAGGAAGAGGAGTTTTTGCTATTTGTTACTTCAACCTGAATAAAAGTTATAGGCATCAGCGAAACTTGGTTGACTGAGGATGATCTAATCACAGGGAAAGAAAACAAGAGTTATAATATTTTTCAAAGAGAGAGAGAGAGAACTAAGAGAATAGAATGAGAGGAGAGGTTTTGCTAATCATAACAGATGAACTGAAGTCAAAAACAGGTATGAGGCAGGATTTAGATGGCATGCACTGGAAAGTTATCACAATGAGTGCAAGTCGAGTAATTATTATAGGGAAATTAAACTATGGGGACATAAACTGGAAGGAGGAATGGTTGCAGGGATGAAAGGAAATGGAATTTATACAGCTGCTAAGAGATATATTTATTCCAGAAGTATCTGGAATAAATTATATATAAATAAGGAAGAGGAGTTTTTGCTATTGGTTACTTCAGCCTGAACAAAAAAGTGGTTAGCGTATCTGCTCTCCAGCCAAAAGGCTGCGGGTTTGAATACCGCCATGGGCATGGAGGTTTGTGATTGTCTGTGGAAAAACTAGTGGTGGTGGTTGGCGGTAGATGGCGTTGGTGTAGTTGCGGTTAGTGGATTGAGTGGTGGAGAGAGAGTTGTAGAGCAGGTGCCCTCCCTCGATGAGTCTATGGACTCCTTGGATGTGTCAAATAATAATAATAACTACCACAGACATGTTATGAAGGGCACATGAGGTTTGAGAGTGTTGAATTTAGTTATGCATTAGAGAACTTGGCAGTAACTAATGTATGCAGGCTGCCGACTCGGGGAAAGTGATCATGTGATCTTAACCTTTGAGATTGCCAGACATGCAGAATTGTCTGTTAAGAAGAAGCATATATGGAATTACAAATAAGGTGATTATGACAAAGGGCAGAGTCAGCTTACAGAAGTACTATAGTACTATGGCATAAGAATTTGGAGGGGGAGAGATGTTAGCAGTGCATGGGAGTTGGTCAAGGGATTTTAAAGAAAGCAGTATCAGACTAATTACCCAGAGTCAGGAGGTTGAATCAAGAGAGCAGTCAGATGGAAATAGCATTATTAAGCACTAGATGCAGAAAAACAAGAAGTGTGGACGGAATATAGAGAAAAAGGTGATTAGCAAGTGAATAAGCAGTGCATCAAGGAGAATGACTCTGTGGTAAGGAAAGGCCAAAGCCAATTATGAGAGGCAGATAGCTGATGAGACCAAAAGAAATCCCAGAGATCTTTCACTATGTGGCAAACAAAAGGAAGAATAACTACAGAAGGATGATTTTAACAAGTGCTGATGGTAAGAAGTGACTGAAACAGTTGAGTTACTCAGTGCTAGAAGTGACACTGACTAATGAGAGATAGAAGTAGATAAATTGGATGTGCTTATAATATTGCTGAACCTTAATATTTGATTAAGGTTCAGCACACCTCCTCTGATCAAGCTGTTTAATTGGAGCCTCAGTTCTGGGAAAGTGCCAAGGGAATAGAAAGAGTGCAAAATAGTTACACTGCATAAAGGATAAGACTCTAGCCAATGCAGTAGTAGTAGTAGATTATAGTTGAAGTTTAACTTTGCAACTAAACTATAAATTGCAAAGTTTTACTATCTCTGTTAAGGAATATTTTAATGATAGGTGATACATTTTTCTGCTACTTAAATATGGAAAATGTATGATTTCTGTATCACTTCAACCTTGGTATCTTTCTGGGTCTGGCTCCCACTGATGAGACCTCAATAAGGGTTGAAACTAGTCTGAAACTTGACCTTTCCTATAATGCAGAGCAGTATACACATCTGAGAAATGTCACATTATGGGATACTGAGGCAACTGATGTGAAGTCAACAGCCTCTATATACAAGTAGCCTAGCTGTGAAGATAATTAAAGTGTCAAGTTTGTTTACTTACACTTGGGTAAATGATTAAACAAGAATATAATTTCTTTACAAGTATAATTTACTTTGTAAATTATACTTGAATGCCTTCACAAAGGCATTCAAACATTGGGATTTTGTTGCATAAATGGGAGAAAAATGGACTAACTGGAAATGGACTAAAAATGGAAAAATGGACTAAATTGCTAACTGGACTAACTCTTCTTATGAATTACAATAGTTCCTCTCTAAATTAAATGCACTTCATCCAAGGATCCAATTCACACTAGAAGAAATAAATAAGCAGTTAGCCTTTTTAGATCTTTTAATTCTTTGTCAACCAGATGGTAACCTACATTTCTCAGTTTTTTGGAAGAAGACCCATACAGGCCATTATATCCATGCTGAATCTCATCACCTATCCTAGTCAAAAGGCTGGAACTATTAAAACACTGGTTCATCAGGTTCACTCCTTATGCTCTTCAGATGAACTATTACAGAAAGAATATGAAGCTGGTGACTTGGATAAGAGTGCAGCTGACAGAAATATCAAAGAATAGTGTACGGGGGAAGTTGAGTGTCGAAAAAGGCAAGTGAAGCACCTCAGGACTTAGTAGCTGGTTTAAATTGTACATTAGTGTTACAGCAAAAGATGATTTAAACAGAATGACAATTATGGACAAATATAAATGACTACAAGTTTAATGGTGAAATAACTCACTTTGGGATGGTGAGATTACAAGCTATATACTACCAGAGCTGAATAGCAGGAAATTGATGAGGCCTGGATTAGGAAGTTATTGTGGATGACATTGAAGTTTATAAGACATACTGCAAATGTGGCCAATCAGATTCAACATTAGATTACATTATTATTATTTAGGCCTCCAAGGAGTTAAAAGACTCATCTTGGGAGGTCCTTCCTAGGAAACACGTCTATCAAGACTCAACGTGGGAGGTTCCTCCTAGGAAACACAAAGTTTATCATACCACTCCTTAAACTAATTGACCGTTCTCACTCTCACCACTCCATCAGGCAATGCATTGCACGGTTCAACCACCCTCCATGCAAAGATGGATGTTGAAGAATACCCCAAGAAGTAGGGATAAGGAGTGTATTTAAATAAATTATAATACTGGAATAAACTCATGTAAAATATTATTTTATTAGTATAATTTTCACCTAAGTAACAACAGCATCTTTAGTACATGTAAAAAGCTAATTGAACAATAACTTACAATTCCAAATGGCACCACCTAAGTAGCTAATGTAAGATAACTAAAAAAGGTCATTAAATTTCCTAACTTATTAAAAAGACACTTTGGATTTCAAAAATAAAATTTTGGATCTTCATTTGGATGCTTCAGATATGATTAGTTTAGATGTTCTTTTATTATTTACTAATGTTCCTTTATCTAACAGCATTGAATTACTATAACAAGAATTTCCTTCTGACATTGTTCAATTACTTGATTTTGTAATACATTCTGGTTATTTTTCTTTTAAAACAAGTTATATCAACAAATTGAAAGAACAACAATGGGCAATCCTATTTCTCCTGCCATTGCCAATTTCTTTATGGAGCACCTTGAACAACATATTTTCAACAACATTTCACCTAGACCTACTCACTAGTTCGGATATGTAGATGACATTTTTGCTATCTGGACTAACTCTTCTTATGAATTACAATAGTTCCTCTCTAAATTAAATGCACTTCATCCAAGGATCCAATTCACACTAGAAGAAGTAAATAAGCAGTTAGCCCTTTTAGATCTTTTAATTCTTTGTCAACTAGATGGTAACCTACACTTCTCAGTTTTTTGGAAGAAGACACATATAGGCCATTATATCCATGCTGAATCTCATAACTTATCTTAGTCAAAAGGTTGGAACTATTAAAACACTGGTTCATCAGGTTCACTCCTTATGTTCTTCAGATGAACTATTACAGAAAGAATTACAACATATTATTTCCACTTTTTTTGTCCTTTTTGAGTTACTGCATTTCTTGTTTCGTTCTTCCAAAAAAATTTTCCCTATCATCACCTTTCTATTTTCTAGGTATTTACCACACTGTCCACACAACTTGGATTACATGATTAACATGACAACTTGATGAGTGTACCAATAAAATTGCTACCCCTTGATCATTGTTGCATATCACCTTAGTTGCTGCTCTGCATTTTCTTAATTAACTGGCATATGCAATGTAAAGCATTATTACTCTGCGAGCGATTTTAAAAAATCGCTCAGAGTGATCCAAATCACTCATGCTCATCACTTTAGGATATTCAGTGGTAATTCCATCAGATAATGCTTTTAACAAATCTCTACATAACAGAAGACAAAAATCCATCAATGCAGTGAACATGGCTCTAGTCAGCAACCAACACAAACTGACTCTACTGTCGAGCACCCTCTGAAAGGTCACTCATAAATGTACAGGGAGTTCCCAAAAGCTCACTCTAAATCTCATTGAGTAATTTGAAAAGATTCCTCATGACCTGGATCACTTCATAAATGCTAAGTAGTGGTTCTACTTCTCTGGCTTTAGCCAGTAACTAGCAAAAACCACTACTTCTATGACAAGCACTTGCTGGAAGACCTTGTTCAAGGTCCCCCCCCCCCCTTGCCAATAGGAGCTAATAGGCCATTATCCACTAGAATACCATAATCAAGGTAACGTCAGTGGGAGCTAGACCCATAAAGATACTGAGAGCAAAATCAATGTTACAGGCCACATATTCATATGCAAGCAAGAAAATGGATTATTAAAATACTAACAAGAAATAGTTGTGGCAAGTTTTCCTACTGTAAGAAAGCAAATATTTGATAAGAAATTATATTCTTGTCTTTATTATGAGCTCACAAAAGTTTGCATGTATGATACTAGGGCAATGTGATATGAAGTAATCTATCTGCCTTCATATAAAAGCAGCCAAGTCATAAAGTTACTTCATGTGCAAACTTCTGTGCGCTTATGCTTGGATAAAGGATAACGAAATGAATATAATTTCTTATTGACATTTATTTTCAACTTAATAAGACTTGTTATTATATATATTCTTCCTTTAAAAAGCAAGTGAGCAAATCTGTGCACAATAATTCACATGCAGCCTGATCAAGCCTGATCAAGCCTTATACAATGTAACCAGAATGTCTTTACTTCTACATGATATTTCAAATTTCTTCTTATGATTGCCATAATCCTTTTAATATTATTATTATTATTATTATCCTCAGACCCCATGGAGTCAAAGACTCATCTAGGATCACCAACTCATATTAAACAAATATGTCAAAGCAGATGTCAACTCCCTGACATATTGCTTCAAAATACGTGGTAATATATTATCAAGTGCCAAAATCTTATTAACATCAAGTTTGCTCAATTCTCCATATACCTCTTGCTCACTTACAGCCAGTCTCTCCTCCTCATCACCATCCACTGCTCTTAAAACTCTCCATGATGTCACAATCACAAGAATGAAAGACCTTCACAAACTGCTCATTAAATATCTCAACTATACCCTCCGCAGTAGTTGTTCTTATACCATTTTCTCCAATCAATGCCATCATTCCATAATATATATATATATATATTTTGGCTTCATTGGCTAACTTCTGCTCATACTGAATTTTTGCTAACTGAGTCACCCTCCTTGCCCATTCTTTGTAATCCTCATGGAATTGATTATTACCACTCATCTTATGTTGCCTCCATAATGCCTTTTTCTTTTATTGCATGCTTAATCTCTTCATTCATCCATTTCACACCTATCTTATTTAATTTTCTGACCCTTAGAAGACATTTAGACATTGCTTCTACTAGAGAGTTCTTGAATATCACTCAAGCAGTACTGATCCCCTTTCCACCCAACTCCTCATTCCATACCACACCTGCAAGCTGTCTCCTGAGCTTCTCATAATCACCAGTCTTGTAGTTCCACTTATACCCTTTCCTCACAGTCCTCACTTTGACACCTTTATTTATAATAATGATGAGATGATCAAATCTAAGACACTCAATCTTCATGTGCCCTCTGTGACATACTTCCTGAGGTAGTTTGCCCTCAAAAACTCAAGAGACTGATTTTCTTTACTTCCAGTTGCTATCTCATCATCCCAGTCTATACTGCCATAATTAAAACCACCCATAATGATCACCCTTTTCTTATTTGCTTGCCTAATTTGATTATACATTTCATGGTTACTACCATCCACATTACCAGGTCTATAGCAACATCTGACTAAGTATTTCATTCTATTTACCTCTATCTCAAATCATACTGTCTTAAAACCACTGTGACTATTTTCCTCTTGCATCTCTACCTTGTATGGACATAACTCTTTTTCTCTCATCAATATGAATGAAATGGGATATCTTCATAATTTTTGTAATATGTCTCCTAAACTGCCAGTACTCTGTCTACCACCATATCATATCCCTTATCTCCTTCAAAATTTGCTCACTAAATGCATGCTCTAAACCTGCATCCTATCCATACAGCTACTAATGGGAAGAGATGTGCAATATACAGTCTTTCCCCTGTCAAGTCAACCCTGCCTTCCTGTGGTGTGGTCTGTTTCCACAAAAGGGGCTCTAGCACTTGCAGCAAGCATCCTTGAAACAAAAGAATATCTTTCTAGTTGGAGGAAAAGCCAACTAGAACACTAGGGAGCATTCATTGTGAAGAATTTAAGACAAAAACACACACATGTTGGAGTAAGTATGAAAATAACACTCGAAGTTTCGGCCTATGTAAGCATACTCTGTAATAACAATGCACAAGACACAAGCTATGAAATACACAAAAGTAAGATAAATCTAAATCTTTTGTTAATCGCTTATCCTAGCCTGACCTCTGGTGAAAAAAAATAAAATACAATTTTTATACATATAAGTAAATAATATACAGCTAATAAAAAAAACTAAATAAATAAAAATAAAGTTTTATAGCAGAGCTATATTAAACACATCTCTACAGTCCTCTCATATCAAGGTTTTCTTGTATTGGGGTTCTTCCATCATGTTCTGGATGCTATATAGGTTGCAGATGGATCCTCCAGATTCTCGAAATTACTACTCCGTCATCCTGTTTAGATTTGATGATGTTTCAGCATCTCAAGCTTCCTTGAACTTTCTTTCAAACCAGGTTTTAGTGCAGTATAGGGACTTGGTACCTTTCCAGTTGATTCTGTAATATGTTTGAAGTGCATGGTCTGACAGGCCTATTTTACCATAGTGGAGGAATTTAATAAGGCGTTTATGTTTGCCTTTTCTTATTGGGATGGTGTGCCCTGTTTCCCCTATGTTGGGTAGGTTGCAGGTGAACTAAATTTTGTAAATCCCCAGGTGGGCAAGGTAGGGTAGGGGATCTTTGGATGAACTGAGTATACTTTTTAATTTTGCAGGAGGTTCAATGGTTGTCTTAATGTTTTATATATGTAGTGTTCTACTATTTTTTTTCTGATATTCTGTTAATGTATGTATGGCTACAGCATTCTTTTTTGCGTTTAGTGGTATTATTGTGAAGGATTTTGTGGGCTTTTTTTTTTTTTTTTTTTTTTTTTTTTTTTTTTTTTGTAGTCATTTTTTTTTATTTTTATAAATGTTTGGCTAATAAAGGTGGCAGATGACCTTCACTGACTGGTGAAACTCCACCAAAGTAGCGAATGCTATGTTTGGTTTCCAGAGCAAGGGTTCTGACTCCATCTCCCTCCTCTCTTTTCCATTCAGTGTCAGTGATACTCTTCGAAGGCATGCTTAACACACTTAGAGACCCAGATCCTCCTCCATTTTGAGGGTACGGTAGTTAAAACAGTTGTAATGCAAATAGTATATGGCAGCCGGCTGCATTACCACTGTTTTAATTGCTGTAATAACAATAACCTCAGGAAGCCTCCTGACTCAATTATGAGTTAAGAGGCTTCCTGATCAACTGCTTTATAATTCCACTGCCACATATTCTGCCAGATCATGCCTGTGAGGGAGTCCAAGTAGTGGTATGTGGGAGGTACTGTTGAGGCCACAGAATGGCAAGAAGTCTGGTCATTCTCTGTATGGGTATCATGTTTACGAGTCTATCTCCCCCCCCCCCCCCCCACCCATTGCATGTCCTCACTTTTTCCTTTCATCTAATCAACAATGAAAAATGAAACAGACAAACAATGATGACAGTACTGCAAACAAAATAAATCTCTCAACAACCAGTTCATTCAAACAAATTAAACCAAAAATATTCAAAATCACCAAGATCCCTACAAATTTAAAAAAAAAAAAAAAAAAAAAAAAAAATCCATAGTATAAATTCCAACAGAAACAATTTTATTTATTTATTATCTGACACCTCCAGGGAGTCCAAAGACTCGTCGAGGGAGGGCACCCACTCCACAACTCTCCGCCTCCATCCCCTCAACCTCATCCACCAACCACATCATCTACACCACCACTAGTATTTTCACAGACAATTACAAACATCCATGCCCACGACGGGATTCGAACCTGCAGTCTTTTTGGTTGGAGAGTGGATACGCTAACCACTCGGCCAACCAGGCCGGCAACGCCTCTTGTACCGTTTCCTTAGAATCGGTTTTCCACAACCAACCAACGTAGACTGACTTCTTTTAACTCGTTGCTATGAGATCCAGGTTCATCATCACTTACAGACATACAAACCAAAAACCTAAATTGTAGCTACATTTCACAGTTCACCCTCAATGCCCAAATTATACTCTTCATGATTCATTTTGCCATAAAGGTGGCACCTGTGCCTTTGTACATTCTGTATATATATAATCCAGTGAAATATAAAGTAAATTTGAAAGGAGAAGGAAGTGAAATAAAATATCTATAATTACCTGCGATCTGCAAGCAATGTTTCAAACTGTGAACTGACATCATTTACAACAACAGTCTATATTCACAAAACTTTTCCAACAGATAAAAGCTCTGTGCAAATTTACTGAAAAAACTATATTTATAAATAAAACTTTTATTTCCTCAAAACTGAGATAATAATGTTATATATATATATATATATATATAAAATAATAATTTAGGAATAATTTCCAGTTCTTCTAATTGGAATAACTCACTATTATGAGTGTTTTTTTAGTTATATTATTATATAAGCATATAAAAACATGTATCTGCAATGTAACAGATTTCGAATTCCTTTTTTTTTGTATATGTGTAAATGTGTAAAATTACATCTGACAAGCTTAATGCTGCTGGTGGAGATTATTATGATTCAAAGCGATGTTCCTTCTAAACTGTGGACATGCACACACCTAGTAACTGCATGCATCAAATTTTTGCTTTCAGAATTTACAATTTATAGTTAATAATTTTTGAATGCACTGTAATAATGAATTATATGATTAATCATACTTATCACTTATTTTATTTAGTAATTTCTCCAACGTCTCCACTCCAATATATTCTAACCCATTCTAACTTAATACACTCTAATTAGTTACTTTCAGTTTGTGCTGTGTGGGCAAACTGATGAGATCAGCAAGTTGCAGTGATGGATTTGTTTACAGCAGTGGTCGCCAAAGGGGTTGATATGACATTGTTAGGGGTCGATTCGGGCTCAGGGGAGTCAATTGGGAGTCGACAGAAAAATATAAGACATCATTGCATGGGTAATATTTAATTCGGTTAACTTGGATTACCTCCATGACAAAAGACATGGAGGTAATGACAACGCAATTAAGAGTGAATCGTGGGATCAGTACCTCCATCTTACAGGTCCATGAATAGCACCTGTAAGATGGAGTGAGGTCATGAAAATAGTTACTGAGGCCAATCAAGTAGGCCAAAATGACGTATTTACAAATAAACGGATGTTGGTGGTTCCTGCCGGCCGGCACAGTGGGAGCGAGATTGCAACACGTGTGTGGTTCTTATTTACCGATACTTACAAGTATTCGATCCCAGTCTCATGCACATCGACATACAAGTGAGCGTTAATGTTCTAAAATTCATCAACATACAAATTATAATTCAATTGTTATTCATTCACGAACTAAACTTCTCTATGTTGAAGAGTTGAGCAGTGCTGGTAGTAATACTGGTGATATTAATACCAGTAGTTTATTAATATCACTAGTAATCCAGTGATATTACTAGTGATAGTAATAGTAGTAGTAATAGTAATATAATAATGTATACTATATTATACATACAATAAACACTGTAACTATAAAATAAACAATCTAAAAACTCACATAAGCGTCTTTTTTTGTTGTCCTATTATAATTACGTAATAGTAAAATATAGGGGGGGTCGATAAAAAGTCAAGAAATGCTTGAAGGGGTCGACAGGCAAATGACTTTGGCGACCTCTGGTTTAGAGTGTCTACACAGTACCAGTCACTTCAACTTGTGCAAATGGTGATGGATTTTTGTAGATATGCAGATTTAAGTGAATTAATTTAGTGATTGCAATTTCACAGGTTATAGCTAGATGAAAAATGGCAACATTACTTTAATGGTTTCAATGTATTATACCCCAATATGTCACTGTTGAAATTATAGAAGAAAAGAACAACAAATTCATTTAAATTTGAGTGGATCGACAATTGTAATGAAAGACCTCATCATCACAGAACAACATGTGAGTTGCATTTAGTGATATATTTAGATATTATTATTATTATTAAGAGAGACCTCAGATGAGTCAGGGACTGATCATACTACATCCACCAGCTATCATACTTATTCTTGAATTCATTCAAACTGCTTGCACTCACAACATTCAATGGCAATCCATACCAAACATGCATCATCCTATGAGAGAAAATCTAGCCCTCATCCCCCTTCTTAGTAGCATTCATTCTCAGCTTCTAAGGATGCCCTCTGGTCCCCCCCCCCCCCATAAATTAAAATTTCCCATCAACTGAAATTTTGTATGACCCTCTCAGAAGTTTGTAAGTCTCAATCATATTACCCCTTCTGTCTCCTGTTTGCTAGTGTATGCAGTCTACAAATTCTCAATCTGTCTTCATAATCAGTATTCCACAATCATTTTTAACACTCTCCTTTGCACACTCTCTCTACCATATCAGAATCACAACGGAAACCAGGAGGCCAAACCTGCACACAATAGTCTAAGTGAGGTCTCATCGAGGCCTTAGAAAGAGGCAAAATAACATCCTTATCTTTACATATGAACGTCTGTTTCAGCATTGCAAGTATCTTTTCAGTTGTATTTCCAATCTTTGCTATGTGGTCCCTGAACTTCAGCTTGCTATCTACTAACACTAAACGATCCCTAGCCTTTCTAGCATAATCCCACCAATATAATACGACATTGGATATCTAATCCCGTCAAAGTGCATAACTTTGCATTTACTGACATCCATTTTCCCATGCCCACAATTCCAACCTATTTAAATCATTCTGCAAAGACTGTATATCAGCAGCATCCCTGATTACCTATCTTTGCATCATCAGCAAATAACTGTATGTAACTTGTCCAATCCTTCCAATATTATTAATGCACAGATTGATTAACAGTGGACCAAGCACTGATCCTTGTGGTACACCACTGGTTACCTTAAATGTTGCAGACTCACATCCCCCGACCACTTTATTGTTTCTGTCAGTCAGTCATCCTCTTATCCACGCTAATATTCTATAACCCAAACCCATATTCTCCAATTTATGCAATAGTCTACCATGCCATATTCTGTCAAAAGCTTTAGCAAAATCCAAAAGTATCATAGTGTATCTGTTATCCTTGTCTAGTTCAATGGTAACGTTATAGAATATAAGCAAGTTGCTAAAACATGACCTTCCCACGTTACTCATTGTAAAGTAGAGATTCACTGTCAACCCATGGAATTACCATATGTTCTTTCCATTTCTGGAGAATCCTCCTGATCTGAGACTCATATTAAACAGCCTGGTCAAAGGAACAGCCAGTTCAGCTGAATCACTATTTTAGCACACGTGCTGATAACCCATCAGTCCCTATTGCTGAATTCTTATTCAGTTTGTGCAACAGCTCTCATACTTTGTCCTCATACACTTGAGTTTCTTCAACCTGGCGTATGCAACATTGAGCTCAATGTTGCATACGCCAGGTTGATAGCTTTTAACAAAATTGGCACTCATTAGTTGAATAACCTCTTCTGCATCTGTAATACTCACACCATCTGCATTTAGAAAAGCTGTTCTTTCATGCAGAGCCAGTTTCTTTTCATCCTCAGACTGTGAGAAAGAAAGTGAGCTACAATAATTATTTCAAGATATTTGTGTGTGTGTGCATCAATGAAAAATGTCAACTGTTGAAGGAGTCAAGAGAATAAATATCAGCCAAATTCCTTTAATATCTATATCAACATTAATGGCAGAAACAACTAGAAGGTAAACAGGCCTCCACCCCAATAACAACAATAAAAAAAAAAGAGGCAATTCTAGAAACATTTTCACAAAGAAATACAAAAATTGCTATGACAAATCACTAGTAGTCATAGGTCTTCAAGAGCTAACCTGACCATTTAAAGTCAGTGAATCACCACTCTCAACAAAAACATCCAAACACCGGTTACATCTCTTTGTAGTAGTGTTTGTTGTGGTAGTGGAATTTTTATATTGGTGTGGTTGTTTTGTTTTCTGTGGTGTTGTCTGTTGGTTTTAATTTGCTTAGACTTTTGGTTGATTTGAAGTTAGTTGCGTAGTGTTATTTATTTATATTATTACTATTTTTGGAGTTTTCTACCATTATGCCAGTGTTTGTTTCCTAATAACAGTTCATTAGCAGAAATATTAATGGCAGAAACTCAACTTTCTGCTCAACTTTTTTTTTTTTGTTTTTGTTTTCTTTTCTTTGAGTGTGCATTGCATTTTCAACAATTCTTACAATTTCATTGGAAATAAAACTGTAGGAATGCAAGATATGATGAAACAGTTATTCAACATGATAAAGGAAGTGAGGAATATGCAGAGTGACATTAGATGTTTAGTGGAAACAAATCAAAGTGAAAGAAAAAAGGATAAAAGAGGTGATGAGTGATTTGAAAGAGCAGTGTATGGGGATTCCATTGTAAAGGATTAGTTAATGTGAGAGTCTGTAATGTCTACTATCCAGGAGTGAGAATGAGCGTGATAAATCATGTTTTGGACATGAGGAGGAAATGAGCAAGGGAATTGGTAGTGGTTGTAGGAACAAATTATTTAAGGGACATAAGGAGAATGCAAGGACAAATATAATATCAGGAAGTTATTAAGGAGAGAGCGAAAAACAAATGTAGTGGGAAAGATTGTCAGCATGTTGCTGAGGTATGGCGATGAGATGGAGAGCCAGAATCAGGAACAGTATGCTAGCAGAGCTGTGCAGCATGTATTTGAGGGAAGAACGGAATTATACAGACATGATGGATTTCATCAGAATGGCTTTGGAGTGAGTGAACTGGAAAAATTGTTTGCTAGATGGAAGTGCACTGTGCAATGCAAGTAGAGAGAGAGATCAGAAGTAAGAGATGAAGTGAAAGATCAGAAGAGTGGTATTGAAGAGAGAGATCAGAGCCAAAAGTGCTTGGCAATTGAAACAGTAGTGGTGTGAGAGATGAAGACAGAATGGGAATGCAAGAGGAACAGGGAAATGGGGGGGGGGTCTAGGTGGACAGGGAGAGTGCATGTTGGAAGTAGTAATGAATGTATGTATGGGGATGATCAGCACAGAAACAGAATAGATTGGGATATGGGGAAGTTGAGACTGAGCACATATATGTGATAAGTGATGATAAAGCTGATTGGGCAGGTGTGGTGGGGAAATCACAACCAGTCCTACCTAAGCCACTGGTTACAGACCTAAAAGTGAAGTGTTATTTACAAATGCAGGAGTATCAGAAATAAGGGAGAAGAAATGGTTTCACTGATTGAGTTTATTCAATTCAAAATCATTGGAATAAATGAAACATGGTTGAATGAAGATGATATCCTAATAGGAATAGAAATGGAAGGATACAGTGTTTTTCATGAGGATAGAAAGAACAAGAGGGGGGGGGGGTACTGCTGATGATAGCAGAGGTATTATGTCCACATAAGACAGACATGAATGAGGGAAATAGTGACAATGGTTATAAGGCAGTGTGGTGTGAGGTGGAGGTTGCTTGGTTTAAACAAAGAAAGGGCGATTTTAATTATGGCAGTATAGATTGGAATGAATAGATAACATTTGGGAATAAGGAAAATGAATGAGTTTTTCTGGGACAACTACCTGAGGCAGCATGTAAAGGAAGGCACACAAGGATCGATCATTTCTTCAGAGGATGTAATTGTGAGTGAGGTTTCACACTTTCCTCTAGTGATGGGAGTGATCACCTAAGGTTGTGGCTAGCCAAGGCTGGTGATTATGAAAAGTTTAGAATATAGCTTGGAGCTATCTCTTAAGCCTTTCATAGGAAGTATATGAGGAAATAAAAAAAAACAATGTCAATAAGACAAGAGGATTTGATGATATATCACCATGTGTCTTAAGGGAATGTTTCACTGAAATGGCAGCAGCATTGGCATGCTTGTTTAATAAGAGTTTTACAACAGTACAGGTTCCAAGAGAGCAGAAAGAAGGTAAAATTGTTCCACTGCATAAAGGTGGTGATAAAGCTGTGGCTACAAATTATAGGCCAATCTGTATATCTGGAGTTGTGGTGAAGATACTAAAGAGATTGATGAGAACTAGGATACAAAGGGTTGGACTGATAACAGCAGTATTCTCTGTGGTTGTCAGCATGGGTTTGTTAAAGGGAGATCATGTTTTACTAATTTACTTATGTACTATAACAAGATGACAAATGTCTTGGACAAGAGAGATGCATATACAGTGGTACACTTAGATTATGCAAAAGCTTTTGATAAGACTACCACACGACAAGCTGTTAAATAAATTGAAATGGGGTTGGACTGGATAACAGACTTCTGAGTTGGATCAGTGACTGGCTGTTAGATAGGTATCAGAAAGTTGTATATGGGGTGCAGCATCCCAAAAGAGGAAGGTCAATAGTGGTGTGCTGTAGGGGTCAGTTTTGGACTATTGTTGTTCAACTTGTATATTAATGATATTGGGATGGTTTAGCAGGTGATATGCAGCTGTTTGCAAATGATGCAAAATTGGCAAGAGCAATACAGAGTCAAGCAAATGTTATGGCCTTACAGGAGAACTTTATAGATTGCATGAATGGGCAGATATGTGGAACTGACAGTATAATGTTGCGAAGTGTAAGGTTTTGAAATTTGGTAAGCGATGATGGGATATAAAGTATACACTTTTTGGGGAAACTTTAAAGAAAGTAGAGAAGACGAGAGATCTGGGATTGGTGGTGAACATGGACATGAAATTCAGGGGCCACACTGCACAAGTTGTGAAGACGTCACATCAGATAATGGGAATGATGCAGAAGATCCTGACAGAAATAAAGAGGTTATGATACCATTGTATAAGGCCTTGATCAGACCTCACATGGATTATTGTACATAGATTTGGTCATCAGGTTTTCACGGTGACGAGGGTACGTTGGTAAGGGTCCAGAGAAGATTCACAAAGGTGGTCAGTGGTCTTTGGAATGTGGAGTATAAGGGGACATTGAGAGAATGTAAACTGCAAAGCCTTGTGAATAGGAGAGGGGATATGATTGAGCATATAAGTTAGTTGGGGGTTGTTATTATCAGGCTGACATGGAAGAGATTTTTCATAGAATGGGAGAGAGAGGGGGGAGCTAGAACAAGAGGCCAACCCTGGAAACTGTATAAAGAGGATGTGAGGACAGGTTCTTTGTTCTCCATGGAGAATGGTTGGTGAGAGTAATACACTACGTGTGTATGTTGTGAATGTAGTATCAGTTTAAGACACAGTTGGATGAGCTTTGTGTGTAACAGTGTGTACCTCACATGATGAGTCTCTGACCCCATGAAGGACAGATATTAATAATAATAATAAAGAAGCTCAAAAAACTAATCTTTATCCATTATCGGAATCTCAGGTATCCTAATATCATTATGTCACATTCTGTGCAGTCTTCTATCTGATTGTTACTGCCAAAGATATTGATGGCATGGGTAGTGGTTTTTCTCCTGGTAATCAATGTTGTTTTCATAATCATCATCATTTTTTTTTGGTTATTCCTTATGATCTTATTCCCCTTGGTGTTGACAACACTTCTGGTATTTCTTCTGGTGATTTTTCTGCTTCTGTTGACATTGATAAACACACATGAAAATCTTGAAATGTTTATTGTCACTGCTTTCTTTCGTTCATGAGTAATTATTGTATTACAGGTAATATTTTTTGTCATGGGTTTGATGTGTGGATTTTTTAATGTTGTCACATTGCTTTTATTTTTGATTTATGTGTGTGTCATTACACAAATGTGTAATATGTGGAATTCTTTTTTAACTTTATTCGTTCTTTTTTTAAAATTTGATATTTTTATTTATCTGCATAATGGTTTCTAGTGCTCCGAGCATCTTCATAAATAGAGCAAATATAAAATGAAGCCTCCCTGTACATGTAATCATGGAATGGGAATTAGGAAAATTATCAAATTTCTTGTTCTTATTCTCAAGGTGGAATAAGAACAAGAAATTAAACATTCAAAAGTAACTTCATGTAATTGCGTGCAAACAGTTCCTATTTACATAACAGGATACAGAGTATGCACTTGGTAGGGATATATTAGAGGAGAGGCTGGAGGAAATAAGAGATCTAGGTATGATGGTGGATAGGGATCTAAAATTTAGAGGAGAAATTTCAAGGAAACACAACAAATTCTGACAATGATGTAGAGGACACCGACTTGCAGAAGTAAGGATTTTCTAGTTCACTGTATAAGGGCCTGACTAGGTCACATACGAACTACTATGCACAAATTTGGTCACCTTTTCAAAAGGATTAAGAGGTATCAAAAAGGATCCTGAGGTAATTGACTAAGGTAGTTTGTGGAATGTTGAGTATGAAGAAAAGTTGAGAAAATGCGATTTACAGAGTAAATTGCATTTTCTCAACTTTTTTCAACAATAAGAGGGGGAGAGAGTGATATGAAGTTGGCAATGGATTTTTATCTGATGAATTTGAAGAGATTTTTCATAGAATGGTGGGAAGTGGGGAGAAAAAGTTATCACTGGAAGCTGTATAAGGAGGGCATGAGCAAAGGGGTATGAAGCAGGTTTTCTGGATGGTGAGTGGTGAATGATTGGAATGCATTGCCTGAGTGTGGTGTTTACAGAGAATTTGAATATATTAAAGGCATGGCATGATCAGTTGAATGGTCATACCATGTGTATGACCATTTAACTGATGGTTGTGTGACACACAACCATCAAAGGACAAAATATATTGCTGGTTGTTGCTACAAACCATGGGATCCAGAGAAAGATGTGGTTGTCATGCATTGGTAGATCAGCACAACAAATGCAGGTTGAACAATTATTATGGGGGCTTCAATTATGGTGATAAATATTTGAAGGAGGAAAGAATATAGGACAAAATGCAAGTGGAATTTATATAGTTACTAAGGGATAATTACCTGAAACAGCATGCTGGAGATAACAAGGGATTTGAGAATGCCACGTCTGGTAACAGCATCAGATGATGCATTCATAACCAAGGTAGACAATACTCTGCTCCAATCAGGGAAAGTGACCATGCAGTTTTGTTCTGGAAGGTTGCTAAACATGTGGAATTCTCTGCCAAGAAAGGGTTTATGTGGAACTACAAAGCCTGTGGTTAAAACAAACTTAGGAGGCAACATGGAGTAGTACCTTTGCATTATGGGATAATAAGGCAAGTGATGTGAAGTCATTAGCTTCTATATACGAGTTGCCCTAGTCCTGATTATATTTCAGGTACAAACTTTGTTTGCTTACACTTGGATAAAGGATTAAACCAAGTATATAATTTCTTGGTATCTTTAATTTATAAGAAAAGAATGTTAGTAGTGCATGAGAAGTGGTCAGGGGTTGTTTTGAGAGAAACAATATCACCAGTACATCCAGAGAAAACATTGTGGAGAGAATATAAAGAAAACAGTTATCAGCATGATCATGAGCTCAGGTAAAAAAGGTGAGTAGTGTAGTAAGGAAAGCTAATCAGATCATGAGAGAAAATAGCTAAGCAGGCCAGAGTAAATCCAAACTTTTTTCACTATGTATTAATTAAAAGGAAGAATAACTTCGATCAATGCTGATGATAGGAAAATGACAAAAGCAGAAGAAACAGTTGAACTACTAAATTATCACTTTGCATGAGCATTGTTAGATCTGAAATGGGCGACCTCACACTAAATGAGGTCACCTTTCCAGAGTCTAACAGAAGATATCCATTAAATGAGCATACTTATCATTTGGCACAATTTAACTATGTCTTAAAGAAATAACAACTGGTAAATTAGAATAAGAACTGTTTGTATTGTAGTTAGTGTGTTTATACTTTAATGTAACTGCAAGTCAACAAAAAGTGCTCACATGAGAGTAATAATCAGTGAATTTCTACACGTGAAAGAATGCCAATAATTTGGTAAGAAGGGGCAAAGGTCGCCGAATACTACAATAGCAGCGTAAGCGTCCGTGGGTGCTACCTCTAAGAAAACATCAAGACGCATGCATTCCCGGAATTGGAAAGCCCTGTATGAGGATCGGTGAAGTCACCCAGTCGGGGACGAATCGGAAGGGCGAAAGGAGAGATCAAACTCGGAAAGGTGGCGCTCTTGGGAAGCGTATAAAACCTGCAACACAGAATTGAACCCCCCCCTTTTGTTTGTTCCTGTATTCTCACCGTGTGCTTTGAGTGGTCATTGTGATTCAGTTCTTATCTTTAAGAGCTGATCTCCGGGAAATCCCAGTATGACACCGCCACAGAGCATGACAAATTTTGAACGCAGGCCATCAGTAAGGAATAGCATCGATGTAATTCCTTAGTAAAGAAACCGAGCACCCGATCCAGGGAGAGCACGTGATTCCCATATGGCAACAGAACCAAGGCAGCCAGAACTTCGCATAAAGGAAGGAAGGAGAAAATCCCGAAAGAACCTAAGATAGTGTAGATAAGTACTTTTACATATTCTAGTCCTTTAGAGAATTTGACTAACAGAAACGTAAGAAAGTGTATTTCGAATTTATGATAAGGATAAGCACGAAGAATTAATATATGTGTGAATGACTCTATACCATTAGACTGAATTCTGAGAACTATTAACTTATTGGCGATTCTGTCGTGACCTACTTGAGGGAGATTAATAATGTGCCTAAGTAACCTCAAGGTCAATGCAGAAAGGGGGAAGCAAGATTCAAACGAATGTTCTGCTAGCCGACTTAATCTGATTAGAACATGAAGATGGAGAATGAAGGGGATCGGCGAGAGTTCCAGAACCAGGAATCACATGATAACTTAAGGGGTTCACATAAGTGCATGCAAGGAATGCACGGGGTTGAAAAAAACTGAACCCAGGGTTTTGGAACTGAGGCAAATATAAGACAGGAAAAGAGACGGTAAAAAAAAAAAAAGAGAGAGGGAGAAGACATAATAAGAATTTTAGAGTGAAACCCTGATGTGCCGAGGAGAAAGCCAAAGGAGGGCAGCAGGAGGTCAAAGGGAGAAATGCCGCAGGCCGTCATAGCCCAGAAGCAAGGATGACCAGGGGAAGAACAGCCAAGGAGCAGCCAAACTTGTCTGTGAGCCATTCCGCTCTACTGAGTCCGTGAAGGCCCTGGAAAATCGCGAACCTTTGCCAGTGTGTTTAGTATGCCGATGAAAAGTCACCCAAGTCCCGCGAGCTGACCTGCCGATAATCCAAGGACCTAGAAGAAAAGAATAACAGGGAAAAAAAAAGGATCATAGGAAGTCACAGCCAGTGGAAATCGAAGGATGCGCCCTGATAGAAGACAGCCCATGTGAGTTTGAATATTTTGTTAAGACTGTGTGACAATTTTAAGGATAGGTTATGAACTGACAATTGAATTAAGTGGGACATTAATAGCCGAGTATACTTAAAGACTCGTTCTGTCGGGAAATTGTTGATGCATCTATGAATGAGTTTAGCTAATTCCTAGGGAAAGATTTATGTTATGGCTTAATCTAATGATTGTATATATTCATGTATGGCTTTTCTTAGCTAATTTAAAAAATTGTTGTATTGATCGTTATATGTTCTAAAAGCTGCTTTTCCACGTATTGAAAAATTCTGTTAAAGATATATCCTTGAGTTAAACAGATAACATTATGTGTACTTTATTGAAGCAAAGATACATGCATGTTTTGCCTTAGTATTTTGAGAATTTTACAGAGGACCATCCCCTGTCTTTTAGTGTAAAATATATGCCTGTTTATTGATTAATTAAAATTTTTATTGCATTTTATGTGGAGTTTTGCCTGATCTTATTCTTATTGCAATGCATTGATCGCAAAAAAATCAAACCTAAACGGGAACATTTGGTATAGAGAGTGCATGAGTGAAGAGCCAAGACTGCAAAGCAAAATTGATTACTTTGGGATGATCAAGTGTTATTTTATATAGTTGTGAGATATTTTGCAATCTACTGGAAGTATCATATTTTTTTTATCATATTGAGGAATGAGTGGCAGAGTCGATAACTTAAACAAATATTCCCATTACTCTTAGGTGAAAGGAATATAGATTTCGGAAGGCAGGAATATATCCAAAATAAAATACGAAAAAAATAAGCAACGAGTAAGATCATATATATAGATAACGTATACAACATAATAGCCAAAAATTTACAATGGAATATAGGAGAATGAAGGTTACCAGTAAGACTCTACTAAGGCCTTTACTCTAATTTGTATATTAGATATATGATATAGAGAATGATTTAAGGGGGGGGGGGATATTCAGTTGTTTGCTGAAATGCAGAAGTGGGGAGGGCATTAGCTGATAAAGATGATGTAGATGAATGATATGTGGGAGAACTTCATCACCTAATGTCAATTAAGTGACGAGCTTATCTGGAAGCCTTAAATGGCTTACAAAAGTTGTGTGCTTAGTCTCTAGAGCAGGGTTACTGGATTTGACTTTAAAAAAGTAAATAAAAAAGTAAATATATACTCTTCTTATTGTTATTATTAAGAGAGACTTCCAGAATGTGAGGGACTCATCACGGGTGGCTACATACCACATGCACCAGCTATCATACTTATTATTATTATTATTATTGTTCCGGGCAACTCCAAGGAGTCGACAGACTCATTGAGAGAGGCCCTAACATCATGTCAAGAGCAACTATTCGACATTCACACAGTATCTATCATACCTTGCCTTGAACTCATTCACGGTCGTAGCACCCACAACAGACTCTGGAAGCTTATTCCATTCATTCACTACTCTCCAAGTAAAAAACCTAGCTCTAACACCTTTGTCAACCACGCTCTTGCCCAGCTTCCATTCATGGCCCCTAGTTCTCCCACCACCAGTCATATTTTCGAAAATATCTTCTGGATCAATCTTATAGAAACCCTTCAGTAATTTGAATGTCTCAATCATATCATCCCCTCCTTTGCCTATCAACCAATTTCTGCAACCCACAGATCTTCAACCTATTCTCATAAGGTTCATTCCACAGACCTGCTATCATCTTGGTCACTCGTCTCTGGATCCTCTCCACTTCCTCCCCATTACGAAGAAACCCTGGTGCCCATAACTGGGCACAGTAGTCCAGATGGGGTCTTATCAAGGCTCAATACAGAGGAACAACAACTGGCTTGTCTCTGCATGTTAAAGTATTTTTCAGAAGCCAAGTGATTTGGTGAGTTGTTTTAGTCTCTTTTGCAATGTGCCCCCTAAACTTCAATTCCCTATCCACCAACACTCTCAAATCCCTGGCCTCATCAATCTCCTGGAGTACCTTTCCACCAATGCGATATACTGCTGCTATTCTTTTCACCCCAAAGTGCATAACCTTACACTTTGGCACATTAAATTGACATCCATTTTTCCTAGCCCAGTCCTCCAAACTATCCAAATCATCCTGTAAAATTTTGACATCCTGTGCACTCATAATTGCTCTACCCAACTTTGCATCATCAGCAAATAAGTGAACACTTCCTCTCAAATCCTTTCCTATATCATTGATGAACAAATTGAAAAGCAGTTGTCCAAGAACAGAGCCCTGTGGCACTCCACTAGTCACAAGCTGTCTTTTAGACTCCATTCCTGAATAAACCATTCTCTGGTATCTCTCCTTCAACCACCCTCCTATCCATCTCACCAACCCTATATCTATCCCCATCTGCTCCAGTTTACTGATTAGGGTTCTATGTGGTATCCTATCAAAAGTCTTGGCAAGGTCCAGTAGTATTACTGTAAACCCATTACCCCTATCCAGTTCAGCCGTCACTGTGTTATAAAACGTGAGCAAGTTACTGAGGCATGATCTCTACCCTTCACAAAACCATGTTGTCCCCCACACAATATCCCATTTTCATCTATCCAATCCTGTATTCTTTTCTTGACTAATTTTTCTAAGACCTTGACAATGATTCCTGATATGCTAATCGGTCGGTAATTTACAACAGCAGTCTTGGAACCACCTTTATACGGTGGGGCTACTTTCCCCTCTTTCCACCCCCTCAGGACTAACCCAGACCCGAGACTCAAATTAAACAAAATGGTCAAGGGTACTGACAATTCTTTAGCTGCTTCTCGTACAACACTAGCTGGTATACCATCCAATCCCACAGATGTATTGACATTGAGGTTATGCAATAGACTACTCACCTCCACTTCATTCACCACAATTCCTGTATAATCTACTGGAATCTACTGGATGATATATTCTTGCAAAAGTGCTCACTCAGTAACTCAACTATATCAACTGATTCAGTTACCTCCCTACCATTGGCATTCTTTAAAATCATTCTGCCATGTACATTTTTCCTTTTACTTGCTATATATCTAAAAAACTGTTAAGGATTCTCTTTAGCCTGCATGGCCAATGTTCTTTCGTAATCCTTTTTTGCTTTTCTTACCACACTCATTACCCTTCTGGCCTGCGCTTTATACCGTTCGTGTGCCTGCTGGTCACCTTTCTCCTTAAATTCCCTCCATTGTTGTTTCTTTTTTTGCAGCTCAAGCTTAATGGTGTTATTCATCCATTTAACCCCTAGTTGATTTATTATTCAGACTCTAGGTAGACAGTCAGCCATTGCTTCATGCAAACACTTCTTAACTACCTCCCATGCACTATCGACTTCTAGTCCGTGCAGTTGTACATGCCATGGCACTGAACCAATCAAACTCCTAAGCTTGTCATACTTTCCAGCCCGATAGTTCCACATGTACCCTGTCTTAATTGAAAATTCTACACCTTTAGCCACCTCCCAAGTCAAGACCCTATGATCACTCTCACCGATTGGTGGCAATGTGGTCATAATTGTTACAGCCAAATCCTCAGATGTAATTACTAGGTCAAGCACTCTCTGACCCCTAGTATTTTCCATTACATGCTGTCGCAGATAGTTATCCCTTAATAACCACATAAAATCCAATTCCTTCCTCCCGTGTGTCCTCTCCTCACTCCAGTCAATGCGACTATAGTTGAAATCTCCCATAATAATCACCCTCCTTCCACTCATTTCTTCTATTTGCTTGTGCATACTGTCACCACCATCTTTTCCATCACCTGGTCTATAGCAGCACCCAATTGTATATTTAGTTCTGCTAGCCACAATCTCACACCAAATGGCCTCAAATGTGCTCTTTTCTCTATCCTGCAATTCAACTTCTATTCTCCTTGGCTGCAGCTCATCAGTTATCATCAACAATACTCCTCCCCCCATTTTATTCTCCCTGTCATTCCTGAACACACTATACCCATCACATTCAATCCCATTAGCTATATCATCTACAGTCAGATATGTTTCACTAATACCAATAACCTGTGGTCTGGAAGTGCCAACCATGGCCAAAAACTCTTCCTTCTTGTTCCTAATACTCCTAGCATTAGTGTACATGAATTTAAGACCCCCGTTAACCCCAACCCTACCTTGATGCCTTATATTAACTATCCCACTCTGATTTGTTGTCCTTATTTGCTCCGGCATATTATATTCATTCTTACATTCAACTGCCTCCCTAAGGACTGTATATCTACTCTCCCCCCCCTTAATAAATCTAGTTTCCCTGAATTTGTACATCCACCACATTCAGCAACACTTTCTCAAGTCTTCTTACACCGTAACCATTCAAATGCAAGCCATCCATCTTATATAGATCCTTTTGCCCATCAAACTCACTCCACACGTCCACAAATTCCACACCACTCGTCATACAAAACCCACGCATAAAGTCATTCGCAATTATGGCCCTCCTTTTAAACATTTCACTGTCATACCGTGGCAAAAGACTAATCATTCTAACTCTCTCACTCTTTTCTTTTGCTACCTCAAACAATTCATTCAGGTCTTCTATCATTTCCATTTTGTCTCCTTTCAAATCATTCGTACCTGCCACAACAATCATTTCTTTCACCCTTTCCTTTTGCTCTCTAATAGACTCAGTTACATCCTTTATGGTCGCACCAGGTTGGTATGATTTTGTCAAATCCTCTACTATCACACCTCGTACTAACGAGTCTCCATACAGCACTCTATCCTTCATTTTGTTCATGTTCACACTCATACGTCTATTTTTCCTGTCATACTTTTTATTATTGGCTGGTTCATTCAGTCGACTTTTGCTCATACGCTCTAGCTGCTGTTTTGCCCTTTGTATTGCCCCATTCAACAATGCGATCTCACTCATTGCATCTATCTCATCTCTTTTATTCTCAGTAAAACCATTAATACTATCATTCATACTTTCTACATTCACACTCTCACAATTTTCTGGTACAACCTCGCCGTTTCTTGTCATATCCCTATTTTCTTCATTCTGAAGTTTGACAAAAATATCACACTCACGATCCGAAATACTCTTCAATTTCTCATTCTCCCTACATTTTCTACACACATTCACTCCTTTATTATCATCTAACCACACTCTGACCGCACTCTGCAAAGCGTATATTTTGCAGATAGTACACTGAATTATCTCCTTTACATTACCGTTCTTGAAAGAAGATGGTGAACCTTCATTACTGGCTGCCATTTTCCTTCGTACTGAAGCCATACTTACTAGTAACGTATTTTATCAAATTATAAATTATAAACACCAAAAACACACAAACAGACACACTAAGATATGCAAGGCAAACAAAACTACGCAATATTAAAATAAATTTATCAACGATAACTGAAAATAACGCTTATCTTATCTGGATCTTTCACGAACACTACACACTACGAATCCCTCTAGCGGCGACAGCCCCAATAAAATATGTTATAAAGACACACAAAATACTTTAAAAACACGAAAATTGTTCTAATATACTATAAAACCAATTTTCTAAGGAAAAACACACAAAAAATCACCAATTTTACACGAGCGCTAAATTACACCGACCACCCACCATATAACTTCGAACCCCTATTCTTGAATTCATTCACCCGTACTTTTACATAACATCCAATTGCAATCCATTCCAATCATGCACTATTCTATGAGAGAAAAACCTAGTCCTCACCCCCTTCTGAGCAGCATTCATTCTCAGCTTCCAAGGATGTCCTCTTCTCCTTTATCCACTCTTCATAAAATGAAAAATTGCATCGACTTAAATCCTGTATGATCCTTTCAGAAGTTTCTAAGTCTCAATCATATTATCCCCTTTCTTCTGTTTTCAGTGTCTGACATCTACATTCTCAATCTGTCTTCCACAACCCTGATATCATTTTAACTCTCTCCTTTGCACTCTCTCCAATATATCAGAATCACAACGGAAACCAGGAGACCAGACATGTGCACAATAGTCCAAGTGAGGTCTTATCAAGGCATTGGAAAGAGGCAAAATGACATCCTTATCTTTACATGTCAAAGTTTATTTCAGCACTGCAATATATGTAATTAATAATAAAATTGAAATAGAAATCTTTAGCCACCCATGGTATGAACGTACTATACGTTTACAATAACTTTTCGTGGGTGGGAGCTACATTTAAAAAAAAAAAAAAAAAAGTAAAAAAACAAACAGGTATTCTGCAGAATGATTTAAACTTCTTTCAGTATCTGGCAAAAGACATATCTAGAGAATTCGGAAAGACCAATAGATCATGCTGGTCAACTGTGAAAGTATCATTCTTCTGACAGAATATGAATAACAGAACCATCCAGACATTGCTTCTGCTCTCTTAAAGTCTTTGCAGTAAGGCAGGAAAGGTCATTGGTATGAAGAAATGAATAACCTTAACTTTAGCAGATCAAGTCAAGAGAGTTGGTCACTGCTCTGCTGACTGGAAATATTTTAGTGGAAAAAGCTAAACTCCAAATTCCCAGACATCAAAAAAAGATATTCACTGTCTTTACAAAAACGTTTTATCATCACATCTTACATCTACAACAAATTCCAATCCATTATGCTAGATAAAACTGATGCAACCCTCCAACTAACCAAATAGCTACTCCCAAAACAGAAGTTGATGGCATTGATCCTGATTTCCTCACTTATCTTAGCCTAAAGGCAAAAACCTGGCTATCTAATTTACTATCCTCAATAATAAAGAATGTTTCAGATCTTGTAATACATGAGGAATATTCCATCAAGTTGTGGTTGCACAAATACCCCATCAAGAAGGGGTATTTGTGCAACCACAGTGCAAGTGATAATGACATGCTTAGAAAGAACAAATCTGTACCATGGCATAAAACATTGCAGGGTAAGGATGTTAGTAGTGCATGGGATATAGTTAAGAGTAACCTAGAGGAAGCAGTATTAAATTGTATATCTATGGTAAGGAGGGTTAATTGAGTAGGAGTTAGATGGATGAGTAATATCATTAAGCATGAGCTGCAGAAGGTAGAAAATGCTGTGGAGGATATATAAAGAGAAAGGTGACCAGCAAGGCAAGGAAAGCAAAATCAGATTATGAGAAGAATCTAGCTGAGCAGGCCAAAGGAAATCCCAAAGAGTTCTTTCGTTATGTGGCAAGTAAGAGAAAGAATGACTATGGAAGGTTAACCTTAATGAGTGATGATAGTCATGAGGAGACAGAATCAGATAAAACAGTTGAGTTACTGAGTGACTACTTTGCACGGATATATCATCCTAGTGAGGTTACTGCTTTAACCTGTGTGACAGAAACTAATGTGAGAACAAAGGTGGATGAATTGAAGGTTCTTAGGATATTGCAGAATCTCAATGTAAATACAACTGTGGGATTAGATGGGATATCAGCTAGGGTTTTGCGAGAATGTGCAAAGGAACTGGCAATGCCTTTAACAAAGCTGTTTAATTAAAACCTCAGATATGGTAGAGTTCCAAGGGAGTGGAAAGAGGGTAAAATAATTTCTTTGCATAAGGGAGGTCCTAAGACTACAGGCATGGTGATAAAAGTACTAGAAAAATTGGTAAAAAAGAGAATTCAAGAATGGGTAGATAAAAAATCTGATACTGTATAAGGGTCAACATCACAAAGTGATGTTGACCCTTATACAGTATCATATTTTTTATCAACTGAATTGGATAAAAGAAATGGCTTTATAATAATTTTGCGAAGGCATTTGACAGAATACCACATGGAACACTGTTTTGCAAAACAGAACAAATGGGGATGGATATGACACTTGTTAAGTGGATACGAGGGTGGCTGCTGGTGGACAGATATCAAATTGAGGTGAAATGAAAACAGGTGACTAGTGGTGTGGTGCAAGGTTCAGTGCCTGGGACCATTGCTATTTAATTTGTACATAAATGATATAGGAAATAGCCTGAAAGGGAATATTCATTTGTTTGCTGATGATGCAAAATTAGATAGAGTAATAGTTAATCAAGGTGATGTGGAGAGCTTGCAGGATGATTTAAGTAGGCTGTCAGTATGGGCAAAAGTTAATGGGTGTCATTAACTCTTAGCATCAATCAAAAGCCTTGCCAAAACCAATAAATCAACTGACCACCCTGTAAGCATTGCTGCGAACTTACAAAGTTTTCGAAAGGATTTCTCAAGGATACCTCCAAAAATAGAAGCTTTCCCTTTTCCACAAGCACTGCATTAATTTACTATAGGCCCTTCTGCCTTTCATCTGTGTGTGTGTGTGTAAAATAAAATACACATAATGAATAGACTGGGTTTAGACCTGGCAGAAGCTGCTGCAACCAGGTTCTGCCCCTCACAATCGACATAGAAACTGTAGATTAAAATGGTTTAAAAACAGGTGCTTCCTTTATCAACCTAACATCAGCCAAAATGGTAAAGTGCTAAAAAACTATAACTTCTAGAACAAATGCTCTCCAACAGAAAAATAAAGGTTCACATGAATTCACAGAAACACAGAACATTCATCCTACAGGATGGACTGGTACAAGGATCTGTCCTTGCCCTAGCTCTATTCAATCTGTATACAAGTGTTCTTTAAGAAATACTTATGCCAAGAAGTGTTTTAATTTACACAAAAACACAAGGAAATAAGCAAATGATAATTATTTAAAGTCATACATTTCAGCCAGAATATTACGGGCCATCATCAGTAGCAACAATAGTTAATTACAAGGTAGAATGCGAACAATGAATTGATTTCAAACAGTAAGAGCAACATGAAAGAAAACAGCATGAAGGAAACGTATTATTAATTATTCATTAACTGTATTAAAAAAAAAAAATTCGTGATGAGTGATTAGAATAAGACTCTCCCATATCTTAGATAGTGAGGGGAATTTGTTTCGACTTAAGTTTGGACCATTAAGGCCTCAGCACTTTTTCAAACAAATGTTCAAAATTTATAGTGAGACAGATGAAATTAAGCATGTTTCAGATCATAGGATCTGAGAAATCTGGCACAGCATGGACTAGATATGGACCAAGCCAGATTTCTCAGATTTCCTGTTACTAATGTAAAATTGGTGTTCTTATATTATCTTTTCCAATGAGTGTCCAGTTTGTCCAAAGTAAGAACAATGATGGTCACAAGGAACTTGGCAGACATCGGGAAGGGCCAGAGGAGAGCATTTATTCTTTGGAAGATGGAAACACTGATGATAATTTGTGGACAGGTAGAAAAGTAGCCACTAAATTGTATTTATTTAGAATTCTGGAAATTGGTTCTGAGATGCCAGAAATGTATGGGATTGGAACTTGACATACTTTTTCCTTGTTATTTGAGCTAGGATTAAAGGAATTAAAAAACTATTGTGATGTCCTTTCTGTGAAGCCACTGGTTTCACATGTGATGCTTAAGAGTTCTTGTTGTAATTGTTGAGGTGTAGAACATATAGTGTGAGCACTTTGTACTAAAGTTTTGATAATTCCAGTCTTCTGTAAGGGACAATGAGCAGATTGCTGTGGAAGCAGTGGCATAGCTAGAGCTATTGCTGCCCTGGACGGTCCGTGAGTTTGCCACCCCTCTCAATACACACCAAAAATACTACAAAAAGTCAAAACTACGTATAGGGAAATAAATTACAACACTGTTTATTTTTGAAGAAAACTTTAATTTCAACATTCTAAAATGTTATTTTTCTTGCTTTTCTGTAAGCAAAATCGTCAATGACATTGGCGAAGTCTATTTCATAGTAATGTAGGTAATTTTTAATCAAATTTTATTTAGAAAACTCCTCTCATGTGAAGAAAATTTGCAATAGTATTACAATATTTGGAATTGAGTTTCTCGAGACTGTATTTTAGAATTAACTGCAAAAGTTCAAAAAGGTTCAGAGTGTTGCTAGGGGCAGACCGTCCCCCACAGCTACGCCACTGTGTGGGAGGTAGAGAAAATATAGGATCAGTGGGTGATAGGGAGAAGGAATTGAAATTCAGGATGTACTCAAGAGTTAAAGACCACAAAGGATTGCTGTAATCATAAATATGACAAGTAGATAAACAATAAGTTACTGTTACACAAAGGAGATTACTGCAGTTCAACTATAGCAATCTACCATACCCTGGGTTCTCAAGTTTCCTCATCATATCACTAGTCTGTGTGTGAGATAAAATTCTGTAAAAGGCCTATCTAGATATAAGCATTTAACTAAAGCAACTTGACAGCAAGAAAGGAAGTGATGTAGCAGGGGGGGGGGTATTTATAGAATGAAAGAAGAAAGGATGGGAAGAACAAGCAGCCATCTCTAGAAGATACTGGTAACAAATCTGTCAATCAACTTTTTAAAACTGGAGGGTGATTGGTGAAATTTGAATTTATTGTGCAAGATGAGAGATGTTTTAGACATGTCTATCATCATACACATTAAACTCAAAAATCTGAGGCAGTTCAGATGTATACCCTTACAGTGAGTCTCATGATTGCAGAGAGATCTAGATGCTAATGATAATTTAGCATTACCTTGTTTTAATATAATAAGCAAGATAATATAATAATCATGCTTATTATGTTAAAATTATCACTGCCATCAATTTAGCATGGAAATTGCAAGTAATCTAATGAAATAAATATTATGGTGTCATAAATCTTTTAAACTTCTGGATATTTCATCAGCGAAATTAAAGAGATCATCATTTATTCTAATTTTTTCACTGATATCTTCTTCTGTCAGTGTGAAAAATCCAAAGATATTGTGGTTTTCAAGTGGATTGATGGAATTATGGCTAAAGAAAATTAAGGCTATGATACCAGTCATTTAAAGTTAAAAAAAAAAAAAAGTAAGTAAAATAAGAATAATAAAAAAAAATACTGAATAAATAAACAAGAAAAAATTTTCAAAATTATTTTTTTTTTAAATTTTCACTTGCAAACAGTAATACTTTCTCATCATTTTGGAAGCAAGATATTTTAAAACCAACAAAAAATATTAAAATATATGAAATATTACTGAGCAAAATCCAGTTAGAATTCATTAAAAAGAAGCATCGCATCTCATCGTATAAGATTTCAATAATAATTCAGGCATAAGTAATCAAAAGGTAAACATTTATTATAAAATATATTTTGTTTCATTTACAACTGCATCAGAATTGTATAGAATACACTTACATGATTAAAATACAACTGTTATTAATTATATATACTATCAAATATTTGAGTAAAAAGTGCATCGTGAAAATAAGCTATAAAACTGGAAGCACATAAGTTTCAAGTGTATATATTCATGCAAGAGTATTATTCAGAAAGAAGTATCACTATGCAGTAGCAATCACTTTACAACAACAATATTTACACACTGAAAAAAGAATTTAGATAATAGCTAATTCAGTCTGTTAATTATTAATTATTTTTTTGCATATTCAATTCCAAATTTTCTTACCAATCCTAACCAACAACTGATACTTGTATAGAACAATAATTTTAGTGAAATATCTGGATTACATATTTAATTATGAAACAGGACACACACACACTTGGTAATCAGAATGCTTAAAGAACTACATATTATACACTAAATGCAATGACTAGACTCAAAAGATATCACTGTTGTTGTTCTTTTTTTTTTTTTTTTTTTTGAGCTGTTATTTTTAATGAAATATTTTAACTGAAATTTTTTTTACAAATATACAAGCAATGATTAAAATAACATTTTAGAAAGTTAACAAATTAAACTTCTTTCACAAATATATGCTCATGGATTTTTTACACAAAAATGTTAAAAAAATATAAAAGAGAAATGAGATTCATCAGTAGTGCATAACAAAATATGGTGGAAAGTGGAAAAGTCACATTCGGTTTCATGCACTGTGTAAAATCTGTTAATGGTTAAAAGTGAGGGTGGAAAGCCACTTGCTAGTTAATCATGACATCATAACCAAGCAGTTAGTGGAGTGAGTATAGATTAGATCAGGCCATTTTCTTTCAGTGCTGTCTCAAGCATCTCATCCTTATGCAAAGAAGAGAAAAGTGAACAAACCACAGTGAACAAAAGTAATATCACGATGTCTGAATCTGGTAAAATAAATAATGCATACTAACTACTAGCACAGACTGACTGGATGACCAGATCTTGATACAAAAAATGAAGATATAATATAAAACTGATTTGATCATTTATTAACTGATAATTTATTCATTTTATTGATATAAAAAACATTATGAATCTGCAATTTTTCTTAACATTTTAGATCTTAACTCTTGCAGTTTGCAGTAGTCATTACATCATTCTGAACAACTAGTCACTCTGCACTAGCACCAAATTAAGATGTCAATATCAACAACTTTTTAAAATGTAAGGGGGGGGGGAGTGCAAGCTATGCTTGAAATAATTTTAATTTACTAAATATGGTGTGACTAATACATGCATCTTTTATCAACTATACCCACATTATCATTTTAAAGCATGGCTGTTTGTATTATGATGCGATCTGTTTAAATAAACCTATCCACATGGATGAACGTGGATAGGTTGTTGAGTGGATAGCATATTGACTTTCAAGAGGCTTGGGTTTGAATCCTACTACGGGAATGGATGTTGAAATAGTACAATATTTTAAATAATGGCTTCACATGTAAAAGAAAACTAGAATCTATTAAATACTCTTTTATATTATATTTGGTCATTCAAACATATAATTAAATTGAAATATATATTGATCTTTTATTGACCATGATTTATACATATCTAATATCAACAAGTCAACAGAGAAAGACCAAGATATAGGTGGATTGATACGGTACAAAGTGCCTTAGACGATAGAAATATAAGATCTGATAATGTTGGAGTCTTGACAAGTAACAGACTGATTTGGAGGAAAATTATAGATAGGAAGTTAGTAATGATGTAATTTTTTTCATGTAGTACTATCATATCCTGTATACCCCTTGAGGTTACATGGCAGGAATTTGATGATGATGATAATATCAACAAGTTTCACTGATGGGGCTATCCGGCTTCTTCAGGGCTTATAACGGTGAGAGAAAAAACTTAAAATGGCTAGTACAGAGAAAATGGAGTAACGCTATCATATAAATTAAACATTAAAACAGCTAATTTATACAATAGTGTTACTCCGTTTTCTCTGTACTAGCCACTTTGAGTTTTTTCTCTTACCGTTATAAGCCCTGAAGAAGCAGGACAGCCCATTGGCGAAACTTGTTGGTATTAATTATATGAAGAGCCAAAGGCTTCAATTCGGCGACATAACTTATTTAAGTTAAAGGGATATTACATTCCCATATCGTTTCTTAGCCGAATAAGAAACTCAAAGAGTTTCATGCCGAATATAGAAACTATATAAAGTTCGGCGAATCCAATCGTAAGCAAATACCTGGATACTGCAGCAAATGACCCTTTAGGTAGTGCAAGCTGAGGCGACTCATATCAAAGGTGGAGCAAGCTCCGATCACTATTCTTGATATTTACCCATAATGTGAACTTAGCTCCTAGGAGATGTATTATTGTTCTACATTATGAGAGAAGGTCACTACCCAGACCGGTTTCAACCTTTATTGAGGTCTCATCAGTGAGTAGGTAGACCTAGTTAATAATACCATGTTTGTAGTGAACAGAAGAACAGAACTTACATCCCTTCTATGAGAATTGCCAAGAGGTGTCCTAATAAATTACTAATTATATGAAGAGCCAAAGGCTTCAATTCGGCGACATAACTTATTTAAGTTAAATGGATATTACATCCCATATCGTTTCTTAGCCGAATAAGAAACTCAAAGAGTTTCATGCCGAATATAGAAACTATATAAAGTTCGGTGATTCCAAGGGTAAGCAAATACCCGAATACTGCAGCAACTGACCCCTTTAGGTATTGCAAGCTGAGGCAACTCATATCAAAGGTGGAGCAAGTTCCGATCACTATTCTTGATATTAAGTTCTGTTCGTTACAAACTTGGTATTATTAACTAGGTCTACCTACTCACCGATGAGACCTCAATAAACGCTGAAACCGGTCTGGGTAGTGACCTTCTCTCATAATGTAGAACAATAATACATCTCCTAGGAGCTAAGTTCACATTATGGGTAAATATCAAGAATAGTGATCGGAGCTTGCTCCACCTTTGATATGAGTCGCCTCAGCTTGCAATACCTAAATGGTCAGTTGCTGCAGTATCCAGGTATTTGCTTACACTTGGAATCACCGAACTTTATATAGTTTCTATATTTGGCATGAAACTCTTTGAGTTTCTTATTCGGCTAAGAAACGATATGGGATGTAATATCTCTTTAATTTAAACTTGTTGGTATTAGATGTTTATAAATCATGGTCAATAAAAGATCAATGCATATTTCAATTTAATTATATATTTGAATGACCAAATATAATCTAAGTGGTTAAATGTTTAACTCTCATATATTTTTAATATATCATGAGCATCATACAGGGAGAAAGCAGAAGAATATGGACACAAGAATAAATCATACAGCATATGCATACTTCTGTGTGTCTCAGTCACAGCTGTACAAGCATGAGGAAACCATATTAGAATTCCAGAGAAGTAGGAGTTTTCATTCTACTTATACAGCTGCTATTGAGACACATGGAAATATGTATATGTTGTATGACTCATTCTTGTGTTCAGTAATTTAGATGTTGTAGCCAATTCTTCTGCTTTTTCCCTGAATGATGCTCATGATATACTGAGAGAAATATATAGGGGGTATTTTTTATTTTTATTATACATCTGTATTCACAAGAATATAGTAATTTTATTACTGCAAATATTTCAAGTAGAAACTAATTGGTCATTATCAGTGCATCAGCATAATGAGAAGGTGAAGCTACAACAAAGAATGTTAATCCTATTTACAGAGCTGAGCCACGTGCCAGATGCTACCTAGTGGGTGGTTATAATAAAATAATATTAATAATTAATTATTATATTAATTATTTAAAATATTATACTATGTCTACCACCCATGTCTCTATTAAACGTCTGGTAACGGATGCCGAGTTTTTCCACATGCTTATAAATTAAATTAAAGATGCCAAGAAATTATATTCTTCTTTAATCCTTCATTCATGAATAAGTGAAGAAATTTTGGGGAGGATGAATTATCTTCACAACTTGGCTACTTATACATCAAGGCTTGTGAAGTCACGTTAATTGCCTTAGCATCTCATAATGCACAGCATTATACATCCCAGTGGTGTAGCTAGAGCTTTTGCCGCCCAGGGTGGTCCCTGAGTTTTCCGCTCCCTCTCAATACACACCAAAAATACTACAAAAAGTCAAAACGTAGGGAAATAAATTAAAACACTATGTTTATTTTGGAAGTAAAACTTTAATTTCAACATTCTAAAAATGTTATTTTTCTTGCTTTTCTGTTAGCAAAATCGTCGATGACATTGGTGAAGTCTATTTCATAGTAATACATGTAATTCTTAATAAATTTTATTTAGAAAAACTGCTCTCACAACTAGAAACACTTACAGCAATTGTGAGGAAAATTCGCAGTAGTAATACAACATTTGGAAATGAGTTCTCGAGACTGTATTTTAGAATTAACTCGAAAAAAGTTCAAAAGGTTCAAAGTGCCGCCCAAGGCGGACCGTCCCCTCTGCCTCCCCCTAGCTATGCCTTGCCTCTGATACATCCCCTATAGGATGAGAGCTTTGCATTATGGGAAAGGCAACTATCCAGAATGATCTCGATCTTTATTCAGGTACTGTTAAAATGAGTGGTACCTCTCCAAAAACTCTGAGATCTACAGCATCACTCTTAATCTCAATGAGAGACTCAAAAGTACTATGCCTAAACACATCATTCCTGACCTGAATTACTCCAGGGCAGGAAATTCAGCAGTGGCTTCACCCAATAACAGGCAAAACACCTACTACCAAGACAGAACTGCTCTACTTCCCAGGGACCTTATAAGTAAAAGGTCATCTCTAAAAACTAGGCAATTCTTCAGATCATCCTAACCTTAATAAGTAATGCAAAGGATCTTTATACTCATTACTCCATTAAACTCAGCAGTGGTAAGCAAAACCCCACCATCAAGTCAAGCTTCAACCTCCAAAAGCCACTTCAGGTGCAAACTTTGTTTGCTTACACTTGGAAAAAGGATTAAACTAAATATATATTGTATGTTAAATAAAATGTGTTTCATTCCACTCTGAAAAACCGAATGAACTTATTTGCCAACCCAATAATTTATAGTCTAACCAAGCGGGGAAAAAACTTCCAACATCTTTCTCCAATCCAGAGTAATTTAATAATAAGGTATGACACCTTTTGGCAAGTGGCATATGGAAATATGACTTCTGCATTGCTTCAACTTTGGTATCATCTCTGGGTCTGGCTCCCAATGAAGAGACCTCAATAAAGGTCGAAACCGGTCTGGGTAGTGACCCTTTCCATAATGCATAGCATTATACATGTCTGCAAGGAGATGTGCTTTGCATTATGGATATTAAGGAAAGTGATCAGAACTCTGTCCACCTTTGCCCCACAAGTTGCCCCAGTCCTGAAGATACTTCAGGCACAAACTTTGTTTGCTTACACTTGGATAAAGGATTCAACTAAATATATAATTTACAGTCTAACCAAGTGGGAAAAAACTTCCAACAAAAATATTAATGTACTACAGGTTTGTTTGCTCATATTCATTATCTACAGTCATTACTTGCCTTTCCAGCAACAGCCGCTCCAGATGACTACCATCAAAACCATTCAAATACAGTCTCACTCTTATGCAGTTATTTATCACTCAAACTTATCGCAACATTCACAACTACACTCCTTTCTCTTCACACATTTCTGCTAACACACCATTCATGATATATGCTTTCCACCTCAACTCATCAGTCATGAATGAGCAACACACTGACTACCATTCCTTCCACACTATTATATTTTATTCTCCTCAACAATCTTCTAATATTCATTCTTATATTCTCTTTGTTTGCAACCAAGTCATTCATTCCTATTGTTGTGTCCTGAATAAGCATTAAAAAGGTTTATATTAAAATATTCAGGTCACGACATTAATTCTACTCAGGCAGAGAACATGGAACGTTGGCAATAGAAAAAATAAATTGTTTGTGAACACAAGTCAAGATAAAGTTTAAGGAATTGTATAAAATTGTATAAAGTGTTTAAATATAATCTGTATTAAGTGTGGGCCTGATAATAGAAATCCATGTAAGCTGGCAAAATCCGTTTGGAAAACCAGCCTCTTGCACTGAAATAGTAAAGTCTGCGAGTCAGGGTTCAAAGGTCACTTTTACCGTCCTGCATTATGAAAGTATTGGAAAGGGAAACCTAAGCATCTTCCAGGAATAGGAGGCAGACACACGTGCGAAAAATAACAGAGGGAGCTAATGAGATTGACGCGGACATAGGTGACCGAGTTGGTGCATGTCGCAAATATCGAGATTTAACGAGAGGAGAAAATGAAACAAAAAGGCCTTGCATGAAGATTCGAGATCTTTTTTTTCCCTGGATTCCTGATCTCTCGGAGTGGTCCTGCTCGTCGTAGGAGGGAAGTCCCTGGCCAGTCGCGGAAGGCACTTAGTTCGTCCGTCGTAGCATTCGTATTGGGCCAAGCTATGTCCGTGTTCTAGGATAGCTGTGATGTTGTCGTACGACAGAGGGACTAAATTGAGCCATCCATTCAAGGCGACGTTACCGTGCCACCTCCCATGTTTCCCTCGGAGATTCTACTCGCACAGATCTATGGAAGATATCCTCCAAAGCTATTACATTTGAAGGCCTTGATGATTAGACAAGGCGGGAACAAGTTTTAAGAGTTCAAGGACAGAAATGGTAATGTAGATTTTTGAAATACTAATTCCAGACGTAAGAAGAGAGTGAATTTCCTGTGTGAACGTTTAAATTGGACTGAACTTAAAGAACTGTAAGAGTAGCCTACAACTAGATACGTGTCTGAGACAGTGTTAAGAATTGTTTGCCCAAGAGGCTGAATAGATACAAGATCGTGTTAAACTAAAAGTGTAATTGTGCTGATGTGTTCACTGATAGCCACGTGTATCCGAATGACTTAATGATAATCTATGAATTGTATTTTATGATTGTATTTAAGGTTACTAAGATTTAATATGTGTGATAAGTACAAGTTAATTAGAGCTTTTGATCTGAGTTGAGTGCAACCATATTATCCTGTTTTGAAATGTATTATAGTGTATCACCTTAAAGCTAATTAAATTGTTTCATTCATGTACTTGCCTGATCTGCCTATATTATATGAATTCAAAACTACTGCTCATAAAAATAACAATGAACCAAGCGGGATAAACCCATGAATACTAATGCAATAAGTAAGTCGCGACTGTAAGAAAGAAAAGGACAAGCGAGGGGGAGATAAATTTATGCTTGATCAAATAATCATCAACTCTCTAAAGGAGTCACCCTGAACAAGAATCCTTTCTACCTAGGTATCAGCTGGCGCAGCATAAATATAAATGTGTTAATACTTATAGGGTGAACTTCTTCAGATTGTTTGTTTAGGACATAGAGAGACCAATAGGACTGCAAAGCACTGAAGGAGAGAATTTTGATTGTAGAGTTTAAATTATAAGGGATAAATGTGTATAAGTAAGGTACAGTGTTAGACAAGTTTTGAATTTAAGAAAGATAGGATGTTGGATTAGTTAAGAAAGGGTAGATAAAGGGTAAATAACTAATTCAGTAAAGAAAAAGCAAACAAGATAAGAAAAAGTCTCAATATAAATGGTGTAGCTGGTAGGATAAAGGAAAGATATAAAACAATAGAAGTTAATCTAAACGATTAGAGTACAAACGTATTATAACAAATAAGTAGAGAGATAAATATTATAAGAAATGTCGCAACACTACTGCCACTAGCAACTCTTTTCCTCACTTACTCTTCATACTCAATGCCTCAATCAGTCTACACATTCTAGAAAACAAACCTCATACTTCCCCCTGTTCATCACGCATCTAATAATCGAATATCCATACACCACCACCACTCACAAGTCATTTGTTATCTCTTTCTTATGGCCATCATTCATTCCAGTCTTCTTTGCTCTTCCATACATATCTACCATTCTCTTCAGTTCGTTGCTTCATTTCCAACTTAGTTTTCAAATCTTGCATCACTTTTTCATTATTATGGGATTAACTGCAGAAGAAGGACTGCACTGAATGTGATTTTTTTAAAAAAGTATTTAGAGATCAATAACTAGTTCTTTTTAGAACATTTATGAGTGTTTGTTTCATTGTCAGGGTTGTTTCCTTGTGTGGTTTTAAAGCTTTTATTTTTGCTTTACTGTATGCTGTATTGTGTTTCATGCTTGGTGCCAGTGCATACAACAACGTGTGTGTGTGGGGGGATTTCAACATGTGCGATTTGTTTGCTGCAGAATGACAGACTTATGGAAGGAGAAACAAAATTGGTGGGTGAATCTAGTGTGCTTTGAGAGAAAATGCCAAAAGTGGAGGAGAGTGAAAATAACAGCAGTGAGTTGAAAGGCATGAAAATGTGATGGTGAGGTCGATGTTGCATGAATATAATGGTGAAAATGAAGAGAATGACAAAATGGTAATGGAAAAGATAGTGCATTTACTTGGAGTTCTCCACAGAACAAAACACTAGATTGAATGGTTGGAGAAATGTCTAGCGAATGGTATGACACAAGTGAAAAAAAGGGGGAAATGCAAGGGAATTGAAAACAGAGTACGAAAGAGTAAAAGTGTAAGAATAAGGATCAAATTTTGTATGATGATGATGATTCACTGATAAGAGGAGTACTTGAAAAAAGTGTGACAAAATCATTTTCCCCTGGACCCAAAATTAAAGATGTTAGTGATGCCATAAGATGCAGAGCATGAAGGTGTTTATCTTGGCTGGTACAAATGATTTAGCAGGTGACAACTGTGATATGTGGGAAGATATGAAAGAGTTGCTAGTATATGTGAAAAAGAAGAGTGAGAAAACAACAGTTGTGAGTCTGTAGCCACATGATAGAAGTGAGCTGAGATGGAGCTATGATCGAGAATGAGTCAATGCACAGATTGTGCAGAAGGAATGTGTAGAGTTTATGGATGTGTGGAGTGAATTTGATGGAAGGAAGATTTATACAAGGTGAAAAGATTGCATGTGAATGAATTTGGGATCAAGAGTCTTGAGAAAATATTGTTCAGTGAGAGTTTGAAAGGGAAACATTAGGGAAACTAGAATGTTTGGGGGGGGGTGCAGGAAACCTAGAGGTTGGTAGGTGGGATAGTGATCAAATGATACTGAAGTAACTCTCAAGCTCTTAACTTTAGTGGGCTAAGCAACAAGGTGTAATGGAGGTTGTGGGATGAAGGAGGTATTGCAATTTATGTATACATATGCCAGTAGTATTTGAAATAAGGGGCATGGAGTTTTTGGCAAAAGTTAGCTCAACTTGGCCAAAAGTTATAAGCATTAGTGAAACTTGGTTCACTGAGGATGACATAATCATAGGAATAGAATGCAAAGGATATAATATCTTCAGGGAGGACAGAAGGAAGAGGATAGGGAGGGGGGAGGTTTGCTAGAGAGCAGAAGAATTGAAGCCAAAAAGAGTAGAAGTATATCAGGAAAGGGATGCAGAAGGCACTTCATTTGAGGCCATCTGATGTGAGATAAGAGGTCAACATATATACAGTCTGTGCAGTTAGCCTAGTAGCTTTGCGCTTCGCAACCATACGCCTGGGGAAGGAGTGTCCTAGGTTTGATTCCCATCGACGACACGAAGAGCTTAAGGATCTTCCTCAGCCATAGCCAAGTTAGCCAGTCTTGGGTGTGGGCGGCAGGGTTTTTTCCGCCAGTTTATCTGGGATTTTTCATCACGCAAGCAGGCAAACCGGTCTCGTGAACACACACAGAATACAGCCAGGAATACTGACCCAACTATAGGCCTGATTCGTAGCCTGTGCCGGTTCTAGAGCCTGAATAAAATTTGGGGAGACTAGATGGTACCATACCCGCCCCCTGAAAAAAGGGGACTCACGGCTACTGTACCATCAATGGTAAGGAAGGAACATATATACAATTATACAATAAATATATACAAATACATACAATTGGTCATTGCAATAATTCAGAGATGAATGTAATTGGCATGCACTGGCAAATTAGTACAAGTGCAAGATGAGTAATTATTATGGGGGATTTCAACCACAGAGAAGGAATGGTCATGGAGAGGGAAGGAAATGAAATTTATACAGTTGCTAAGAAATAAATACTGTAGACAGTACGAAATGGAGGGGACATGAGGTTCAAGAGTGCTGGATCTGGTCATAACCTCATGGAACTTAACAGTAACCAATCTAGCTATGCTGGCTCCACTTGAGAGAGAGTGACCATTAGTCTTGACCTGGGAGATTGTCACACATGCAGAATTTTCTGTTAGGAAGGGATATATGTGGAATTACAAAGCAGATGATTATGACAAGCTGAGGAGGTGTTGAAGTGAAAAAGAAGAGTAAAGGAGTTAAAGACTGTGAGCTTGTTGCCAAGGTATGAAATGAGTGAGTGAACTCAGAGATGGAAATTTTGATTGCAAATGATTTAATGTGTAGACAGTGCAGGAGAAGTTATGTGCAGTATGCTGATGAATGGGATGTTTTAGATAATAGAAATGACGAGTACTTAGAGAATAGATCTAGTGTTTAGATGCTCAGAGGCAGCATGAAGGGATGGCACCAAGACCAGTTTTGACAGACAAGAAAATAATTGTGGTAGTGAAGTACGAAATTTGGCTAATGAATCAATTCAGGCTGCTTATTTGAACAAGTCATGTTTTAAGAATTACTTTTATATGCATCAGGAATGAAGGCAATGAATTTTTAGCATCAGTAAACAGTGAGAAGAGGATATTCTTACAATAACGGTATATCACACTGCCTAGAAAAATACTGTCACAACTCAAAAAATCATCTTTCTGAGTGGTCCTGGAATCCTTAAGTGATAATTCTTCACAAAAGTCACCAAAGGCATTTTCATTGAACATAAATTTCATTATACCCAAATATCATAATTGTAATTGCAATAGCTTCCTTACAATTCAACAAAATTATACTATCTCTCCTGAAAATAGGATATTTTTGAGTTGCAATATGATGGTTACAATATGTTCAGGTAAGATAAGCACCTGTGAAAGAGTGAACTGCTAGTGGTTGCAAATGAATTAAACTCAACCAAGGTTTTGCAGAGATAGGTAAATCTTATGGATACAAAGACTAGCATCATGGATGATTTCAACTATCAGGATACAGAGTGGGAGGAGGAGAAAGTATGTTAGACAAAGGAAAGAAGAATTTATAGTTACAGGCTGTTAACTGCAAGTATTCTTTGCAAAGTTTACTCTTGTTTCAAGAGATGAAAAATCCTTTCACCTCCATAGGAGACTAAGTTACTAAGAAATAACCTCCTTAAGCAGCAAGTGATAGAAAGAGCTTATGGTGTAGGTATGTTGGATCTCATAATAGCATCTGAGAATCCATATATAAATAAGAAGTGACTATTTTGATCCAAATAGAGATTAATCATGCAGTTTTGAGTTGGGAGGAGGCAAATCATATAAGAGCTCTGAATAAAAAAAAGAAAAAAAAAGCATATGTGAAATTATGGTTGGTGATTACAATACACTAAGAAGGAGAATAAAACAGTGTCTTGGTGAATAAGACAAGCAAAAAAAAAAAAAAAAAACTGCATGAAAAGGAAATGTGGATACAATACAGGAAGAAGAGCAATGATCAGAAACAGTATGAAAACTCGGCCAGGGGAGTTTGACATCTATGATGACAAAGCAAAATCTGACAATGATGGAGACAGATTTCCTTTTGTTGTTTAGCTATTTTTTTTTTTTTTTTTTTTTTTTTGCAAAAGGAAAAATGACAATGGAAGAATAACCTTAGTGAATATGAGAATATGAAAGGTACAAAAGTGTCAAAATGCTTTAGAAATAAATCAGTTATTATGAACACAGTAGTGGGATGGCATGGTAAAGTGTGCTGAAGGAATGTAAAAAGGATTTAGAAATGCTTCCGACTTAGTTATTCCACTTATGTCTCCACATGAGCCCAGTTACCAAGAGTAGAAGAGGGGCAAGATAATTTCATTTGGTTTCCACATCCAGAGATGACATAACATTTTGTTCCTCTATATCATGGCTTTCTTACAAGTAGATCTCATCTTCTTCATCATCATCTTCTTTATACCCTCTTTTACCTTGCAGTGTCGAGGGTTCATTGATCATCGGACCTCAATCCGTTTACAGGATAAGGTGGTCAGCCCTATGCCCCGGTATATCCTATGGCCTGTAGTGTTAAGTTCTCAAGGTCAGTTTGCCTGCTTTGCGGGATGAAAAACCCCAGAATAAACTGAGGAAAAAACCCTGCTGTCCACGCCCAAGACTGGCTAACTTGGCTATGGCTGAGGAAGATCCTTCAGCTCCTCACGTCACTGACGGGAATCGAACCTAGGACACTCCTTCCCCAGGCATATGGTTACGATGTGCATAGCCACTAGGCTAACCGCGCGGACTCACAAGTAGATCTTATTTTAGCAATTTGTTCATATTGTATATCAGAGTAAGTAACAGCAAAGATAGATAAGAGAAATAGATATACCATAAAACTCTGGAGTTTGAGCTTCAGAGACTTATTGGAAGCTGAAATGATCCCTCTCTCTCACAGACCCACTTCAATCCCACTCTCATAGACGTTCAGTTTCTGTCTTGTGCCTCTTCTACAGATACTTTCATGGACAGTGCTCTGCTGAATTGGCCACTATTATTCCTCCACTCTCTGCCAAAATCATTAAAACAAGAGCCACTACTAACCAAAACCGCTTTACAGTCCATCTTAAAATTCACCGAACCAAATCTTTTATTCCAAAATATAGATGAAAAATGTATAGAATTAATGCTCAGCATATTTACCACATGGAAGATACTGGCTGAACAAAATCACAATTTATTTAAGACTTCAACTAATTTCATGTGCATAAACTATTGTAAACCTCAGCAGAGTGAAATTAATTTGATGGTACATTTAAAATAGATCAACAATGTTGCAAATGCAAGATTCATGATGTATCATGGTGTCTAGCATCTGTGCAGTTAGCCTAGTGGCTTTACGCTTTGCAACCATATGCCTGGGGAAGGAGTGGCTTGGGTTCGATTCCTGTCGCTGATGTGAGGAGCTTAAGGATCTTCCTCAGCCATAGCCAAGTTAGCCGGTCTTGGGCATGGAGAGCAGGGCTTTTTCCCCCAGTTTATCTGGGGTTTTTCATCCCACAAGCAGGCAAACCGTCCCCGTGAACAAACACAGATCTACAGCCATAAATACTTAAACCCCACGAGGGGGCTCAATTCGCCCCAATAAGGACAGGGGAGAAAAGGGAGGGAACTCCATACGAATAAATAAAGTAAATGGTATCTAGCACAGTAATGCCTAATGTCTGAGATCTATGAATGTTCAAAATTCTGCTATGTTTTTGATGAAATAAGATCAGATCAGATGTAAAACAATTCCATGTTTGTTGTTGAACTGATTCGAGTTTCTTAATATCTCCAGTGATTCCTTGAATGTCCTGATGAAATTATAATCAACATCTTAATCCAACAGTGGAGTAAAGTGCCCTCTCACTATGAGTCCTTGGACTCCTTAGAGGTGTCATGTAATAATAAATAATATATACAGTATATATACTGAACATTAATCCTAATGTCTTGGATTTTGCCAAGGAGTGATGAAAAAAAGTAATGCTCCTGTTTATCAAAAAATATAATTTCAAAATTGTTTTACATGAATTAATCCTCCATCTTTTGTGAGTATTCTATCATTTTTCAACAAAGTATCATTTTCTACGCACTGAGTGAAACACTGTATATCAACCCAATACACTCATACATCACACTTCACATACTTCTGTCATCATTGAGTGAGATACTATATTCCAACTCCTTTTATCTTTTATTCCAACATCAAAGGTCTTCACAAACAGCTTGTTTCAGGTCGTCATCATCATCTACAAAATGGTATCCTCAGAATGCATCCCTCAAAGGATGAAACAGGTAGTCAGAAGCAACCAGATCCACACTAAGGACAGGGAAGATCACTCCATCCAAATGTTGAAATTGCATCCCTTGTAAACACAAATTAGTATGAGGTCAGACAATGCTGTACAGAAGGGTGATATCATTCATATTTCTGGTGGGCTGAAATCAACGGAATGCATTTTTTCAATTTCTGCAATGTCTTCATGTACCATTCTGATTTCATCATAAAGATCACAAGGAAAATCTCATATCTGTTTTAGAATATGGCTGACATAATTTTGCCCATAAGCTGTCTTTTGAATAACATCTTTTGCAGTGAATTGAAATGATGCCATTCCACTGAATATCTTTATGTTTCAGGTTGTAATAGAGGAAGAGAGTAGGTGAAGTACAGTCCTGAGATATTCCTGCATTAGTAGGAACAACACGTAGTGAGTGATGAAGTTTGGCAACCCAAATGCAAAGGGAAGAAGACAGATAAGGATGCTAGTTTGATGAACAGACATCTGTGCCTAATCTGTCAAGAGCAACTGCAGTTTCTCTGA